>NC_090656.1:116610793-116969126 GCF_040937935.1 Hyperolius riggenbachi | reverse complement strand
ACATCCCGGAGTTTTTTTGTAGCCGAAGTTTTTATATGGGCTACACCAGGCGCCTTGTTTTTTTTGTAGCCGAAGTTTTTATATGGGCTACACCAAGCGTCTTTTTTGTAGCCGAAGTTTATATGGGCTACACCAGGCGCCTTTTTTGTAGCCGAAGTTGGTATATATATGGGCTCCACCAGGCGCCCTTTTTTACCGGCGCCCTTTTCATGTAGACCCTCATACCAGCCACTGCATACCTTTCACTGCATCTGTGTGACTGCAGACTGTATTATACCAGTCACTGCATACCTTTCACTGCATCTGTGTGACTGCACACTGTTTTATATACCAGTCACTGCATATCTTTTACTGCATCTGTGACTGCACATTGTATTATACCAGTCAGTGCACACCTTTCACTGCATCTGTGTGACTGCACATTGTATTATACCAGTCACTGCATACGTTTCACTGCATCTGTGACTGCACATTGTATTATACCAGTTAGTACATACCTTTCACTGCATCTCTGTGACTGCACATTGTATTATACCAGTCAGTGCATACCTTTCACTGCATCTGTGTGATTGCACATTGTAATATACCAGCCACTGCATACCTTTCACTGCATCTGTGTGACTGCAGACTCTATTATACCAGTCACTGCATACCTTTCACTGCATCTGTGTGACTGCACACTGTTTTATATACCAGTCAGTGCACACCTTTCACTGCATCTCTGTGACTACACATTGTTTTATACCAGTCAGTGCATACCTTTCACTGCATCTCTGTGACTGCACACTGTTTTAGTCCAGTCAGTTTCATCCCCCCAATATGGACAAAACAACAGGCAGAGGCAGAGCCAGAGGCAGGCCACCCGGCAAGTCAATCAATCAACCCCCAAGATTGTCAGGACGTAGTTGACTATTTAACATAGAACACCTCATCCCCCTGAGCTTCCGCATGGAACTGTGACATATACGTGACACACATAAAATGTTTTCAAGCAATTTATGCCTCCAATTTAGGAATGCAATGTGATTTTTGCCATTTAGGGATTATAACCCTGCTCTGCGTCAAATCCGTAATTTTCCCCAGGACTTTTGGCATGTATCCCACTCTGCCAAGCCTCCCTCCAGGTGTTAGACCACTTGAAACATCTTTTCCATCACTTTTGTGGCCAGAAACAGTGTTTGTAGTTTTTCAGGTTTGCCTGCCCATTGAAGTCTATTGCGGTTCGCGGAGTTCGCCTGTTCGCAAACTTTTGCGGAAGTTGGTTTTCGCGGTTCGCAAACCAAAAATCTGAAGTTTGAGCCATCTCTAAAGCTGACACATCATTGCATTTCAGCGGTTCTGGAGGTGTGGTTAGCTTAAAAGGACAATAAGGTTGCATTCACAGTGGGACATTGCGATTAAATGTGCCATTAAAGTCGCAACGCGTCTGTGTTGAATGGTAATGCACTGCAAGCACAACGATAATGTTGCACTGCGAACGGCTCATAGGCTTATCATTGCAGTGCGGTGAGATGTGTTAAATTAAATTATAACAATAAGACTTCATAACGCAGCTCCGCAATGTGGCACTGTGAATGAGACCTAAAGGATGATTTGCATATTCAACAGTGAAGCATTGTGGGTGACATCATATGCTCACTCCAATCTTAACAATAGCAAATACCTTCTGTTTTACAAAGGCAAACTTTTGTTTTTCTTAAAGGGACTCCGAGCAGTGCAGAAACTATGGAAAGATGCATATCATTTTAAAGCTCTCTTTCTCCTCTTTTCAATGATATATAATTAATATAAATATATTTTTGCGATTGAAATTGCCGCAGCCGCGATTTCAATCACGAAAATAAAGAAAACTAAAATGCGTAGGGCGACGATTTAGGTGTCGCCAGAAAGAGGAGAAAGAGAGCTTTAAAATGATATCCATCTTTCCATAGTTACTTGTATTACACAGGGCGACTTTTTCCTAAAGTCAGCAGCTCCATTCTGCTGAATGGAGCTGCTGACACTGGGGAAAGTGTCGTCCTGTGTAATACAAGTAACTATGGAAAGATGGATATCATTTTAAAGCTCTCTTTCTCCTCTTTCTGGTGACACCTAAATCGTTGCCCTACGCCTTTTAGTTTTCTTTATTTTCGCAATTGAAATCGCAGGCGCGGCAATTTAAATCGCAAAAATAGCGAAAACTAAAAGGCATGGGGCGGCGGTTTATATATCATTTGAAAGAGGAGAAAGAGAGCTTTAAAATGATATGCATCTTTCCATAGTTTCTGCACTGCTCGGAGTCCCTTTAACATTTTAGCAAGAGGGCTTTTTGGTCCTTTGTAACCCCTTACACACTCCTAGGAGTTCTGGCTCACCATGAGCTTGCTGGGTAATCTGTAATGCTGTACTCAGTATACAAGCACATGCTGACATGAATGTGATCTAAACAATTAAATTGTAGGTTTGCAACAGACTGGTAAGCCAAGTAAACTCAAGTGAAAAAAAATCCCATACTCACCTATGGAGTGGGAGGCTCTGGATCCTATACAGCCTTCCTCGTCCTCCCACGGTGTCCTGTTGCTTGTCACATTCATGTACAATTCAGAACATTTTAAATGGTTTACAAACTTTCAAGCATTGCACATTCATTTATTTTTGAAAAAACTGGACAGGTGAGCCATCGGAGGTGATGTTCAGAGTGCCACTACACATGCCACACAGATCTCCCTTTGGGATGGACAAGTAATTGGAGTTAACACTCAACACTAGGGTTACCTTTGTGATCCCTTCTACCCGTTGTCGGGTTGACTTTACTTCTGTGATTAGTTTCTTAAGAGAACAATATATGTTTTTGTCTCATAGACCACGTTCATAGGATGATATTGTGTAATACCCTGTATAAAACGCATGTTACAACCTTGTTGCATTGCATACAGTGAAGAATACAGTCAATTAAAAGTGTGGTTCACTGTACCTGTGCATGCTGTGCATTAACTTTACCGCACACTGTTGTACTGCAATGTACCTTCCACACTGTGAATGTCTCTATTGGTGGTGCAATGCCCTAAGCAGCCATTATACCGCAACGCACCACTATAAATGAGGTGTGGAGCTGGTGCACATTGCAAGCATTTCTGAGTGCTGTTTGATTGCCAGTTATTTTAAAGAGTGCTTAGGTAATGTAACCCTTTGAGGGTGTCCTCACAGCAGTATTGTGACTTGGTAAAAATAGCAAACGTGCTGTATGCAGCATTTTTCGAAGAGATTCAGCTTGTAGGAAAGTGGGTGTGGCAGAGACATGGTGTGGGTGGAGCTAAATACTAGCAAAACACAGTATAGGTAGTGAGCTATAGGTGCTGCATTATAGGTAGCCAGGTACAGGTGGAGCCCTCAGCATAGGTAGTGAGCTATAGGTGCTGCATATAGGTAGCCAAGATACAGGTGGGGCCCTCAGTATAGGTAGTGAGCTATAGGTGCTGCATATAGGTAGCCAAGGTACAGGTGGGGCCCTCAGTATAGGTAGTGAGCTATAGGTACAGCATATAGGTAGCCAAGTACAGGTGATGCCCTCAGTTTAGGTAGTGAGCTATAGGTGCTGCATATAGGTAGCCAGGTACAGGTGGGGCCCTCAGTAAAAGGTAGTGAGCTATAGGTGCTGCATATAGTAACCAGGTACAGGTGGTGCCCTCAGCATAGGTAGTAAGCTATAGGTGCTGCATATAGGTAGCCAGGTACAGGTGGGGCCCTCAGTATAAGTTGTGAGCTGTAGATGCTGCATATAGTAACCAAGTACAGGTGGTGCCCTCAGCATAGGTAGAAAGCTATAGGTGCTGAATTTAGGAATCCAGATACAGGTGTGGCCCTCAGTATAGGTAGTAAGCTATAGGTGCTGTATATAGGTATCTAGGTATAGGTGGGGACCTCAGTATAGGTAGTGAGCTATAGGTGCTGCATATAGTAGCCAGATACAGGTGGTGCCAGTCTGCCCAGATACATATATAGTAGCCAGATGTAGGTAGCCCAGGCAGAGTGCATTACTTAATTGTAACCTCATTCCAACACGGGACTCCAATCTTAGCGTGCTCTCCTGCTCTCTCCACGCACTCTCCTCCTGTTGCTACCTCGCCACATCCTATGCCATGGTTACTTCCAGTGGCACCTCTGACGTCTTTAGAGGCACCACTGGGTAACCATGGCAACAGGATGCGAGCTGTGGAGACAGGAGGAGAGAGCAAGTGGCCCAGTGACAGGAGGAGAGCGTAATGAGAGGAGTCTGTGCAGAGTGAGGTTGCGTAAGTTTCACTGGGGACCCCCGGACCCAGACCAGGCCATCTGTAGCCGCCCATCGCGATCATGTTGAGAAAGCAGGGTGGCCACGCACCGTGTCTGGGAGAGGGTTTGCAGTAAAGTGCACAGACAGTGTCAACATTAGGAATAGCATAGTGTAGTCCACATAATGTACATAATGTACCAGACTACTGCCTGCCCCTTTCTTCCTGGTGCCCTAGGCCATGGCCTTTGTGGCATTGCCTGAAATCTGGCCATGATTGCACATCTTTGCAGCAATACGCAACATTATTTGTTATTTATGTTATTATGTTATTACTTATGCATTGTACATATGAGTGAACATGCTATCTTTTGTCTATTTATATTTATAAAGTGAATTTAAAACATGTAAAATAGCCAAAGTATAATTGTATTACTCACTGTTCTTGAATGCTTCATGATTAGCACTACTTTCACCAGACAATACTCCATATCAGAGTGACACGTCTTTATTTCTGCATGGACACTGAACCCAGAGTTTTCACACATCTGAATATTTCGAAAATTAAAAGATAATTGTAAGCAGCGCAAAAAAACAAATGAACAAAAAAGCATACCGTACATGGATAAAAATACACAAATACACAAAGTATTTTAAAAAGAATATAGAAGTTCTGTGTTTATACCAGGGCTCTGTTTCAAGAAGCGTTTATGTAAATTCCATTTTGCCTAAATAAAGCAATGGCTTTCTATAAAAAATCATAATACTTTTAATAGCAATAATACTTATTATAATCATTTTTTTTTTTGTATGTTTACTTTGATCTGTGAAAAGGACGCTTCAGTTGATCCACATCGTTTAATACACTACATTACCCTGAAGCAGAAGAGTTTACTAAAAGTGATGTAACTCTGCAGAAGTTTTCCTCTTCCTAATCCAGCCTGCAGAAAATTGCTAAAAAAACAACAACCACCAAAGCATGGTCGGATCCTCAGGTCTGCCCTGTCTCACGGCTGCCTCCCTCTTGCCTGGATGAAACCCATGCAGACATGGGGAGAACATACAAACTCTGTGAGGATAGTGCCCTGGCTACGATCTGAACCGGGGATGCAGCGCTGCAAGGCGAGAGAAATAACCACTACGCCACAATGCTGCTCTTGTGATAAACGGGTGTAAATCAAAGAAAATAGTTATATTTACAGATTGTGCTGCTTAAAAAAAAATGTAAAAATTAAAGGAGTATAAATATGTCTAAATTAAGTATAGACTGAGAAGTTTAGGTTGAAAGTCCTCATTTGTGGAGCAATAAGTAATTCTCTTAAAGGAATACTGTAGGGGGGTCGGGGGAAAATGAGCTGAACTTACCTGGGGCTTCTAATGGTCCCCCGCAGACATCCTGTGCCCGCGCAGCCACTCCGCAATGCTCTGGCCCCGCCTCCGGTTCACTTCTGGAATTTCTGACTTCAAAGTCAGAAAACCACTGCGCCTGCGTTGCCATGTCCTCGATCCCGCTGATGTCATCAAGAGCGCACAGCACAGGCCCAGTATGGTCTGTGTCTGCGCAGTACACTCTTGGTGACATCAGCGGGAGCGAGGACATGGCAACGCAGGCGCAGTGGTTTTCTGACTTTAAAGTCAGAAATTCCAGAAGTGAACCGGAGGCGGGGCCAGAGCATTGGGGAGTGGCTGCGCCAACACAGGATGTCTGCGGGGGACCATTAGAAGCCCCGGGTAAGTTCAGCTCATTTTCCCCCGACCCCCCTACAGTATCCCTTTAAGCACAACCTATACATTAGAAATGTTGTGTGAATGTAAGGTAAACTTGCCATTTCCTCAATAAAAGTAACCAATGAATGTGCGGATCCTGATTTACAAAAACACAGGATAATTTGCTGAACAAACCTCAATGAATTTTCTATGTGATTCCTGGCTATTGCAACACTCCAGGTGATGGCTGCATCTGTTAACCAGTGCTGGGCCGAAATTACGCATGAGGGTAATTACGCATCGTAATTCAATGTAAATTTACGCGTAAGCGCTACGCGTAACTTACGGTCTTACGCGTAATTATTTACGCGTAAGGAGTTAAGTGGTATCGTAATTACACTGTCTACCGTAATTGCTAGGTATGCATAATTTTACGAAGACTTACACGTAATTTTACGCGTAATTACTAACGTAAAAACTCCCCCTTTCTAAGAGTAGCCAATCAGTCAACATCCTAAGCAACCAATAGTATCTTCTCCCGCCCTTCAGTATATAAGCGTACGTTTTGACACATACGAATGATGTGTACGCAATAGCTGTCACCTTGACGGCTATTGCGTACACATCGTCCGTATGCGTCAAAAAATACGCATTAATGGTCATTACGGCACTACGCGTAACATCGTAGTGTAAGCGCCTACATTATGGTATCCTTACACGTAACTGCGTAAGTTAACGCGTAATTACAGTGATGAACCGTCGATAACTTCCTACGCCGTAACCGTAATTGCATAATGCGTAATAGCGTAAAATTACGTGTAATGATCCGTAAGCGTAGATTTTTCCATTACGACCAGCACTGCTGTTAACTGCTTATGATGAGTCTGCTTCTGCATGTAAAAACATTTTTAGTAAGTAAAGTGAGTTAAGAAAGAATAGCCTCTGCCCCACACAAGCCTCACTCATTAACCTCTTTATCCACCACTTAGGCAGGTATTTGCTCAAAAGGCAGAGGATGTCACTCCCTAACAATACAAGCCCTCATAGCTGTCAACATTTAGAGTACCTTGCATAAAACTCAGAAGACCCTCCCTCCTTTTTCAAGCTCCCCTTGTCCCATAACCTCCATAACACCTGAGCAGTGCCACAGGCTGATTGCCTCCATGCCACGCCGCATTGAAGCAGTCATTTCTGCAAAAGGACACCAAGTATTGAGTGCATAACTGAACATAATTATTTGAAGGTTGACTTTTTTTGTTTTAAAAACACTTTTCTTTTATTAGTCGGATGAAATATGCTAATTTTTTGAGATAGGAATTTTGGGTTTTCATGAGCTGTATGCCAAAATCCTCAATATTAAAACAATAAATGGCTTGAACTACTTCAGTTGTGTGTATTTGAATCTAAAATATATGAAAGTCTAATGTTTATCAGTACATTGCACTTGTACTTTTCCATACTATAGTGGTATGTTGCCTACCCCACCCCACCCCACTTTCCCTTCTCCTCCTACTTGCATCTAGTAAAGTATTACATAACCTTGGACCACAGTCTCTCTCCACAGACAAGTCTTCCCTGCTCATGTGCTTCACACACCACCCCACAACTCTCCTCACACAAGTAACCTTATTCACATATCTCACAACCCTAGTCCACCTCCTATAGCAGATGCCTTATGGTATGCTTGGGCTGTAAGCAACAAACTGGAACAAATCCATGACCTTTTTTTCTCATATGGCCTCAACTTTTTTGGTATAACTGAAACATGGCTACTTCCCACACACACTGGGCTTTATTCACAAAGCCTTGATAACTCTTATCACGGTCGCGCTAGTGTTTTGCGTGCGCTATAACGCGTGTAATGTTTTTCATGCGCAAACGCAAATTTCACGTGCAAATTCGCGTTTGCACACAAAAAACATTATGCGCGTTATAGCGCACGCAAAACACTAGTGATAAGAGTTATCACGGCTTTGTGAATCAAGCCCACTGTCTCTCCCGATGCACTCTCATATGGAGGCCTACAGTTCAGCCACACACCCAAACCTGATAATAACAGCATTGTTCATTAAGCCCCCTACCACCCGCCCCAGCCGTTTGCTTTTCATCCTTCGAAGTCCACACAATATGAGTTGATTCCACCTTTCACTTTCAAATTGCTGTAATCGATCGTCCCCCTGGTCCAGCCAGTCTTTCCTTAGACCGTTTCTTGGTATGGCTTCCCCTCTACCTGTCCACTGACATTTCCATAGTCATCATCGGGGACTTCAGCACCCCCATTGACACCTCCTGCACCTCTAAGTTCCTGTCACTTACCACCTCCCTTGGCCTCACACTTTGGCCCACCACTGCAACCCATGCCGATGGCCACACACTCGACCTAATCTTCACTAGATGCTGTCCCCTAGCCAACCTTACCAACCCTTCCCTCCCATTGTCTGACCATAACTTACTCACATTATCTCTCCTTTCATCCAGCCTCTACACACACCCCCTGTACACCTGTACACATAAGTTCAGTAACATTCGCAACCTCAACCTCCAGACATTACTAATCTCTCTGCATCCTCTACTCACTCTACCCTCCTTAACTGACCCCGAGCAAGCAGCTTCTCCCTACAACAACACTTTAAATTCAGCCTTTGAGTCTGTAGCTCCCTCCTCCATGGTCTACCACCACTAACCCAACCCTGGCTCAATGAGGAGATCAAACTAATGAAATGCCGCTCCCGGGTAGCTGAATGGCACTGGCAAAAAAAAAAAGATTTGCTTGAGCACTTCCAGTGTTACGAAAAGGCTTTGCACTCTCTCAGATAGGCCCTTTCAGCAGCCAAACACTCATAATTCTCCTCCTTAATCGCTGCACAATCATATACCGTATATACTCGCATACAAGCCGAATTTTTGACCCCCCAAAAGGGGGCCAAAAGTTGGGGGGTGGGCTTGTATGCGAGTCCTGTTGTGGTGGTCCGTGGTCCGTGGTCAGGTAAGAGCCGTTTCCTTGGTAACGGCGATACATCGCCGCTACAGGGAGCCGCGCTCTTTCCTGCCTCCTGGCTCGTCACAGCAGTAGCGCCGTGCGCGCTGCTGTGAAACACTTATGGGGAGGAGAACCAGGAGAGGAGAGGGGAATCCGGATTAGAGGAAGCGGCCGCTGGCTGAGCAGGTAATAGCACTTTACTAGCTATACTGGGCACTTTACTAGCTATACTGGGCACTATACTAGCTATACTGGGGCACTTTACTAGCTATACTGGGCACTATACTGGGTCACTACCTACCAATACTGGGCACTTTACTAGCTATACTGGGCACTATACTAGCTATACTGGGCACTATACTAGCTGTACTGTGCACTTTACTAGCTATACTGGGGCACTACCTACCCATACTGGGCACTATACTGGGCACTATACTAGCTATACTGGGGCACTAACTACCCATACTGGGCACTATACTAGCTATACTGGGCACTACCTACCCATACTGGGCACTATACTAGCTATACTGGACACTAACTACCTATACAGGGCACTATACTAGCTATATTGGGTTCTTTACTAGCTATACTGGGCACTATACTAGCTATACTGGGCATTATACTAGCTATACTGTGCACTTTACTAGCTATACTGGGCACTTTACTAGCTATACTGGGCACTATACTAGCTATACTGGGCACTATACTAGCTATACTGTGCACTTTACTAGCTATACTGGGGCGCTACCTACCCATACTGGGCACTATACTAGCTATACTGGTACACACTGGGGGGATCACGCAGCCTGCACCAATCCAGCATTTCCTACCCCCGGCTTATATGGGGGTCAATCATTTTTTCCTAGTCTTTCAAGTAAAAGTTGGGGGGGTTGGCTTATATGCGAGTATATACGGTAACTCTAAATTACTCTTTGTATCTTTCAACTCCCTCCTCAGGCCCCCACCTCCACCGCCCACTCCTTGCATCTCAGCTGAAGAGTTTGTCTCCGTTGTAACTGAAAAAAATCACCAACATCAGGAAAAGTTTCACCCAGAAGCCTTCTCTCTCTCTACAAACCCAAAATCTTATATCCTCCTTAACTGAGTTCTCACCACTATCTGAACCCACTGTTTCCTTCCTCATCTCTAAATCGCATGCCACTACATGCCCACTTGACCCCATTTCCTCTCACCTTATTACTCACCTATCCTCTACTATACACCTGTCTTAACCTCCCTATTCAATCTTTCTCTCTCCAAAGGCATATTTCTTTCCACACTCAAGTAAGTCCTCATCACACCTATACTCAAAAAATCTTATTTTGACCCTTTTTCTCTGTCAAACTACCATCCTATATCTTTACTCCTCTTTTCTTCCAAAGTACTTGAGCACCACATTTACACAAAGATAGTTCATCATCACCTCACTGTTAATTCTCTGTTGGATGACCTCCAACCTGGATTACACCCAAGCCACTCAATTGAAGCTGCCCTACTCAAAGTAACCAATTACCTGGTAACTGCTAAATCTAAGGCCTCTATTCTCATCCTCCTAGAGCTCTCTTTCATTTTCGACACAGTGAACCATATTCTCCTAATCCAAATCCTCTCATCCATGGCAAGTCAGTGTCTTGCTCTCTCCTGGCTTTCCTCTTATCTCACAGATAGGCCCTTCCGAGTCACTCATTCTGGCACCACCTTCTCTCCACAACCACTCACTGTTAGGAATTCTTCAAAGCTCAGTCCTCAGACCTCTCCTTTTCCTTTTATTGAACTTAACTCTCACATTCAAATCACACATTGACAAACTATCCTCCTCTTGTCACCTCCATCTAAAAAACAAGGCCATCTGCCCTTTTTTCTCACACAGGACACTACAAAACTTATTGTGCAAGATTAGCTCGCATCTAGACAACACTAAACTCTGTGGAAGAGTATAGCCCGCTAAGTGTTTGATTCCACTACAGTCCATCATAAACTCTGCTGCATGACTCATTTACCTTTCCTCCCACTTCTCCAGCCCTTTCCCACTCTGTCAGTATCTTCACTGGCTGCCAGTTACACTAAAGGTGGCCCCTCACCATGCAATTAAACGATCCAATTTTACGCCAATTTGATAAGTTCGATTGACTGTCCCAAAAAATCAAAAGCCTTTTTTGTGTTTGATCGAGAATTCCAATCGCATTTCCCGATTTTTTATTTATTATTTATTTAATTTGTATTCATTTTTTTGAGATTGGACATGTTGAAATATTCAGAAAAAAATTGTATGTAACTATTCAGTGCATACCAAACTTTATTGTGGTTTGTATAAACAACAAAAAAGGATGGTATGATGAAAGATTGGGTGTCTATATGTATATAAGGAAAATATGGGATGAGTTTGATATATAATGTGAATCTAATTTACATATTATATAAGCATGTTTCTTGACAATGGAGGCAAAAACGCGGGAATATCACGTTAAAGTGTAAATTCTGGTCTTATGTTACGTGTTTATCGAAAGAAAAATTCTCTCTTTTTCTACCCAACCAATTTTTTCGGAGTTTACGATCTTTTATCCCGAAATTGCGGCAATCTCGAAAATGCATGTGTGGTACCTCAAAGATTCCGATCAGAACTTCTGATCAATCGGAACATTGGATTGAAATGCTTGAATTGAATAAAGATTAAAAAAAATGTGTCTGATGTGCGGCCAGCTTAAGGATACAATTGAAAATCCTGATGCTCCCCTAAAGAGCACTTTACAATCTAGCTACTTCTTATTTAAATAAACTTATTTCCAGATACCATCCTACACATAATCTCCCCTCTACCAATAATATTCTCCTGTCTTCCTCTCTGGTCACCTCTTCTCACTCCTGCCCAGAAGACTTTTCTTGATCATCTCTCCTCCTCCTGAACACCCTCCCTCAACACATCCACCACTTACCCTTTCTAGTCACCACCTGAAAACTCAACTCTTCAGGCAAGCATGCTCTCTCTCTTAGGAAAGTATATTAGAGTTTGAAACTCCTAGGATCTATAAAACTGCAGGTCATGTTAATGAAGCTTAGTTATTTGCAGACGAAAGTTTCTGGCCTCTTAGTAGTACACATTGGCTCTGCTAATATTATACAACCAATATTAACCACTTAAAGTGGACCCAAATTAAAAATACAAGATTTTAGAAATAAAATGTATTTTCTAAATTATAATAATAAATAGCAGCCTTTTTTCAGCTGCATGATGACAAATATAAAATATTTTACATTTATTGGAGGAACCCCTCCCTTCCTTTCAAATTGCCGGGATTTTTCCGGCAAATTGGTGGAGTAGATGGTGACCGGCAATGGAGGAATTGCTAATGGCTGCCCCCAATATAACCCTAGCTATGAAAAGAGAAGGGTGAAAAGCATGCACTGAAATGATCATAGGCTTAAAGGAGTGTTTATTTATCTTTGTATGTGTCAGAGTGGTGCAACTAAATATTTTTAATTAAAAAAATGTTTGGTTTGGGTCCGCTTTAAGGACCAGCGGCCTCTGGGCACTTAAGGACCAAAGACCGCTGGTCCAATCCCGACGAATCGCCGCTCGCCGGGACCCCCAGGACATAGACTCTGCCGTCTCTATGATGGCAGAGTCATGTGAGCCGGTCAGGAGCCGCTTTCATTGGCTCCTGCCCTTGTTTTTCAATGTAAGCCAATGGGAACGGATGTAAGCCAATGAAATCGGCTCCTGACCGGCTCACATGACTCTGCTGTCAGAGAATCGTCGGGTTTGAGCGGTGCGATCGGCGGGGAACGGCAGATGCGCGCTGCGGACAGTGATTGAGATCTACGCCCTGCCAGCCAAAAGCCCACCAAAACAGGGCGTAGATTTCAATCACTGCGGTCCTTAAATGGTTAGGCATTCAATTAAAGAAATATTTATGGTATCACGTATATAATTTAAAATTACAATCTTTATTTATAGCAAATGTCATAAAAATTGTTTAAAAACAAGAGCAAGCAGCAGAGCCACTACTACACATTGCTGGCCAGGAAAAAAGTGTGTATAGACCCCAAAATGAGTCACATGCATACAGCATACATTCACTTCTAGCTAGTATCAAAGTATACTGTTATTGCCTCCTGTCATGAATCTGCTGGCTCTTTTTAACCACTTAACGACCACGGTCAGCCGATCGGTGGACCTAGGTGTTAAGTGGTTTTACATGGAAACGGCCGCTCGAGGGTGTCTCCGTTAACTGCCTGTGAGCCTCTGATCGCGGCTCGCAGGCGAAATGTAAACATGCGGGGAAGAAATCCCTGCTGTTTACATCATACGGCGCTGCTGCGCAGCAGCGCCGTAAAGGAGATCGACGATCCCCGGCCTCTGATTGGCCGGGGATCGACGCAGTCTGATAGGCTGAAGCCTATTAGAGGGGGTGCAGGACGGATCTCCATCCTGCCCGGGGGAAAGAGGGGAGGGAGGGAAGGACAGGGAGGCCGAAAATCGCTGCGGAGGGGGCTTTGAGGAGACCCCCCCCCCGCAAAGCGAAAAAGACGGAGGGTAGACAGAGAGCAAAGGTGGTTAGAGAGTGTTATGCTTTTATATAGAATAGGGCTAATACAATACGTTACTATGCCAGGCACAATGCTTTAGACTATAGCTAGCCCCAGCATGACATCCACCTAGTGGGGAAAAAAGGAGGGAAGTCTGGTCGCCCTGGATCTGTCCTGATCTGTGCTGTGGGCTGGAGAGCCCACGCAGCACAGATCAGGTAAAAATGGCCTTGTCCTTAACCCATTCAGGTTCCGTGGTTTTCACATGAGAAATGTTCACCTCCCATTCATTAGCCTATAACTTTATCACTACTTATCACAATGAACTGATCTATGTCTTGTTTTTTCCGCCACCAATTAGGCTTTCTTTGGGGGTACATTTTGCTAAGAGCCACTTTACTGTAAACGCATTTTAACAGGAAGAATAAGAAAAAAATTGAAAAATTCATTATTTCTCAGTTTTCAGCCATTATAGTTTTAAAATAATACATGCCTCCATAATTAAAACTCACGTATTGTATTTACCCATATGTCCCGGTTATTACACCGTTAAAATTATGTCCCTATCACAATGTATGGCGACAATATTTTATTTGGAAATAAAGGTGCATTTTTTCCATTTTGCATCTATCACTATTAACAAGTTTAAAATAAAAAAAAAATAGATATATTTCATCTTTACATTGATATTTAAAAAGTTTAGACCCTTAGGTAAATATTTACATTTTTTTTTTATTGTAATGGTTTTTTTTTTTTATAGTAAACATTTTATTTGGGTAGTTTTGGGAGGGTGGGAGGTAAACAATAGATTTATAATGTAAATGTGTGTTCATTTTAATTTATTTTCAGTTGTAGTATTACTTTTTGGCCACAAGATGGCGGCCATGAGTTTGTTTACATGACGTCACTCTAAGCGTAACACACGCTTAGAGTGACGCATCGGGGAGGAAACGGCCAGAAGAGGCGCAGCTTCCGAAAGAAGCTGTCGCTTTTTCAGCGGGGGAGAGGAATCAGTTATCGGGCACCATAGCCCGATACATTGATTCCCTGGCTACCGAATCCGCGGCCGGGAGTGCGCGTGCACGCGCGTGATCGGCCGCGGGAGCACGCGGTAGCGCGCATGGTTCCTGGACGTAGTTTCTACGTCCAGGAACCAAAATAGGTTAAACAAAGTCCAGTTCATAAATCACACTGTGCATAGTGTGATTTATGAACTGGACTTTGCTTAAATAGAGCCAGCAGATTCATGACAGGAGGCAAGAACAGTATACTTGGATGGCACTAGCTAGAAGTGAATGTATGTTGGATGCATGTGACTAATTTTGGGATCTATACACACTTTTTTGCTGGCCAGCAATGTGTAGTAGTGGCTCCGCCGCATGCTCTTATTTTTAACCAATTTTTATGACATTTGCTATAAATAAAGATTGTAATTTTGAATTATATATATGTGATATTATAAATATTTATTTAATTCATCTCTCTCTTAGGACACCCTGGCAACTGACCACCATTTTCTGATCTCACACACAGCTTCCCTTCACCCATCGTCTTACCCCTTAGGCCTCTTTCACACCAAGACGTTGCGTTTTAGGGGACGTTAAAGTCGCATAACGTGCAATGCATGGTGGTGTTGAAGTTGGACGTCAGATTGTGTGCGTTATGCGGCTCTTGGTGCGCTGTTTTCGTTCTATCTATACTGATAGAACAGCCGCTCCAGGATAGTGACGGGAAGTCCGGATCTTTTCAAGGATTCGGATGATTTGAATCGGATCATTGAAAAGATCCGGATCTTTGAACCGAATCATTTGAATAATTTTACTAGGGAAGCAGACTGGGGGTGAAATGACTAGCAGGACACGACTTTCCCTGCACTGTACATTCTGTATGTTCTTGTTTCTTCCAGACAGACATCCACTGTGAACCGAATTGTTCATTGTGATGATCCGGATGATTCGACAAAAAAGATCCAGATCAAATGAACGATTCATTCATGATCCGGACAACACTACGAGACCAGGTTACGTCACCACAGTGCAGTGAATATTAATTAGCCATGTGGCTAGTCACTGAGCATGTGCAAGCAGTCTAACGCAGCTAAAGCCCAGTATAACGCACAGCATGCTGCACTTTCATTCAACGTGTAGCGTTACAATGTATCGCAAAGTGGGCACTGTGAACAGCACATTGATTTTTCAATGCTGTGAGTTGGGCTGCATTACAGGCTGCTGTAACATGGGACTTTAACGTCACACTGTGAAAGCAGCCTTAAGGTAGCTATATATCAGGCGACTTGGCGGGCGATGGACCATCCAATTCGATTATTAAAATGGAATCAGATGAAAATCGATGATGCCAAGTGCATGCCTGAACGACAATGCAACCAATTTTGGGACAAAGTTGGTTGCGTAAGTAGATTGCACATGCTGCAAGATGTTGGGCCAACTTGCTCGATCGGGTGTGCTGCAGTAGCAGAGTGCAATTTCGGGACGATTGATGAACGCAACGAAACCCCCAGCACTGCCCCTCTAATGTTAAATGTCCCCCAGGTGCCCAGTACAAGTTATACATTACCTGTCCGCCTCCTCTGCTTGTCATCCTGCTGGCTCCAGACACACTCCGCTCTACATACATGCGTGGTTGCCAGTAAGGGCGCGCATATGATGTTAGATGTCACACATGCGGCCACGTTACAAGGCAACCGTGTGGCACAAGTGTATAGAGAATAAAGTGCACCCGAAAGCCAGCGAGGGACAGGCGGAGGCCGCAGACAAGTAATATCTGGAATTCAAGAAAGAAAATAGAGCGCACTTAGGGAGCAGTATATTTCAGATCAAGTAAAGCTGGAATAATCTCATCTTGTGTAGTAGCTGGCAAGCCCATATAGGTTTGTCCAGCAGCAGGGCTTTTGTCCCTCTAGCCGGGGACTGGGCTTGGCAATTTAGCTGATCCTCCTCTGTTGTAGATAAAACAAGGATCTGCTGGTACTCCTCTGTGAATATCTGTCTGGTCTGTGTGCTTCTTCTGCTATAATGGCCCATACTCACGAGGGACTTTTGTCGCCTCAACACGCGGCGCGCGCGTGTTGCGGCGACAGGTCGCCCGTGAGTATGGGCCGTCGCACACGCGCGCACCCCGAACTGTCGCCCGCCGCTCATGTCGCCATGCGATTGAAAGTTTCAATCGCATGGCGACAGTCGCCGCCGCACCTCCCCCGCAACTGTCGCTAGTCCGTGTGAGTACGCGGACTAGCGACAGCAACCTCCATTGTATCAAATGGAGCTTCCGGCGGGGGGAGGAGGAACGTCGGCGACAGCTTCCGCCTCGCCGCTGGTCCCTCTTCCGCGTGTGTACGCGGAGGGACCTGGCGAGAAGCTGTCGCCGGCCTGTCGCCCACACGCTCACGTGTGCTGGCGACAGGCAACATTTGCAGCCCGTGAGTACGGGCCTTAAGCAGCTGCACTACAGACTGTGGCAGTGAGAGCTGACAGGCAGTGCTGTTTGAATGTAGAGCTATAAAGAAACTCCTGGGTTGCTCTGCAAAGCTATAGAAAAAGCTCACAGGCAATTAGGAGTTTGAATGGATATGCTGTGCAGCATGCATGCGAGAAAGATAGGCGACTGCCGCTATGCGCGTTTCAGGAGGTCAGATCCTCATTTCCTCAGGCGAAAAAAAAACAAAAAACAGACAGGTAATATATCACTTGCACTAGGCACCAGGAGGCCATTTTACATTATGGGCAGTGATGTCCATGACAGGCTTCCGGGTAGCATGCTCTTCCACACAGAGTAATGGTACATAGAGTTGATTATGGGGGAAGCAGGCTAGCTATAGTCTAAAGCATTGTGCCTGGCATAGTAACGTATTGTATTAGCCCTATTCTATATAAAAGCATAACACTCTCTAACCTCCTTTGCTCTCTGTCTACCCTCCGTCTTTTTCCACTATCCCCAGGGCCGGATTTGTACTCTTTACCACCCAAGGCCACTGTCAACAGCCGCCCCCCTTCAGTATGGTTATCGAGATGACCCTTCCCTCCTTCCCTCCAGTATAAGCCAGATTACCCCTCCCCCTTCTCTCTAGTATAGGTAGCCTGATGACCCCACCCCAGTATAGGTAGCCAGATGACCCCTCCCCCTTTCCCTCAAATATAGGTAGCTAGATAACTACCTTAATCCCTCCTTTTCCCACCCCCCTTTCAATATTGGTATCCAGCTCACCTTCACACCACAGCAGCCATCAGTGTCACTCATTTCTCTGCTTGTCTCCAGTGCAGAAGTTTCCTTTTCCTTTCCATCTCCAGTGCTGCCCAAGTCCATAGCCGCTGGCCCCAATGCAAACATGCACAGAGAGAAAGGTGGCTGCTGCACAGGCAGCTAACAGCAGAGTACCGCAGTCAGGTGCTCGCCTGATCTCCCTGCATTGCAACATTTGCAAGCTTGCAAATGCTGCACCAGTTTAGTCTGCTCTTTGGTGCCCTTGCTCCTGTGGTGCCCTAGGCCATGGCCTAGGGGGCCTTGGCCTAAATCCGGCCTGACTATCCCTCTTGCCCTCTGCCAACACTCTTTCTTGTGTTCCTTCCATATTTTGTTCATATCTCCCCTTTTCCTACTGTCCTCTTTTCTTTCTTTTCCTAACCCCTCGCTCTACCTCTCTGCGCACAGCAGCGCATAATCAGCAAGAACATCAGAAGTGCACAGGCAGCACTTCTGGCGTTCAGACTATGCACACTGCGCAGCAGTGCGATGTTCATTCGCACTGCTGCACGCATTTTCGTCAAAGTGCATCACTGATCCTATTCACTGTGATTAATGGTATCAGCAGCGAAAGGCAGATGGCACGCCCTTGTATTCCAAATGCACAGCCATCTGCATTGCCTAATGTGAACGAGGCCTCAGCCTTTCTATCTGCTCTTTTTTCTCTATATCTTTCTGCCCACCAGCCCTCATCTTGTGCCAAATGTCTCTCTAAAAATGTATTAATTATTATGTATTTATATAGCAGTGACATCTTCTGCAGCACTTTACAGAGTACATAGTCATGTCCGTCATTGACTGTCCTCAGAGGAGCTCACAATCTAATCCCTACCATAGTAATAGTCTAATGTCCTACCATATTATTATTATGTATTTATATGGCATTGCCATCTTCTGCAGCACTTAGTCATGTCACTGACTGTTCTCAGAGGAGCTCACACTCTAATCCTGTCATAGTCATAGTCTAATGTCCTATATTATTATTATTGTTATCAGGGCCGGATTTACCATAAGGCACTGTAGGCACGTGCCTACAGGCGCCTTTAAGAGGGAGGAGCGGCTCCTGATCCCTGAATGTCTCCTCTTGCAACAGCTGCTGCGTTCCCCAAGTTGCTACAATTAGATGCCTCCAGCAGGGCGGAGCGCTGCGCCTCTCCAACTCTACATATCGAGCAGATGGCTGCCCGCCTGTCTCCTCTCCCCGCCTGCACTCCCGGTACCATTCGTTCAGTGTTGTCATCACAGAGATGACACGTGCAGGTCGGTTGTAGTGTGTGTGGCTGCTAGGCAACAGGAAGCAGGAAGCCGGGTTCTGCAGCGGCTCCTGGTCTTCCTGTACAAAACAGACTGTGCGGGCCAATGATCAGGAATGAGGAGAGTGGCTCCAGTTCCAACTGCACGGGGCAGAGCTGACAGAGTTTCAGGAGGAGATCGGGTGCACCGTTACTAGAGGCAGCAGGAGTGAGTGCCGTTGTTCTGTATGCTAAGTTGGAATGCTATCTGTGCCTCTGTCTGGTCTGCAGGTCACGGACCATTTATCTAAGGAATGCATATACAGTCAGTAATTAGTCAGCCTGTATAAAACTGTCCTGAAGCAGTCTCTCTTCACTAAATTGTACGGTGACACTAGCTATTGTTGTGTTCCAAAAGCTATGTCTATGTATGTGCATTTATCTGCATAGTTTATGATGAAAAGTGTGATTTAAGATGTCACCACTTCAGTTGCAGCAACTTACAAGATAGTGATCATGTGCAATTTATATGGTTCTCCCTGCTGCTTAGAAGGGTCTGCAGTTATGCACACCATGCTCCAGAACCCAGTAATATAGTTTACTCTTGACAGCTAATCTCCCACATTAGCAGCTGCTGCACATGTGTGTAGTGGGGTTCTTTGCTACAGATGACCAAGGGGCAGACAGTGAAGCTGCAGCTTTGAGGACATCTGATCCCAAGGAGGGACACAAAGCACATACATCATTGATAAAAGGGAGATCAGTCGATCTGAACTTTGTCCCCTGCAGTGTCTGAACATGTATCCCTACTGTAGAAAGGTCAGACAGAGAATGGGTGATTGTGCCTTATGCTGGATACACACGTTGCGTTTTCGCGGGATCGATTCCGTCGATTCGATTATTTCCAACATGTTCGATCATGTTTCGATGGATACAGCCATCGATTTTGCATATTAAGTATGCAAAATCGACGGCTGTATCCATCGAAACACGATTAAACATGTTGGAAATAATCAAATCGGCGGAATTGATCCCGCGAATCGCATGGGAAAACGCAACGTGTGTATCCAGCATTAGCAAGTGTGCATTTCTGTGTCTGTCTTTGTGTGTGTGTGTGTGTGTGTGTGTGTACTGTGTATAGTGTGTGTGTTGTGTGTACTGTGTGTGTGTGTGTGTGTGTGTGTGTGTGTGTGTGTGTGTGTGTGTGTGTGTGTGTGTGTGTGTGTGTGTGTGTGTGTGTGTGTGTGTGTGTGTGTGTGTGTGTGTGTGTGTGTGTGCGCCTTTGTAGAACTGTGTGTGTACCTGTGTTCAGCAGCCGAATTGCTAGAGCAGTGCCATTCACAGCTATAGGGAATTTGATGTGTGACAAAAAACTGCGGCATGCCATCCATAATCACACCAGCATGTGATTTGGACAGCAAGATACTGTCTGAATAGGCAGCGTTTCCCTGTCTGGCTCACATGCTGAGAAACACTGCATATTTGGACTTAGTGGAAATAGGCCCTAGGGTCCTTGCTTGAAGACCGCCAGCGGGACTGTGGGTGAGTGTCGCTACCTTTATCATACATCTGTATTGAAAGCCTATTGGGTAGGGAGAGGAGCTTAGAGCAGAGGGAAGGAAGTCCAGGGACCTCTAGACTGACAGGGATATTGGGGGCTCCCTGCCTGATGCCAGTAACTGCTCTCAGGCAATCTAATTCCTACATCATATCACTGAACTCAGGAGCCTACACCTTAATCCTTGTCTTATGTCACTAAGGATGACATGAGACAGTACTTAAAGTGATTCTAAGGACAGTTAGTGATGTGAGGCAGGTATTTAGAGTTCAGAATATTTTTTGATTAAGGGTGTGGCCCAATTTGAGGGGTGGAGTTAGGGGCGCCAGAATGCCTGTGCCTACAGGCTCCAGAGTTGTAAATCCGGCCCTGACTGTTATGCCAAATCACCTCATTTAGAAACATTCCATATTTTATAATTTGGAAAAATGATCTGTCCTGCTTCAAGAAGGCAGACACTTTCTTATGACAGAGTATATATGCATAAGAGTACCAGGGGTGATATGGTGGCATCATATGGGAGAGACAGGGGTACAGGGGTCACCATTAAAGGAACAATCTCATGGCCCATCGAGTGTTCCACCGTGGTAATTGGAAATGGTTGGATGTGCCCATCAATTGCTGAATTCCATCTAACCAGTTCATTCAGATCAATGTAATTGGTCAAAAATGAATTGATCCTATTGATCTGATCCAATTGGTTAACAGAAATGTGGCTGTTAATGAGCATGACCAATCATTTCCAACCATTTACCATGGCATTTGGAAGGGGACCCCAACAAAAACTTTTCTGTGATTTTAGCTACTGCCTGTCTCCATGTCTGCTCTGGGTAGTTTGTTGCAACTGCTGCAGCATAGTGTAAAGATTCAGAGAGTAGAGATCCAGCGTGCAGAGACAGAAAACATTTTGTAGAAATGTTGAATTACTGCTGGTCTTTTGCCATAACAGCACATCTGTCAGAAAAGTGTGTGCATTTTCTAGCTTTTTCCAGTAGCAATCAAAGTAAAATATAGGCAAGTCAAATTCCAGTAATAGCTAGAGGCATAGGTAAGTGGTTAGAAAATGCTGCACAATGAGGTTCATGATTATTGACTGGCTCTTTCATGTGAGAGCTACATGTCTGCAGTGGAATGTCACTGAGGTGACAGATTCGATTGGGCCCAGGCCCATTAGCTTCTCTGTTTCCACACAATTCGATCTGAGCAATCTGATAAACAAATGATCACTCATTTAAATGCTTTCAGACGGCAGTAAATGAAACCTACGCCCTGTTTGGAAGCTGTTATTCCTGCTCGGGCATACATTTCACCTTACCTCCGCTGCACGTTCTCACCGCTCTCGTTGCTCCCACCGATCACATCGCTTTCTCCTTGCCGCAGCTCACACTCCCTGCTGTCAGTATGATACCAGAGCTCCGTGAGTGGGTCAGGAGCTGATTTCATTGGCTCCTGACCCTGTCATAAATGTGAGCAACTCTCATTGGCTTACATTGATCACATGGTCAGGAGCCAATGAAAGCAGCTCCTGAGAGGCTCACAGAGCTCTGCCGGCATAGAGACGGCAGAGTGGGTGGCCTGAGGCGAAGGGTGTGTGGCGTGCACGATGGTAGCAGCGATTCAGTGCGGTGAATCGTTGGAAGGAGCGGGTTTCTGGTACAGGCAGTCTCTGGCCCTTAAGGGGGCAGAGACCACTGATACTGAAGGGGTTAAAATTGTACCCTTTATTGGCACCTTTAGGAAGAATGAAATGAGATCTGGCATGTCCCAGTATTAGCTACCTGAAAGCTATATTTTATTTAAGGAACTATCAGAAACAATTCCAGCTAATATCTTTTGAAGGAAGAAAGTAAATAAAAAAATATTACAGTTATTCTAAGGCTGGGTGCACACATAACATAACATGAAAGGCTGTGTTTTATGCCATGTTTTCATTTTATGTTGTGTGCAGTTTTTGTGCGTTTTTACAGCATTTTTGGTGCGTTTGGGTTTTTTTAACCGCAGGTGTGTTTTTCAAGCGTTTAGCATGCGTTTGCGGTACGCATATACAAAACGCATGTGCGTTTTGCATGCATTTTTTATGCGTTTTTATATTCTCATTTATGTAAATCACTAGGAAGACAACAGGAAGCTGAAATACATCATAAAACAATTTTTTGTTGGTATAAAACGCCTATAAAAACACATGGAAAATGCATGAAAAACGCATAACATTGCGTTCCCATTGACTTTTATTATGTGCGTTTTTTATGCGTTTTTGAATATTGTGCAACAAAGCCTGCTTTTATAAAAATGCATGCATACAAAATGCATATGCGTTGCCCATAGACTTCCATCAGCGGCAAAAATGCAGCTTTTTCCACAACTCTAGCGTTTTTGCTATGTGTGCACCTAGCCTAATGAAACCCGGTGCCTTAATAAATATATTTGGCCTATACTTTTTTGTTTGCTTTGTCTTTATTTCTTCTGAAAGTTTTCTAATGGTGCCTTTTAATGATACAATCCTGCAGCTGATCAATCATTACTGATTGCCAATCAGAAATGAACTGCCAATTAACTAACCAATCTGATCAGTTTAATGGAATCTATCCATTTTTCGGTTCAATCCCACTGATCTGATTGGATTGATTAGTGGGAATTCGAACATTTATTAGCATATCTAATCATTTCTGATTGATTACTGTGGCAATCGGAAACGATCGATCAGCTATGGAATTGTATCATTAATCTTAAGACTTTTTCTTGTTGACAAAAAAACTTTCTTAAATTTTCTCAAAGTGATGTTGTAGTGGGAGAGATATGGAGGTTGCAAAATATATTTTATTTCAAATAATGCTGATCTTCTGGCTTTCCTACTGATCCTTTTGGCTTCAGTAGAGTCTGAATCATGGAAGTAAAACAAGCTTGTGGCTAGTGCAGTCAGTCTTTCATCAGAGCACCTACTCTGATTACTTATTCTGGGGATTACAGGCGCTGGGTGGGTCAGAAGGACATCCAGGTGACCAGCACTGGGTGGGTCAGAAGGGCATCCAGGCAACCAGCACTGGGCCAGAAGGACATCCAGACAACTGGCACTGGGCCAGCGGGACATCCAGGCAACCAGCACTGGGCCAGAAGGACATCCAGGCAACCAGCACTGGGCCAGAAGGACATCCAGGTGACCAGCACTGGGTGGGTCAGAAGACAAGACAAGACAAGACAAATAACATTTATATTGCGTTTTTCTCCTTGCGGACTCAAAGCGCCAGAGCAGAGCAGCAGCCACTAGGGCGCGCTCTATTGGCAGTAGCAGTGTAAGGGAGACTTGCCAAAGGTCTCCTACTGAATTAGTGCTGGCTTACTGAACAGGCAGAGCCGAGATTCGAACCCTGGTCTCCTGTGTCAGAGGCAGAGCCCTTAACCATTACACCATCAGCCAACTGCTGAAGGACATCCAGGCAACCAGCATGGGTCAGCAGGACAGCAGGCAACCAGCACTGGGTGGGTCAGAAGGGCATCCAGGCAACCAGCACTGGGCCAGAAGGACATCCAGGCAACCAGCACTGAGCCAGAAGGACATCCAGGTGACCAGCACTGGGTGGGTCAGAGGGACATCCAGGCAACCAGCATGGGTCAGCAGGACATCAGGCAACCAGCACTGGGTGGGTCAGAAGGGCATCCAAGCAACCAGCACTGGGCCAGAAGGACATCCAGGTGACCAGCACTGGGTGGGTCAGAAGGACATCCAGGCAACCAGCATGGGTCAGCAGGACATCAGGCAACCAGCACTGGGTGGGTCAGAAGGGCATCCAGGCAACCAGCACTGTCCAGAAGGACATACAGGCAACCAGCACTGGGCCAGAAGGACATCCAGGTGACCAGCACTGGGTGGGTCAGAAGGACATCCAGGCAACCAGCATGGGTCAGCAGGACATCAGGCAACCAGCACTGGGTGGGTCAGAAGGGCATCCAGGCAACCAGCACTGGGCCAGAAAGACATCCAGGCAACCAGCACTGAGCCAGAAGGACATCCAGGTGACCAGCACTGGGTGGGTCAGAGGGACATCCAGGCAACCAGCATGGCAACAATTTATTAAAATTAAAACACAATTATGTATGCATATGCAATTATCCTCTCTTGCAGTGCAGACATTTTTTGTATCTTGTAGTTACGAAGAGGACCTGCATATGTCCTAAAGAAGGTGCTATATATATAATATACATATATATATATATATATATATATAGAGAGAGAGAGAGAGAGAGAGAGAGAGAGAGAGAGAGAGAGAGAGAGAGAGAGAGAGAGAGAGAAGAATCTTTGTATAAGTGCAGGATACTCTGATCAGTGGAAAGATCTGTGCAGATGGTTGTAGGAATAAAATGTAGTCTAGGAATGATGCTAGGTGGTTTGCACTGCAAGAGAGGATGATTGCATATGCATAGATAACTGTATTTTAATGAATCGTTGCAATATTGTTCCACAGAGGCGCTGGAGTTATCTATTTGTAGCAAGACATACAGGCAACCAGCACTGGGCCAGAAGGACATCCAGGCAACCAGCATGGGTCAGCAGGACATCCATGCAACCAGCACTGGGCCAGCAGGACATCCACGCAACCAGCACTAGGCCAGAAGGGCATCCAGGCAACCAGCACTGGGCCAGCAGGACATCCAGGCAACCAGTACTGAGCCAGCAGGACATCCAGGCAACTAAAGTAAAGAAACATGAGAGCATTCATATCCCACTCACTATAAGGTCTTTTTAACACATTTCTATTTATTGCATTGTACACTGCAGTGACTTACCTTTGTTAGAATGAAGGTACATTCACCACGAAATGTGTAGCAACTTTTATCAAATGTTGTTACATGAGATGCTCCCTCTAGGGCACATTTCCCAGGGCAGGGTTTACTGTCACAGCTCCACAACCCATTGCTGCAATAGCTTTGGCACAAAATAAAAACAATATATTACAGTTGTGTAAAGCACATAAAATCACAGCATCAAAATAAATAAATGTAGGGTCAGTGCTTCAAACCAGTGACTCATGCAACATTGAGCTAGTATTGGAGTAATGTGTAGCAGGCTTCCAAGCAGAGAGCACATCAAAGTTTAGCTAGTCTTTATCTTTAAAAGTGTAACCACAAGCACAGACATTTAATATTATAGCATTCAGCATGATCAAGCTGAAATCCAATAGGCTATTCAATGTGATTGTTCTTATGAGAGCTTGCTATTGTACGCAATTTGTTGTTGAGGGTGAACTAGATGAATGGTACTGCAAGATGATCAAAAAGCTTAACTTCCAAAAACACTGTAAACCACAAGAAATCTACCTTTTTATTTTCCCAATTAGCTCTATTACTCTGATGACCTCTGTAAATGGGTATCCTTTACCTGCGGTTTAGGGTTTGGTCCCTAGCTCAGTGTGGACGAGACTATATCCTTCTAGTAGTCCACCTAGCCTTAGAGGCCATGAAACTAGGTTGAAACATAGGGTAACATTTCACTATACCAGTAAGATTATTGACTATGTGTATGTTTCATAGCTTCTTGATTTGACTAACCCCAAGATTTCATGTTTTGGTGAACTTATATGAATAGGTTTAACAGTATTCGTACTGCTGGTACAATGGTACAAGTGTTTATATAACCACAATATCAGGCGTGTTATTTTGCATTGTTATATTTGTATGCTATGTATAAAAGCCAATAAAAAGACTTATTTTCAAGAACTTAATGCATGTATGTCTTTTTTCAAGCAACCTAACTAAAACATTATACGTAACTTGAATGTTACGCATTCTAACCTTACTACTCCTCCCATAGGCTAGAAGAGCATTCACCTAGGAATGCCTACATAGATATAAGTAGCTGGGGAAGCTATAGGAGAGGATACAATCACACCCTACAGTCTCCCTTTGTGCTTCTTGAACAATGAAAATACTCCTCTAACAACAGTGTTCAAGCACTCAAAATAAATATGGACCTGGTTAACCCTAGCGATAGTTGGAATTCCTTATGTGTTGAAATTTGGGAAAATATGTTAATAGGTTACAATTTCACTTAGAATTTTAGCATTTTCTCATATAATTTTCACATTTTTACCAAGAATTTTCTCATTCATGTCCCTTAAGCATGCGCAGTAGACATTTGCTATTTGCTATTTATCAAAAAATTTAAAAAAATGGTTTACATGAATGTAATTTTTGCATGCCGTTTGGAATTTACACATCGAAAATCGAACTTTGAATTCGAAATTGCAAAATTCGGATGCAAGAGTCAGAATTCGGAATTCCGTGGTATCTGT
This sequence comes from Hyperolius riggenbachi, assembly GCF_040937935.1. Taxonomy (NCBI): domain Eukaryota; kingdom Metazoa; phylum Chordata; class Amphibia; order Anura; family Hyperoliidae; genus Hyperolius; species Hyperolius riggenbachi. Next base: position 116,942,329 of record NC_090656.1, on the reverse strand, counting down.
TTGCTCATCCCTTGTTAACCTATCTGGAGACTCTATTATTAGAGGAATATTGTAGTCCAGTCAGGAACCCTTTTGACCACTGCCAACATGTCTTCTGTATACTCCAGCATACCACATCTGTCAAGTTTGGATGCTGCAGAGCAGGGGCATAACTAGACTTAGCAGGGCCCCACTGCTAAAGTAATAGCATGGGGCTCCCTTTATCCCTGAACCCCATGCAAATGGCAGCAGAGAGTGTTCTCTCCTGCTGTGAAGCAGCCTCTGGAAGCAGGAAAAAAATTACACACACTCCTGCACATGTTTTTCGTGAGTGAATTAGGAGTTTTTTTGCTGATTGGCTGCACTTGCAGTTGGGGAGAGGGTGGAAGAAGGCCCACCAAAAGCTCTGGGCCCCCCTGCAATGGCAGAGGTCATATGGGTAATTGCTACACCCATGCTGTAGAGAGTTTTTGGGTTTCTTTTAGTAAAGCAATTTTATACAAATAAAAAAGGTTTTAATACTATTAAAGCTTCTTGATTTCCCTGAAGCAATCCATTCAGGTAAAACCTGCATGATTTCAGGAGGAGTGCCTTGGCACAAGCTGGCAAGGGGGTGGCCATGACCAACATCCCAAAGGTGTGAGGTAACCCAGCAAGGTCAATACTAGGGTGATTTCACACTTGTAAGGGGATGAGTACACACTGCTGACTGTTTTGTTAGGAAGTTGCATGGTAGTGAGAGACAATAACAGTGTTTAATGGGTAACCATAGAATGAACTGAGCACCTCTTTATTTGAAGTTCTAGATCACATGTGTTAAACTCGTGGCTTGCGGGCTGGCGACAGACCACCTCACCATTGTATGTGACAGTGTAACAGCACACAGCCCTCCCATCCAAAGGAGCACTCTGGCAACAGTCTTTCTGGTTGAACAGTCAGTTTGAGCAGCAGCATATCCCACAAGCAGGCATGAACTAAAATTCGGATTCGGGTGATCCGGATAGTTACTATCCGGATATCACCCAGTAATGCTGTGCGGGCTGGGCGGGGGGGTCAAGCTTACCTCTCTGACGTCTTCCTCGCTCGTCCTACGGCGCCTCCCACGATGCGGTCCACGCAGCGTCACGTGACTACAAACACTTCCTCCTTCAACCCGGAAGGAGGAAGTGTTTGTAATCACGTGACGGCGGATTGGACCGCATAGTCGGAGGCGACAAGGGACGAGAGAAGAAGACGTCAGAGAGGTAAGCTTGACCCCCCCCCCCCCCCCCCAGCCCGCACAGCATTACTGGGTGATATCCGGATAGTAACTATCCGGATCACCTGAATCCGAATTTTAGCCCATGCCTGCCCACAAGGCTTCCAGCGAAATTGGCATGGGTCCCCTTCTGGGATTCAAACTGCTCTCCCCATCTTTGTGTGCTTGGTAAAACACATAAACACCGACATACACACCTTTTCTTCCCTGGCATCCTCTCAAGTTTCAAAATATGGTTGTGCTGTGTGTAGCGCATTGAGACCCCTGTTCTCATAAAGGTGGCAACATGTTCTCATAAAGTATGTAAAAAAAAACCTGAGAAAGAGTTGACTCTTGGGTGCATATGAGATTTAGAACAACAATTGATTAGCACAATAGTATAATGTTGAATATATAAATACATGCTTTAGACATATACAAAAAATAATACACAATTAAAAAGAGGCTAATTAGCTGTGCTAAGGGGTAAAGACGGGGCTGCAGTCCCCAAAATCTACCACACTACTGGATGACCCATATATAGTATAGATGGATGATGAAAACGACAATGTTTACTCCACTAAAGCATTACTGCCAATCCTGGTTCAGAAGCTGTCCACTGTCCATCCCCAATCACAGGCGAACACTGAAAGACAGCTCTACCAGCACTCCAGCTCTTATTGACTACATCCACTAAAAGACAGTAAACCAAAATGGGTACACAGAGCAGGCAGTAAAGAGGAGACAGGGAAGGGGCACAGGAAGAACAGCCCGAACACCCAGGTATACCTAATGAAGCTAAATAAGCTAGCCGGGTAAGAACGCACGGTAATTCACACTATCATTTAAACCCTTCCACCTTGTGGCATCCAGATTAAATATCCAGCGTGACTCTTAATGAAGTAATTTATGATCTACGTCACCTCCCCTAATATGTCTGTGGATTCTGTCCAGACCCACAAAACGAACAAAGCTGGGATCTCCTCTATGGACAAGGTTAACATGCCGTGAAATAGGGGATTTAAAATTGCAACACCCAATGTTGGTGGGTGGGTGTTTCTATATTGGAAAGACCTATAGAGCATTTAAGGAGAGGATCAAGGATCACGTTGGTGATATTGGGTGTTGCAATTTTTTGTCCATAGAGGAGATCCCAGCTTTGTTCATTTGAGGGTGCATTAGTGATGGTCAAGATGTTTAAAAAACCAGGACCATGGCACAGTAATTGGGAAGGTCCTTTTGAGATCATTGATACATTGGGTCAAGTAATGATTAAAATTAAAAGACCTCAGATCTCTGCTAAAAATGTTCGTAGGCAGCAAGAAATGTGGGTTCATGTAGATCAATGCAAATTGTATGTTACAAAATAATGATGCTGCATTTGTTTTGCAGGTTTTGGGCATAATAAATCCAAGCGGAAGGAGATTGATCCAAAGAATGGATTAAAGGGGGATGCCATGAGAGACAAAGCAAGAAAAGGAAAAGGACTGATTAACATTTTCCTAACGTTTACTTTCTATGTGACTTTGATTACTTCAGTGATCCATTGTTTGACAGTGACTGTGCAAGCTGAAGAAACAAACTTAAGCTCTGAAGTTTCGATAAAGGAAAATACGATATCCAGAGGAAAAGGCTGTTCTTATGAAGAATTTTTTAAAGAAAGTACTGTAGATACCAAAAATGACATTGTAGGATGTTTTTGCCTAGGTTCAGATAATGATTGTTGTTTACAATTGTTTTTCCAACATACTACAAATATAGGTGTCCAAGCAGTGATAGAATCAAGAAATGTATTCACTAAATTGACAGGACAATATATCCATAATGATATAACAGGAAATATAAGTTGTAGTTTAACTGAATTTAATTTCTGGTACGTACAAATCAAGGGCAATGACACAGCAGTTTGGTCTGGAAATTTTACCAAAGGAACTGGGAGTGAGTATATGAAAGGGGAAGAAGGGGAAAAGGATGTTTTATTGTCCCAAGGTGTAATGGTATTCTTATTTCCTGATAGTAATGCCATTAAAAGTGGTGCTGAAGGAGATATCAATATATTTGGGGAATTTCAAATATCTAAAGGAGATGTAGTAGCAAATATAAAAATTAATTTGACTGTGACAAATATAGAGTATCCGGAGATTAAAGTCATGCTACGCTCCTTAGAAGTAAAATGAGGTTATAATGATATACAGCTGATATGCAATACTAGTGTAATGTTACCTCCAAATGCAACTTTGACATGGAGTAAAAATAATGAATTTTTGGGAAATTTTTATAAAGGTAATATCCATGTGATTAACCAAGGTGCTAAAGGGAGTGTAAAATGGATACATTCTAAATTTATTTATTATTTAAATGAAGTGGCTATGGAAGATAATGGAATCTATAAATGTTGTATTAGTCTACAAGGATTCCCTACTAAATGTGACATGACTCATGACACTGTGATTTCAAATCACAGTGAAATCTCCTGAAAGAACCATTTGTAATGATAACATTTTTTTACAAGGTGAGTCCTTTTCAATTCAATCATTTCCAGACCAAACCAGACCAAAAGAGAAGGTAGATTTGTGATAATTGTTTGGAAGTTTAACATTTCAAGTTGGAAAATTTCCACAAGATATCCAATATGCCAAAATTATCTTGCAAATTCGATACATGGAATGGAACAATGGTTTGAAAATAGTTTTGAAACTTTCCCTAGGAACAAGCGAGGCATTATAGAGTGTATTTTAGGAGGTGTAGGAACCATTGGTGTCATAACTAACAGCTTGGATGTAAAAACTTTGAATTCTGATTTAGAAACAGTGGGTTTGTTGGGAGGTAAAGGATTAAAGGTGCAGAGAAATATAAACCAATTGATGGAGAATATGATAATACAAACTGCATCTGTTTTAGGCCCTTCCGTATCACATTTGCAAGATATAGCTTTGATATTGATTGATAGTGAACAAAAGTCACAGTTGGCAAAGATATGTTTGGAAACCCAAACTGAATATTCAACAAATTTTAAAATTATAGCGCAGGCTTTACAAGGAGTAATAACACCTCTAGGAATATTACGAAGTTTACCCAAAAAATATAAATATGCATTAAATCATATAGATTTGTGGATTAATAAATGGTATGGATGCAATCAAAATGAATGCATCAGTACATCAATTATACCTATAGTGGGTAAAGAACAGATTTTAGTGCCTGTGACAATATTAGGGGTTCCAGTTAGTAATACACAATTATTATATTATACAATGTTTTATAATGATTTTGCCATGGATGAAGGAAGTACTGATGTTGATCAATTAGATTTATCATCATGTTTACATTTCCCATCAAAGGTTATTTGTTTGCCTAATCAGGGAAAGCCTATTTACCATTCATGCTATTACAATCAAAGTCTGTGTACTGCAAGAATTGAAAGAGTTAACACTCACACAGATCTAATTACACATGTAGAACAAAAAAAGGTTTGCTTCCAAGTAATGTCCAGTGAGGAAATGGTTAAAGGGTATTTTAAGTCTTGTGTTCATTCAGAAAAGTTAGTTAGAGGTCTATATTGTGCAGAAGGGGATATCAATGCAGTTAGTCTAAATGATGTAAGAATTAATATTACATCTTTGATATTTGAAGATGTTGATAGTTTCCCTATTCAATATAATGTTTCACAAATTAATGAATTTCCTTGGGATAAGTGGACAAAAGAAATAATTAAAGACAAAGGATTATTATCTGCCTTATGAAAAGAATTACATGCAGCGGAAATTAAATGTAACCATCAGCAAGGAGTATTGGAAAATGTAGAGCATGATTTTATTACATTTTCTAGTACATCTTTTTGGAATAGTTTGAAAAAATCAATAATTACTTTAGGAAAAACTTCAGTAATGTCAGCTGCAGGAGATGTATTGATAAATCCCATAATGATTGTGTTTATAATAGGGGTACTTTGTATAATATGCCAAATAATCTTAGCATTTAAGATTAAGAAATTTTATAAATTAATGAAAATTGAAATTAAAAGGGGTGAAGAATATATCAAAACATTAGTTCAAAGGAAAATTGGTAGATTAACTGTCAGTGAAAATACTGAGGAAGGAAATAGCTTTGGCTAATCTCTTGAAACCAGAATGATTGAGATACGATTGTGATGTAAATGAAGAATGAATGTTGTTGTATTATTGAAATATTCATTTATTTCAATAAAGGGGGACATATGTTATATAATTAATGTATGTATATATGGATATATTCGATAAAGATCTTGATTGAGATGGATCCATCAATCAATAATGAAGTATTTGTTATCATAATTAATGATCAAGTCGAATATATGGATATGTATGTACATTTGGTTTTTAAGGTGTCCTCGTCCTTGGCTGAGAAAACAGTTTCAGAGAATTTTGCTGAAGAAAGTATTCCCTTCCCCCGTGTAGCTTGATACACTGACACTGTCAAGTTATTTCCAGTAAAAGAATTTGACCTTTTGGGCAGAAAGACAGAGATGGCCGAAGCAGTTGTTGGCTGTCATCAAAGTGCTATATCTTGAAAAGGCAATTCAAAAATAAAGTATAAAGAGTATTTGGTGTCCTCATGAATATGAATCTCATGAGATCAGCAGATGCTATAGGAGTAGGAGGAGTGTACTATCATGTAAATTAGATTGCCTAAATAGGAATATTGTCCATCAAAAGAAACTGGATTCTGTATCAGCTGTTGTGTATATAAATGGGTGAGAAGGAGGGGTCAGACACACTTCTACACACATTCACACATACAGAAGGAAAGCTGTCATCTGAACGAGACACTTCACGTGTCTCCAGCATACATAAGAGACTTAAACTTATTATATTTTTAATCTTTTTATTGTTTGAAGTTACTTATAACTTGTGAGAAAACGCAGAAAAGCCGCCGCGTGTGTTCAGAACAAGGCGGCTGATTCCGCATCCAACGCGGCGGGTTTGCACGCGTAGGCCTACATCTACCATTATGGCTGAACGCAGAGAAACCGCCGCATGCCCTGATAGCGGTGCGGCTGGTTCCGCGTCCAGCGCGGCGGGTGGTACACAACACATGGCTGGTGTGGCTGGGACTGATAGTCCACACAGGTTCAGAAGGACGCGCGCGCTGAGAGACAGAACTTTTATGACAGCCAGAAGGGAGTCAGCTGACCAAGCCGGTCAGCTGACGATTCAACCAGTTCACATTGGTCCAGCACTTAGGGGAGGCGCTGGAGAGCGCTGTGCTATATATACTGGGTGCTGGTCATTCTCTGGTTGTCTGCCTTTGCGATCACTACGTGGAAGCACTCAGACCTTTTGTTAGATTCTGTGTTACCAGTTGTTATTTCCAGATTACAGAAAAAATGTATGTCTAGTGCTCCAATAGACAGTCCACACCGCATGAAATATCAGATGGTGATCAAGGAGCCGCTCTCCGATAGGGTGAACAACAAAAAACAATGATCTAAAAAAGATACATAGAGCGCTCCATAGTGTAAAACCATCAAACAATTTAATATGCGCAAGTTTAAAACACACTTACAAAATCACGGATGTTATGAAGCTCATAGATAGCCTGCAGACTCCAATTTCCCTCCTGTAGTGTGGGCACCGCCAGGCTGTGGCCAGCAGCGTGACGTCCGGTGTTCTGGAGAGCCTCTCACTGGTGGGGGGCGTGTCCGCTGTCACGACGTGCCTCTAGCGTGGGCGGAGCGCTGTGATGTGCCTGAGTAAGGCGGAGTTCCGCTTGATTTATTTAGCGAGAAGAACAACTCTTGGCCTCTGAGCAAAGGGACAGAACCGCATACTGTAGAGTCGAATGGACCCCTCGGGCACAGGTCCTTTGGGTTTGCTGCCCAAGCGTATCCGCAGCCGCAAGTGGATCGCAAAACGCTGCCGAACCACTCTGCGATCTCTGTTGATGATCAAGGACCTCACACCCAGATTAGGGACTTGTATTACCATTCTGTTATACTTCAGACTAGTTCCAGGGTGTTGATGATCAAGGACCTCACACCCAGATTAGGGACTTGTGTTACCAATCTGTTATACTTCAGACTAGTTCCAGGGTGTTGATGATCAAGGACCTCACACCCAGATTAGGGACTTGTGTTACCAATCTGTTATACTTCAGACTAGTTCCAGGGTGTTGATGATCACGGACCTCACACCCAGACTAGGGAACTGTATAATCATTCTGTTATACTTCAGACTAGTTCCAGGGTGTTGATGATCACGGAGCTCACACCAAGACTAGGCATTGTTTATTATCTGTTATGACCTTCTGCTTTCCTGACCACTCTTCTGATTACTGATTTGGTACTTCGCTATATCTGATATTCTAATAATACAAGAACGTATAGAAGCGCTCACAAATATTACAGTGAAGGTTGACAAAAACAACAGTGCACAAGCACTATAAATGAAGTAGAGGCTGGATATACACCAACAGAGTAGGTGGAGCGCTGGCCTGTTAAACAGTTCAGATAATGGATGGAATTAGGAAAAGCGCTCAGAGTGTCCAGTTCCTCAGGCAATAAGCCTTAATGAATTTTCACAGTAAAGCTAATCAGTGGATACAGTGGGTAAGTGATACTCCAGTACCACTCCCCCCCCAAAGCAAAACGACTCACCAGATGGAGCGGCCTGATTGGGCCCGTCTGCACCTCAGGGGTATTGGCCACCCCTCAGCCTCTCGTGGCAAATCTCCTCCGCTGCGTCTCCCGGATAGGTGGATGCTTCAGGAAAGAGCACACAAGACGCTTCACATAGCGTAAAAGGGGGAGGACATCCCGCGTTTATTTCAATAAAAAAGTAGGTTTAAAAACAAAGTCACAATCACTGGTGCGGTGTGGGGCTAGGCAGTTGGCAACTGGGTATGCCTATTGCGGAGCTACGGAGCAGCGTTACGCTTGACGTCATCGGACGCGGTGACAGGTCGGCGCACGTTTTCCCCTGCAGTTACTGACGGCGGGTTGTTTGTTCTTGTGGGAAAGTTTGGGTATATGCGACCTGCCGCAATAGGCATATCCAGTTGCCAACTGCCTAGCCCCACACCGCACCAGTGATTGTGACTTTGTTTTTAAACCTACTTTTTTATTGAAATAAACGCGGGATGTCCTCCCCCTTTTACGCTATGTGAAGCGTCTTGTGTGCTCTTTCCTGAAGCATCCACCTATCCGGGAGACGCAGCGGAGGAGATTTGCCACGAGAGGCTGAGGGGTGGCCAATACCCCTGAGGTGCAGACGGGCCCAATCAGGCCGCTCCATCTGGTGAGTCGTTTTGCTTTGGGGGGGGGAGTGGTACTGGAGTATCACTTACCCACTGTATCCACTGATTAGCTTTACTGTGAAAATTCATTAAGGCTTATTGCCTGAGGAACTGGACACTCTGAGCGCTTTTCCTAATTCCATCCAATATCTGATATTCTGTTGCCAAACTCTGCATGTCTTAGGATTCCTGAATCTGTCTTCTGTCTTTGTACCTATCTGTCCGTGTGTTGCCGCCTGGCTTGCCCGACCTCGAGAGCTATCTCCCTACCTTAGAGATAGTTCACAGATCATTAGTGACACTCTCCTATTGGTGTCACTAACGCTCTGGTCCTTCCATCTCCTTGCCTGGCTCCTCCCTTCGGGAGATTCTCAGGTTACTGGAAGGCATTTGTTCTCTTTTGCAGTATAGCCCACTGCTCTGATACCTGTTCTCCAGGTATTGCTCTCAAAGTATTTACTGTTGCATAAAAACACTCATATCTCTCCGGTGTCCAGAGGTTAGTGATATATCTGATTATCGGTGATACTGCAGATCATCAATAATCGGGTATATATCTGTATTCTTGGTGATACTGCAGATCACCAATAATCAGACCCTCTCTGTGTTACACCGATCGTTACATAACTACTTTTGTTTTGCTGTGAAGACTTGTAATCATTTACTTTATATTATGAAGAAATAGTGAGTATTTAAAAACCCTCACTTAAAAATCCTTTTCAGTCTATTTTTGAATATCATCAAGACGCATGTATTGAAAATATTATTTATGAACCTTCAACTTATTTCAACCTGCTACTCAAGCGCATAGATCTTTCATTGGATGAACTTAAGCTATGCTCCCTTTCAATCATCTAAGCTTGCCTGAACTCTAACCATTGTGACTCACCAACTCTGCTGCTTTCTGCATCTCTTATGTATGGAAATATTGATCTGCTTTTACATCGCTTATGAGATTCTGCGAATGGGAATCGGTGGTGGACTTTGTGTCAATTATTGTGCTTCAGTCTGGAGTTCTTTCAGTGGATCTAGTCAATAAGAGCTGGAGTGGTATAGCTGTCTTTTAGTGTTCGCCTGCGATTGGTGATGGATACCTTCTGAACCAGGATTGGCAGTAATGCTTTAGTGGCGTAAACTTTGTGGTTTTCATCAACCATCCATACTATACATGGGTCATCCAGTAGTGTGGTAGATTTTGGGGACTGCAGCCCCGTTTTTACCCCTTAGCGCAGCTAAATAGCCTCTTCTTAATTGTGTGTTATTTTTTTGTATATGTCTAATGCATGTATTTATATATTCAACATAAACTATTGTGCTAATAATATTGTTGTTCTAAGTCTCACATGCACCCAAGAGTCAACTCTTTCTCAGGCTTTTTATAAATGTTACAGCCAAAACCAGAAATCGGCCAATTCTAGAATTGGCCGGCCGTTTCTAGAACTGGCCAATTTGACGTCGGCCAAAGTCCAAAATGCTGAGAATTTCTGACATTGGCCGGCCAGTTCTTGAAACGGCCAAAGTCAGTCGGCCAAAGTCCAAAAGGCACAAATCCCAGAACATGCCGGGTCCTGTCCAGCACCATGAATGGCACTCGGAATTTCCTCTGTGCCCTGAAAGATACACAACAGCATAATAACCGTCACAGCTAATACACAATCCTGTAACAAATCAGCAGCGTGTCTACTTCCTGATTTCACGGAAGCAGAAAAATTTGTTAACATCCTGCGCTTTAAAATTAGCTGCTCTGCCGTGGCACAGGGGAAGATCAAATTACAGTGGTGATTAGTCACAGATAAGGGGGTTCATGGCTGGGGGCGCTTCTCTGGGCGCTTTGCATGGCTGGGGGGCTTTTCTGGGTGCTTTGCATGGCTGGGGGTGCTTTGCATGGCTGGGGGGGAGCTTTGCTGTGCACTTTGCATTGCTGGGTTGCTTTCAGGGTCGGACTGGGACACCAAGGGCCCACCAAGGAAGTTTCAGCCCGGGGCCCACCCCCCTCTCCTCCTCCTCCCTCCCCCCCCTCTCCTCCCCCTTCCCCCCCCCCCCCTCCTCCTCCCCCCCCCCCCCTCCTCCCTCACATACACATGTACTCAAGAAATTTTGCATGACTTTATGGTAGGGAATAGATTGTGAGCAATTCTGAGGACAGTCTCCAATAGGGATATGTCTAAATGCGAAACTAAATGGGTGTCACCATGCACTGGAACATCGGCGTGGTCATGATGAGTCATGGGCAGACTTAAAAAAAAAATACAAAACACAAAATAAGTAGCGGCGTTATTCACAGAGATTAGGTCCGACCAGATACATTGTATATTCAAGTAGTTACATGCCTCATGATAATTCATCAAGTAGTCAAATGGCAGCAGATACCCCCACAAAATGCAATCAGGTTGACGGCAGATACCCCCACACAATGCAATCAGGTTGACGGCAGATACCCCCACAAAATGCAATCAGGTTGACGGCAGATACCCCCACACAATGCAATCAGGTTGACGGCAGATACCCCCACAAAATGCAATCAGGTTGACGGCAGATACCCCCACAAAATGCAATCAGGTTGACGGCAGATACCCCCACAAAATGCAATCAGGTTGACGGCAGATACCCCCACAAAATGCAATCAGTTTGGCTGCAGATACCCACACAATGCAATCAGTTTGGCTGCAGATACCCCCACACAATGCAATCAGGTTGGTGGCAGAGATACCCCCACACAATGCAATCAGGTTGGTGGCAGAGATACCCCCACACAATGCAAGTCCCCCCCTTCCAAGGGGGGGCAGAGGGCACAGATCAGCGGGGAAGCCTTCCCCCTCCCTCACCTAGGGCCCCCCCTTCCGCGCACCCCCCTCCTCGAGAAGTGCAGCCAGCAGCGAGCGGAGTATAGCTTACCAGCTTCAGATGATGCTATCTCCGCTCCGCATGCCGCTGCTGCCCTGCTGGTCTCTGTCTCCTGTAGTGACGCTGTCCAATCACGCTCTAGCAGGAAGTACTGCGAGAGCGTGATTGGACAGCGTCACACACTACAGTCAGAGACCAGCAGGGCAGCGGCATGCGGACTCGGAGCGGAGATAGCATCATCTCTGTAGCTATTCTCCGCTCGCTGCTGGCTGCACTTCTGGAGGAGGGGGGTGCGCGGAAGGGGGAGGGGCCTAGGTGAGGGAGGGGGGGACGCTTCCCCCCCTCCCCGCCGCTCTGTGCCCAATTCCCCCCCTTTCAAGCTGTGCCCCCCTCCAGTGGCATAGCTAGGGTGTTTGACACCCGGTGCGGATAATTTACCAACACCCCCCCCCCCCAAAAAAAAGCAAAGCGCGCAGCGACAAAAAAAATGGGTGTGGACATGACATCACATGGGTGGGGGTAATTTTAATGTAACTGTAACAGTAAGGCAGTGGGCTAATATAGGTAGCCAGAATAGTTTCCCTCAGCATAGGTTAGATAGGTAGGTGCCCCCAGTATAGGTTAGTTAGGTAGGTGCCTCCAATATAGGTAGCCAGTATAGTTGCCACCAGTAAAGGCTAGCAAGGTAGAAGCCCTCAATACAGGTTACATAGGTAGCTGCCCCCAGTATAGGTTACATTGGTAGGTGCCTCCAGTATAGGTTAGATAGGTAGCTGCCCCCAGTATAGGTTAGATAGCTAGCAGGGTGAGAGGGCGGGCAGATAGCTAGCCGGGTGGGCAGATAGAAAAAAGGGGGAGGGGGAAGAAGTGGTGCGGTCATGGAAGAATTGGGTGTGGTCATGGACCAGAATGTGGGTGTAGTCATGGGTGGAGACAAATTTGCATGAATGGTGGGACATTAGATTAGGACAGTGGTGGCAAACCTTTTGAAGGCAGAGTGCCCAAACTGCAACCCAAAAGTCACTTATCTATTGCAAAGTGGCAACAGCAATTTAAACTAAATAAAAACGTTTTAACTCATACATGAACATTATGGAAAATCCAAGTTGAAAATAAACTGTGAAGATAAACAATTTCATCCATCCTACTCCTGAAAAATGTATTTTTTTTTTTTTTTTAGAACCTCCCAGTTTTATTTTCTGTTTTAAAAAGCTAAAAAGTAGCTATTGTCTCATATGATGATGATTCAGCTTTTTCCTTAGTCTCGCAGTTAGCAATCATGTGACCCTCAACAAGACAAATTCAGCAATCATGAGGTCCCCCATCAAGACAAAATCAGCAATCATGAGGACCCTAACAAGAAAAATTCAGCAATCATGAGGCCCCCAACATGACAAATTCAGCAATCTTGAGGCCCCCAACAAGACAAATTCAGCAATCATGAGGCCCCCAACAAGACATTCAGTAACCATGAGGCCCCCAACAAGACAAATTCAGTAACCATGAGGCCCCCAACAAGACAAATTCAGCAGTCATGAGGCACATAAATAAACAGCATTTCACATAAATAGGCAGAATGCCCATTTAATATGGTAGACACCTCTCACCTGGCTTCTGAATTCTCCTCTACTGGCTGCTGTGCCAGGCAATACTGTTTTTGGCTGGATTGGGGATGATGTGTGGGCTGAAAGGCCTGGCGGTGATGCTGTGGCCGGCCTGGCGGTGATGCTGGGCTGTACTTGGCTGGTTAAAGTAAATGTTGGCCTGACTGTTGGTGGTGATGCTGTGGCCTTTTTGACAGTGATTCTGGGCTGGTTGGCTGGTGGTGATGCTGGGCTGGCCTGGATAGTTTAGGTAGTGACAGGTGCACCCTAGTTTAGGTAGCACCAGGAGCCTCCCAGCTTAGGTAGTGACAGGACCCCCAAGTTTAGGTAGCGACAGGAGCCCCCCAGTTTAGTTAGTGACAGATACCCCCCAGTTTAGGTAGTGACAGGAGCCCCCAGTGTTTGTAGTGACAGGTGCCCCCCAGTTAAGGTAGTAACAGGTGCCCCCCAGGGTATGTAGTGACAGGAGCCCCCAGTGTTTGTAGTGACAGGTGCCCCCCAGGGTATGTAGTGACAGGAGCCCCCAGTTTAGGTAGTGACAGTGCCCCCCAGTTAAGGTAGTGACAGGTGCCCCCAGTTCAGGTATTGACAGGCGCCCCCCCCAGTTCAGTTAGTGACAGGTACCCCCAGTTTAGGTATGACAGGAGCCCCCCAGTGTATGCAGTGACAGGGACCCCCCCCCCCCCAGTGTATGTAGTGACAGGAGCCCCTAGTTTAGGTAGTGACAGGGCCCCCCAGTATAGATAGACAGGTCTATAGGTGTCCCCAGTTTAAATAGCCAGATCTATAGGTGTCCTCAGTGGCAGCGGAGGGAGAAGAGAAGCGGTGGGGAAGGGCGGACGTTTCCCACTCCCCCTTCCCTCACCTTGGGGCTCCCCCTCTCTCGCTCCCCCCTTTAGAATTAAGTGATGCGGCAGGCAGCGCCGCTGTGCCTGCCGCTTCTTTTCTCTCTCCGCTGCCACCCCAGGGCGGGCGGGCCAGCCACGTCCGGGTAGCTAGGGGGGGGCAGCAGCTAGCCAGGGGAGTGCGCATGCCCCATTTTGCCCTATGTAGGGACGCCCATGGCATGGTAGGCAGATAGGTAGCCGGGTAGGCAGTTATGTAGCCGGGTGGGAGGGTAGGCAGATAGGTAGCTGGGTGGGCAGTTAGGTAGCCGGGTGGGAGGGTAGGCAGTTAGGTAGCCAGGTGGGCAGATAGGTAGCTGGGTGGGCAGTTAGGTAGCCGGGTGGGCAGTTAGGTAGCCAGGTGGGAGGGTAGGCAGATAGGTAGCTGGGTGGGTAGATAGGTAGCCGGGTGGGCAGATAGGTAGCCGGGTGGGAGGGTAGGCAGATAGGTAGCTGGGTGGGTAGATAGGTAGCTGGGTGGGTAGATAGGTAGCTGGGTGGGTAGATAGGTAGCCGGGTGGGCAGATAGGTAGCCGGGTGGGAGGGTAGGCAGATAGGTAGCTGGGTGGGTAGATAGGTAGCCGGGTGGGCAGTTAGGTAGCCAGGTGGGAGGGTAGGCAGTTAGGTAGCCGGGTGGGCAGATAGGTAGCTGGGTGGGTAGATAGGTATCCAGGTGGGCAGATAGGTAGCCAGGTGGGCAGATAGGTAGCCGGGTGGGAGGGTAGGCAGTTAGGTAGCCGGGTGGGCAATTAGGTAGCCGGGTGGGAGGGTAGGCAGATAGGTAGCTGGGTGGGTAGATAGGTAGCCGGGTGGGAGGGTAGGCAGTTAGGTAGCCGGGTGGGCAGTTAGGTAGCCGGGTGGGAGGGTAGGCAGAAGGGTAGCCGGGTGGGAGGGTAGGCAGTTAGGTAGCCGGGTGGGCAGTTAGGTAGCCGGGTGGGAGGGTAGGCAGTTAGGTAACCGGGTGGGCAGTTAGGTAGCCGGGTGGGAGGGTAGGCAGTTAGGTAGCCAGGTGGGCAGATAGGTAGCTGGGTGGGCAGTTAGGTAGCCGGGTGGGCAGTTAGGTAGCCAGGTGGGAGGGTAGGCAGATAGGTAGCTGGGTGGGTAGATAGGTAGCCGGGTGGGCAGTTAGGTAGCCAGGTGGGAGGGTAGGCAGTTAGGTAGCCGGGTGGGCAGATAGGTAGCTGGGTGGGTAGATAGGTATCCAGGTGGGCAGATAGGTAGCCAGGTGGGCAGATAGGTAGCCGGGTGGGAGGGTAGGCAGTTAGGTAGCCGGGTGGGCAATTAGGTAGCCGGGTGGGAGGGTAGGCAGATAGGTAGCTGGGTGGGTAGATAGGTAGCCGGGTGGGAGGGTAGGCAGTTAGGTAGCCGGGTGGGCAGTTAGGTAGCCGGGTGGGAGGGTAGGCAGAAGGGTAGCCGGGTGGGAGGGTAGGCAGTTAGGTAGCCGGGTGGGCAGTTAGGTAGCCGGGTGGGAGGGTAGGCAGTTAGGTAACCGGGTGGGCAGTTAGGTAACCGGGTGGGAGGGTAGGCAGAAGGGTAGCCGGGTGGGAATGTAGGCAGTTAGATAGCCGGGTGGGCAGTTAGGTAGCCGGGTGGGTAGCCAGTGGGGGCCCCGACTCCTATGCTCCCCCTCACCTGGGTGTCCCCCCTCCTTACAAGCCGCGGGGAGGGCAGCCCGACTGTTTTCTTTTTGTTTTTTTTCCCTTAAAAAAAACTATTTTCCCCGGGGGGGCCCCCTCCTATCCTCCCCCTCCCTCACCTCGCTCGGAGGGCCCCCCTCCTGTTACGAGCGGCGGGTACAGCAAACTTCCGGCGAGGTAAAGCAGAAGATAGAGGTCCAGCTGCCTCCCAGTCGCTGTCTCCTTTGTAATTGACGCGCACTAAACCAGGAAGCAGTGCGAGCGGCATAGAGGAGACAGCGTAGCCCGGGAGGCAGCTGGACCTCTATCTTCTGCTATACCTCGCCGGAACTTTGCTGTACCCGCCGCTCTACCGCCGCTCGTAACAGGAGGGGGGCCCTCCGAGGTGAGGGAGGGGGATGATAGGAGGGGGCCCCCCACCGGGGAAAATAGTTTTTTTTAAGGGACATAAAAAAAAACAAAAAACAGTCGGGCTGCCCTCCCCGGCTCTCCCCTCCAGCGCACCCCTTCTAGGGGCCCCCAGGAGGAGGGGCAGTCGGGGCCCACCGATGGGACCGTCGGTGGTTCGGCGGCTCTGTCCGAGCCTGGTTGCTTTGCATGGCTGGGGGGGGAGGGGGGCTGCACACTTTGCATGGCTGGGGTGCTTCACTAGGCGCTTTGCATGGCTGGGGGGGGGCTTTACTGTATGCTTTGCATGGCAGGGGGGGCTTTACTGTATGCTTTGCGTGGCAGGGGGGGGGGGCTTTACTGTATGCTTTGCATGGCAGGGGGGGCTTTACTGTATGCTTTGCATGGCAGGGGGGGCTTTACTGTATGCTTTGCATGGCAGGGGGGCTTTTGCATGGCAGGGGGGGGCTTTATGCTTTGCATGGCAGGGGGGGCTTTACTGTATGCTTTGCATGGCAGGGGGGGGGGCTTTACTGTATGCTTTGCATGGCAGGGGGGGGCTTTACTGTATGCTTTGCATGGCAGGGGGGGGCTTTACTGTATGCTTTGCATGGCAGGGGGGCTTTACTGTATGCTTTGCATGGCAGGTGGGGCTTTACTGTATGCTTTGCATGGCAGGGGGGGCTTTTGCATTGCAGGGAGGGCTTTATGCTTTGCATGGCAGGGGGGGGGGGGGCTTTACTGTATGCTTTGCATGGCAGGGGGGGGGGGGGCTTTACTGTATGCTTTGCATGGCAGGGGGGCTTTCCTTTGCGCTTTGCATGGCAGGGGGTGTTTTCCTGCGCTACCCACAGACCTCAGATCCTGGCAATCAAAGAGGCGGGGAGAAGTGGAGAGAGGCAGAGTAGTGCGCACGCTACCCGCCCGGAACTGTACACTTCACATGCGGAAGTGCCAAATGACTGGCACTTCCGCACTAAAGTGTTCACGTCCTGCGGGTCACTTGTGCGCTTTGTCTCTCTCCGCCTCTCCGGTCCGGTCGCCCTGATCTGAGGTTTGAGTAGCACAGGGGAAGAACCGAGTGAGCAGGACTTTGGGACTTGGCCGGCCGCATACAGTCACAATGCGTTCTGGCTGGCCAAAGTCCGAAATTATGCCACATTTCTCACATTGGCCGCATTAGCCGGCCACTTCTCGTTTTGACCGGCCAGAACACGAAGTGGCCAGACTTCGGGTTCTGGCCATAACATATATATTATATATTGTTGACACGATGAATGTGAGACTTTTTTCTTGAAGGTTTATTTCTATTTGAATTTTTGGGTCTGTCTTATGCGTCTTATGGGCCATTTCACCCTCCTTATTTGTACATTTTTTTCTGCCATGTTCTCATAAAGGTGGCAACCTTCTTCTAAAGTTTTAAAATAAGTATAAGTACATTAGTGCTTGGATATTATTGCCTTACCTTGAACTGTGCAATTCTTCTGTTGCACTTAAAAAAAAAAGGAAAAAAGATGAAAACACTTACCAGACTTCACACTCGAGAATGAGTTCATATCCAATGGGGTAGACATTCCCTCCATATTTACAGGAACACTCCGTAACAGGGATACATCCTTTGTCTGAAACATCATCATATACTGTTCCTAAAAATGAACATAGAACAGGAAATAGATGTGGGATGTATTTTTTCATTTGGCCCTATCGCTGTCACAGCTTGCAAGAGGCAAGGCATGCCAGCCAATTCTATAATCAAACCTGAAGTTGGGAGGTGGAGAAAACACTAATACTTGGATGGTCCGGAGGCTCCCAGAGCCCACTGTTCCAGTGTAGGATCCGTCTTCATCTTCTGACCATGCTCCCGGCCACAGACAAGTTTTTCAGGACTTCTCACATGCAAGTAAGTTCTGCTCATGCCCAGTAGAACAAAGCCACTAGTATATGGCTTTTTTCCTGTTGTCTCATGCACAATTTTGTCAAATATGTATGTAGGGACCCTGGGAAGCCTCTGAACCATCCAGAGGATTACCACTACTGAGGTAAGTATGTACATTTTTGCTCCACAAGTTACTTCAAGTTTCCTTTACACATAGCCTTGTCCATCCTTTACCACTGCAGCATGTTGAAGATGTCATAAAGTGGATACCACAGTATGAATCAACTTTAGCCCCCTCCCTCTTCTCCTTTTCCTCCAAAGGCACAGAGCAGCTAATATGCATGGTCAGTAACAGACTTCATGCACTTGCTCCAAAATAAAATGTCCTAAGAAACTCTGAGGCAGTAAATAAACAAGCAAAACTGTTTCAGCATGCTGATGAAGAAATCAAAGGATCCAGAAGAAGAGGAGGACCAAAGCATTCCATACACTGATGCGCAACCCATGTTTTACACTGAGGATGAAGAGGAGGAACACAAGCCATGGGGCAAAGAGCAAAGTGGACAGTGTCTGCAATGATCCCCGCACAACCACAAAGCAAACAGAGTAGGTAAGAAAGTGAAAAACAGCACACTATCCTGGCCTTATACAGTAGTGGCTGCAAGCCTGATTAGTTGGCTGCAAAGCATTGAACTGCCAGTTCATTACTTGGGCCAGGTAAGCAGCTAAAACTCAAGAGGTTATGCAGAAACAGAGGTAAGACTTCCTGCTGTTTACTGTCCACCTCCCTGCCCCCTGAGACCCAATGGCATCTGTTTCAGCAGACAGAAAATAGAGCTCATGATTGATCATTTTTGTTATTTCCTCAAAGCAGGCTAAAATGGAGCACTCAGTAGATTTCTAGACACTTCTCATGGGGATACACAAATTATCCTCATACGTATGTACACTTGTAGTCCATAACACACATTTTTTAACACCTCCATGTTGCTAGCAAAGCAGCTGTATGGTATATAAGATTGAAGGCGGAAGGGAGGAAATTTTGGGACCTTCCATTCAAACAACACTGTTGTAAGGCTTAGCCTACAAATACCTGTTTCTTTTATGGTAGACATGTTGACCCACTTCAGTGCCTTCATATCACTGCCCTTACATACATCACATTAAAAGAGATGATCATTGCTGCACAGCCACGCTCTTGAATCTATACTACAAGGCAGAAGTGGCAGAACTATTTCAGAAAAGCAGAGGAAAGACCAAATGTGTCAAAATCAGAAAGAAGTTATTGTGTACCTTCACTCCTGATCAGGGCCGGATTTAGGCCATGGCCTATGGCACCACAAGAGCAAGGGCACCAAAGCAGCAGGCTACCCTTATCCAGTATCTGCAAGCTTGCAAATACTGCAATGCAAGGACATCAGGCGAGCGCCTGAGCGCGGTACTCTGCTGCCAGCGACCTGTGCAGCCGCCGTCTTGCTTTCTGTTCACGTTTGCATTGTGGCAGGCAGCTATGGACTTGGGCGTCATTGGAGACAGAGGGGAAGAGGAAGCTTCAGCACTGGAGACAAGCTGACAAATGAGTGACACTGATGGTTGCTGCGGTGTGAAGGCAAGCTGGCTGCCTATACTGAAAGGGGGGAGTGGGAAAAGGAGGGATTAAGGGAGTCATCTGGCTACCTCTAATGGAGGGAAAGGGTCATCTGGCTACCTATACTGGAGGGAGGGGGTCATCAGGTTACCTATACTATAGGGAAGGGGTCATCTGGCTACCTATACTGAAGGGGGGTGGCTGGTGACAGTGGCATTGGGCAGTAAAGAGTACAAATCCAGCCCTACGCCTGATGGCAAATGGATTGTCTCTACTGCCTGTGGCCTTATATCCACCTGTGTGGGCTAAACAGGAGATGAAACTATGCACAGATGTCACTACATTGTTATTAAAAGCTAACTATTGCTACCTGTCTATCACTAGAGTCTACCTATCACTGTCTACCTACCCTAGAATCTAATTATAGCTGCCTGCCTGTCCTTTGAAACTACATGTCCATATTTTCTACTTGTTATTGCTATTATTTGACTGATATTATTTACCTGTCGTTGGCATTATCTATTTGTCAGTGGAAATATCTGAAAAAACAGATGAAGGATTCGGATTGGTTGCTGAGAGCAACTGCTCTTCTTCTGCATCTGTTTTGTACAAAATTGACTCCAATATCTCTTGCATTGGTTTTAAATGTGCCCCAATGATTCTTCTCTCTAGCTTAGTGATATATGGGTAAAGGAAGTAAAGCTCATTATTGTTGTGCTTACAGCATACAACCTAGGTTCACATACTTAGATGTTATGCCCAATTTATGGCCTGATATACAGTCTGTTCTGGTAACAAGAGTGCATCACATCTGCCTGCCTATTCTGCTGTCCAGAGAAGCTTCAGATCTTCTGGAATCCTACCAATCCTCCTGCTACCAAACTTTCATAGGATAGCATTTGTACTGGGCAAAACACTTCTGTTTTAGAAATGAATACGTGATTGCCTTATATTAGCAGCAGCATATTTTGTGTATTTGTGTAGGTGTGTGGTTGTGAGGCAGGGTGACACAAGCTGCCCTGTCTGAGGAAGTACAAAGGTCAGAAACGGCCTTAAATAATATAAGAGATTGTTTGATCGTTGATTAAAAAACAAAACAAAAAAACAACGCATACCTTCTGGGCAGAAGCATCCTGGGACACAGTTCAACTTGCAAAACCCCGGCTCTTGATTGCTACACGTTTTTTCACATGATGACCCACATTCCTTATATTCCATGCTTGGTGGACATTGTATTTCTAACAGATAACAAGGTAATGTTTAATGGTTGGCATATCGGACAAAACTTTGTTAAATGAACGAAAAAATTCAATACAAAAATGCTAAACAAGCAATGTCTTTGATTTTTGGGGGGCACCAGGGGTATCAGGGGGTAACAGGAATCAGACAGAAGGCATCAGTCACAGCAGAGGAGTATGAGAGGTGAGGCAGTGGGGAGGAGATGTGACAGAAAAGGAAGGGACAGGAGGCAGAGGTGATGCGTTACAACATAGCTTAAAGTGAACCTAAAGTCACCCAAAAAAAATGAGATGAACTCACCTGGGGCTTCCCTCAGCCCCCTGCAGACGATCGGTGCCCTCGCAGCCCCGCTCCGATGGCCCAGGACCCGCCGGCGAACACTTCCGGTTTGGCCGTCACTGGCCGACAGGCATGGGAACGCGAGTGATTGTTCGCGTTCCCAACCTGTATATCGCCCCCTATGCTGCTATTGCGGAAGTGTTCGCTGGCGGGTCCTGGGCCATCGGAGCGGGGCTGCGAGGGCACCGATCGTCTGCAGGGGGCTGAGGGAAGCCCCAGGTGAACTCATCTCATTTTTTTGGGTGACTTTAGGTTCTCTTTAAAGAAGAGCTGTCAGACATACTATCTCTGAAAAAACACACATATATGAGTATATAAATACTTGCTCCACTTACATAACATATGTATTGCACTGTCCACGTTTTGATTTTAGTGATTTTTCTATAGTAAAAAAAGAGAAAATCCTTCTTAGCATTTCCCATTTTAATTGTGGCTATTTTGAAGCCAATTCTGATGTAGTTTCCTCCCTTAGTCTCCTCTGCCTGATTTGCTCGCCCTTCACTATAAAAAGTGCATTGTCTCAACATGAAAAATATTGGCCAATTAGAGAGGAACAGAGGTGTGGGAGGGGGAAACAGAAGGGAGAGAGGCTTTAGCCAATCAGGCTGCATTAGTTAAGTCTGAGGGGAAAGTAGAGAAGCAAAAAAGGACAACCCAGCATGCCCTGCAACTTCCTTTTTGTGTACCAAACTTTGTGTGTACCAAATAAGAGTCAGGTAAACTGGGGAATGATCATTTATTAACAAGAAAAGTAATAGTGATTTTAATTTTTGTATTTCCTGGTTAGCATCCTTATTACTTGTTAGCTAGGGTTTTCAGCTCCCCGCAAGAAATGGACGCGGCTATACATCAGAATGTGGACGTGGTCATGGGTGGAGTCAAATGTACATCATCCGTCTGTATAACAGCAGACTCCATATGCAGTATTATCCCATTATAGTGAACTTCAAGGGTGCAGGCAAGTAGTTTATTATATGAAAATTTTAATATATTGGAATTGGGCATACATTGTATATTCATATAAACAAATTTTAGGGACCTAAGGATTGAGATTATTATTTCAGGATTGGTCATACATTGTATAGTCATACAGGCGCATGGTCAGGACCTGAGGACTGAGATTACTATACCAGGATTGGCCATATATTGTATAGTCATACAGGCGCATGGTCGGAACCTGAGAACTGAGATTACTATACCAGCATTGGTCATACATTGTATAGTCATACAGGCACTTTGTCAGGACCCAGGGACTGAGATTACTATATCACGATTGGTCATCATGGATGCTCATCAGATAATCCGAACTTTTTCCACTATCCGAACTTGGTTTCGGATTCCGGATATCTGTGCAAATCCGAATAGCACTATCCGAGTTAATGCGGATATCTATCTGAAATCCGGAATCCGGTCAGATACTGAGTTCGGATATCCGAATCCGCATACCGTAACTATGGAGATGACGTCCATGACGTCATTGAGCCAATCTGAGAGTTCCCAGCCTAAGCCCTAGCAACCAATCACAGAAGGGAACCCTGGCAAGCCCCTGCTCATTGAGCCAATCAGAGGGCTCCCAGCCTAAGCCCTAGCACCCAATCACGGAACCCTGGCCAGCCCCCCCCCCCCCCTTGTATATTAAGGAGGGGTGCCATGATGAGAAATCTCATCCTTGCTTGTGACTGCTCACTGAGAGACATGCTCTAGTGCTGCTGGCATAGCAAGTGCTGTATACAGTGATAAACCTAAAGCTTTTCAGTGCTAAACACCTTCACTACACTATTGTTCTATTGTTTATTAGTTAGCTAGCTTGATTTCATTCAGTGACAGTCAGACTCTGTGCTTCAGCAGCTGCTAGTTAGGTCCTGTGTCTGTGTGTGCTGTGCCTGTGTGTGCTGTGCACAGACCAGGCCTGCTGCTGGCCTGCTATTAGCCTTAGCTACAGTATAGGTTAGGATATAGGATTACTGTGTTATTGTGTAGTTAGTATTGCAGTGTTAGTTAGTTGTTAGAGTAGTACTGTGTTAGCTTACTACAGATTACTGCAGTGCTGCTGTGCTGAGCAGTGTCAGTGTGACAGTTAGACAGTTAGTGTGCACTGTCTTCTACTCTGCTGTCTGTCACTCCGTGCTGATCTGCTTTAAAGTCCAACCCCGATTTTAATAAAGTACAAGTACCCCACATCATCTGGTGACATCATCACATATAAGTTGTACTATGTCTGCTGGCACTGGTAGCCGGGGGAGGGGCAGCAAGGCCAAGAGGAGAGGGAGCAACATTGTGCCACCGTGAACAGTTCAGCCACGTCAGTTTCTATTCCGTCGCTAGCCACTGGCCGCCCAGCTGTTTGGAGTAGCCACGCTGCAGAGGCGCAGCAGCATGTAGCTGCCATTTTCCATCTGATGGCAGATGAGCAGGCCACTACCAGCTCTACAACTGAGACCTCCACCCCCACCAGCACTCCTGTTCGCAGCAAGCTGGCGCTAACATTGGTCAGACTTGGAGCACCAGAGCCCCCTCTGCCACTCCTGCCGACACTGAGGACTGTTTAGGCAGCCAGTCCTCAGTGGCCTCCTCTGCTCCCTCCACCGCTTCCCATGCAAGGAAAAAACGCCGCCAGACCCTGTTGAGCGAGTCTTTCCCTGTTGTTGGCAAGAGGGGAACATGAAGTGTCAGGGAATCACTATGCCTGCCTTACCACCCTTTACCACCACCACAACCTCCTGGCTCCTCCTGTTAATTATTACTAACTAAGCCGCCTGGTTCACAA
The DNA here is from genome assembly GCF_040937935.1 of Hyperolius riggenbachi. NCBI lineage: Eukaryota > Metazoa > Chordata > Amphibia > Anura > Hyperoliidae > Hyperolius > Hyperolius riggenbachi. The sequence continues at coordinate 116,918,676 of NC_090656.1, read as the reverse complement.
TTTTTTTACAGCTGTGGTACCAACGCTATGTGCCACGGTACAATCTCCTGCATGCTCCTGGCACACGTTACACCTGCTGCTGCATTGCCCTGTTCCTGCTTCCTGTGCTGCTCCCACCACCAGGGTGCCACAGGCCACTACTACTGTGATGATACTATCTATATTTAACCCAAACTGCTGTCTGGAACCTAGTCCTGATGTTATTTTACAGCCATTTTTTTTGTATTTTAACTCCCCACATAATCAATTAATGTTTCTCTTTAAAAAAAACATGATGCTACATGCATCATTTACCCTAAGGCGAAAAATTTTAAAATTTAAAATATGTGCAAACACATACAAATAAGTACTTTTTTTTCCAGAGTAAAATGAGCCATAAATTACTTTTCTCCTATGTTGCTGTCACTTACAGTAGGTAGTAGAAATCTGACAGAAACGGCAGGTTTTGGACTAGTCCATCTCTTCATAGGGGATTCTCAGGGATTTATTTATTTTCAAAAGCACTTAGTGAATGGCAGTTGCTCTGTCCAACTGTCAAAAAACTGTGTAGAGGGCAGGGAAGCTGGCCGGCATCATTGTTTAAATACTTTTTAGGGAATATATTTATAAAGAATAAAAGCCTTGCTGAGAATTCCCTATGAGGAGATGGACTAGTCCAAAACCTGTCACTTCTGTCAGATTTCTACTACCTACTGTAAGTGACAGCAACATAGGAGAAAAGTAATTTATGGCTCATTTTACTCTGGAAAAAACACAACATACCGTATATACTCGCATACAAGCCGAATTTTTGACCCCCAAAAAGTGGGTCAAAAGTTGGGAGGTCGGCTTTTATGCGAGTCTGGTGGGGGTGGTCCATGCTGCCCCGCATCACCCGCCCCCCCCTCGCGGGCGCCGCTACCGCTGCATTTACCTTACTCGGCGCCGCTTCTTCTATTCCCCTCCTGTCTGGCACCATAATTCACAGCAGCGCTCTTCACGGCGGCTGCAGTAGAGAGATAGCGGTTCCCATAGCAACCGCCGCTACAGGAAGCCGCGCTCTCTGCTGATTCCTGTCTCATCACAGCAGCCGCCATGAAGAGTGCTGCTGTCCTATGGAGCCGGAGAGGAGGGGAATAGAAGAAGTGGCGCCGGCTAAGGTAAAAGCAGCGGCGGCCGTGGGGGAGAGGGGAGGCGGCGTGCACTACCTAGCGATACTGGGGCACTATACTAGCGATACTGGGGCACTATACTAGCTATACTGGGCACTATACTAGCTATACTGAGGCACTATACTAGCTATACTGGGCACTATACTAGCTATACTGGGCACTATACTAGCTATACTGGGCACTATACTAGCGATACTGGGGAACTATACTAGCTATACTGGGCACTATACTAGCTATACTGAGGCACTATACTAGCTATACTGGGCACTATACTAGCTATACTGGGCACTATACTAGCTATACTGGGCACTATACTAGCTATACTGGGCACTATACTAGCTATACTGGGCACTATACTAGCTATACTGGGCACTATACTAGCTATACTGAGGCACTATACTAGCTATACTGGGCACTATACTAGCTATACTGGGCACTATACTAGCTATACTGGGGCACTATACTAGCTATACTGGGGCACTATACTAGCTATACTGGGGCACTATACTAGCTATACTGGGGCACTATACTAGCTATACTGGGCACTATACTAGCTATACTGGGGGCACTTTACTAGAGATACTGGGCACTATACTAGCGATACTGGGCACTATACTAGCGATACTGGGCACTATACTAGCGATACTGGGCACTATACTAGCTATACGGGGCACTATACTAGCTATACGGGGCACTATACTAGCTATACTGGGCATTATACTAGCTATACTGGGGCACTACCTACCCATACTGGGCACTATACTAGCTATACTGGACACTATACTATCTATACTGGAACACACTAGGGGAATAAGGCGGCCAGCATTTCCTACCCTCGGCTTATATGGAGGTCAGTCATTTTTTACTGTTTTTTTAGGTAAAAGTGTGTGTGTGTGTGTGTGTGTGTGGGGGGGGGGTCAGCTTATATGCGGGTCGGCTTATATGTGAGTATATACAGTACTTCTTATTTGTCTTTTTGCATATATTTTACATTTTACAATTTTTCGTCATAGTGCCCCTTTAAGGAGAAACATAAAATTGCCATATTGATTCATTACTAATGGTGGCACAAGAAACAGCAGGGTCAGTCATACTATGGTGGGATGGGAGACTAGGCAGTGGTGATCAGTAATGACAGAGTGAGAAGGGAGACACAATAGTGAAAATATTAGCATGAGGTGGAGTAAAGATCCTGTAGGAAGGATATTATAGGTCCAGCAAACTCTGGGTCTGAATGACTGCTTATTTGCCACAAAATTGAGCTCTCATTACAGACAAAATACAAGAACAAAGTGAGACAGGATGAGGGAGTGAGAAAGGAAGAGAAACATAAGGTAAAAGGTTGTAGAAAGGAGGTGCTTTGTTTGTGTCTCTCTTCAGTGTAGAAAGGATAAGACACTGCAAGTGTGACAGACATGGCTGAAGAGAGATCCTGGAAGCTCTGACAGGTAAAAGTCACTACAGCAAGCACGTTACCCTCTGCATATGGGGGGAGGCTATATTGTGGGGACATCTAGCTATCTATGCAAGCATGCTTCTTCTGCATATAGGGCAAAGAGCCAACTAATACTGGGGGCACATCCTGCTATCTATTCTGAGGAGGGGGCTATCTAATACTGGGGATTCGGGAACACATCTGTCTATTTTGGTTGGGAGGGGGTACCTTATACTGGGGCATATATAGCTATCTACGCTGGATTAGAGGGGCTACCTAATACTGGATAATACTGGGGTCGCATGTGGCCATTTATACTGGGGAGGAGGGACTACCTAATACTGGGGGCACATCTGGGTAGTTATACTGGGGAGGGGGTTAACCTATACTGGGGGCATACTGTATCTGGCTATACTAGGGAGGGGCCTATCTAATAATGAGGGCACATCTGGCTAGCTATACCCAGAGGCGTATCTGAGTAATATGGCGCCTATGGCAAACACTAAATTTTTCGCCCCCCCCCAATACTAGTTTAAAGTGTCCCTGTAACATAAATTGAGTAGCCATGGTCCCCTATATTTTAGATTTAAGTAGCCATGTGCCTCAAAATTAAATAAATGGTCTGGCTGCATGCTGAGGTGGGTGGGGGGCAGCATCTAGCTGTGGTATGAGGGTGTATTTGGTTGGGTGGGTGGCAGCATCTGACTGCTGGCTGGGGTGGAAGGGTGGGTGACAGCATCTGGCTGCTGGTTGGGGTCTGGAGGTGGTAGCATCTGATTGGGGTGGGTGGGTGGCAGCATTTGACTTTCAGCATCTGGCTGCTTGCTGGGGTGGGTGGCAGCATCTGGCTGCTTGCTGGGGTGGGTGGCAGCATCTGGCTGCTTGCTGGCAGCATCTGGCTGGGATGGGTGGCAGCATCTGGCTGCTTGCTGGGATGTGTGGCAGCATCTGGCTGCTTGCTGGCAGCATCTGGCTGAGGTGGGTGGCAGCATATGGCTGCTTGCTGAGGTTGGTGGGGTGGCAGCATCTGGCTGGGGTGGGTTTTGGATGATGATAGCATCTGGCTGCATGGCGGGTGAGTGGGTGGCAGAACCCGGGTGGTGTCGATGGCAGTATCTGGCTGCTTGCTGGGGTTGGTGGGGTAGCAGCATCTGGCTGGGGTGGGTGGGTTTTTGGTGATGGCAGCATCTGGCTGTATGCTGGGGTGGATGGCTGGCAGAATCTGGCTGAGGTGGATGGATGGAAGAATCTGGCTGGGGTGGATGGATGGATGGCAGAATCTGGCCGGGGTGGATGGATGGATGGCAGAATCTGGCTGGGGTGGATGGAAGGCAGAATCTGGCTGGGGTGGATGGGTGGATGGATGGCAGAATCTGGCCGGGGTGGATGGGTGGCAGAATCTGGCCAGGGTGGATGGATGGATGGCAGAATCTGGCCGGGGTGGATGGATGGATGGCAGAATCTGGCCGGGGTGGATGGGTGGCAGAATCTGGCCGGGGTGGATGGATGAATGGCAGAATCTGGCCGGGGTGGATGGATGGATGGCAGAATCTGGCCGGGGTGGATGGATGGATGGATGGCAGAATCTGGCCGGGGTGGATGGATGGATGGCAGAATCTGGCCGGGGTGGATGGATGGCAGAATCTGGCTGGGGTGGATGGATGGCAGAATCTGGCCGGGGTGGATGGATGGATGGCAGAATCTGGCCGGGGTGGATGGATGGCAGAATCTGGCTGGGGTGGATGGATGGCAGAATCTGGCTGGGGTGGATGGGTGGATGGATGGCAGAATCTGGCTGGGGTGGATGGATGGATGGCAGAATCTGGCCGGGGTGGATGGATGGATGGATGGATGAAAGGCAGAATCTGACTGGGGTGGATGGATGGATGGAAGGCAGAATCTGGCTGCCTGGGATGAATGGATGGCAGAATCTGGCTGGGGTGGATGGATGGATGGCAGAATCTGGCCGGGGTGGATGGATGGATGGATGGATGGATGGATGGATGGATGGCAGAATCTGGCTGGGGTGGATGGATGGATGGATGGATGGAAGGCAGAATCTGGCTGCCTGGGATGAATGGATGGCAGAATCTGGCTGGGGTGGATGGATGGATGGCAGAATCTGGCTGGGGTAGATGGATGGCAGAATCTGGCCGGGGTGGATGGATGGATGGATGGCAGAATCTGGCTGGGGTGGTTGGATGGATGGATGGATGGAAGGCAGAATCTGGCTGGGGTGGATGGATGGATGGAAGGCAGAATCTGGCTGCCTGGGATGAATGGATGGCAGAATCTGTCTGGGGTGGATGGATGGATGGATGGATGGATGGATGGATGGCAGAATCTGGCTGGGGTGGATGGATGACAGAATCTGGCTGGGGTGGATGGATGGATGGATGGATGGATGGATGGCAGAATCTGGCTGGGGTGGATGGATGGATAGATGGATGGATTACAGAATCTGACTGCCTGGGGTGGATGGATGGCAAAATCTGGCTGGGGTGGGTGGATGGATGGATTGATGGATGGCAGAATCTGGCTGGGGTGGATGGATGGCAGAATCTGCCTGGGGTGGATGGATGGATGGATGGATGACAGAATCTGGCTGCCTGGGGTGGTTGGATGGCAGAATCTGGCTGGGGTGCATGGATGGCAGAATCTGCCTGGGGTGGATGGATGGATGGATGGATGGATGGCAGAATCTGGCTGCCTGGGGTGGATGGGTGGCAGTATCTGGCTGTGGTGGGTGGAAAGGGGCTGGCAGGTGGCAGCATCTGGCTGGGGTGGCTGGGTGGCAGTATCTGGCTGGGCTGGGCTGGGTACTTACAGTGTTCCAGTTCCAATACTCATTTCCCCACCACGTGTAGCACAGAAGTTCAGTCAGTGACCAGCAGATCTGCATCTCTCCCCTTCCTGCAGCCACTCTGTAATCCACCGGCTAGGTCTGTTCAGAGAAGCAGGAAGACCAGCCAGGCGATTAGCAGCTAAGGAGGGGGAGAGATGCTGATCTGCCTGTCACTGACTTTCTGTGTTCTTGTGGTGGGGAAACCACTGCTGGAATGTGACTGTCCCCAGCAGCTGAGGAGAGAGAGAGAGAGTGGGCAACACTGAGCTGCAGCATTCCACAGCCTAGAAGCCCTGAGCAGCCATCACTGATCTTCCGTGCTCAGGCAGAGGTGATGGCTGCAGGACCTGAGGTACTACCGTCACACACAAATACAGCTCAGCTGAAGGGGAGGGAAGCTGTAATGCTCCGTGCCCTGCCCTCTTTATTTACACAGCGTGAGTGGAGGGCTGAAGGGAGGAGGGAGAGGGAACTGCGCCCCCCTAGTAGCTGGAAGGAGGCGGCGCCAAGGGCATTAGCAACGCCTGCACGTCTGTAGATACGCCTCTAGCTATACCAGGGAAGGGGTTAATCTATATTGGGGGCATATCTGGCTATCTATACTAAGGAGGGGGCTACCTAATACTGGGGGCACATCTGGCAAGTTATATGGAGAAAGGAGGTTACCTAATACTGGGGCAGATCTAGCCTATTATGGAGGCACATCCGGCTATCTATTCTATACTAGGGAGGAGGCTACCCAATACTGAGGGCATATCGTATCAGTAGGTGGTACATTTCCCACAATAGGCTTATACTCAAGTCAATCAGTTTTGCCTGGTTTTATAGGTAGTACTAGGTACTTTGACTTATGTTCAGATCACATTATACTCAAGTGTATAGTGTACAATATAATAAACTACCTTTGGTCTTGGCTACTATTTTAAGTTAAAGTGAACACCATTGCCAGAGAGCTTTATATACTCACCACATACTTGTGGATTTCTCCAGTTTCCTGGTATGCCATGGGCTAAGGCACACTGTGTAGCAAATTCGGACAAGGTGGAACAAACACAAAACTTATTGAAATCTTCACTATCAGTGCAACCACATTTGTCTTCTTCACAGATTTCTAGATAGGTCGTCACTTCAAACATTGAAACGCAGTCAGCAAGTTCTGAGCTCTCTAGTACCTTTTGGCATATATTATTCTGTAACATAACAAGCCAATATGAGAATTATTATTTAATGATGATTAGAAAAAGGCATACTGTAGGTCCAATAAAATACAGATATGAAATTCAAAGGTCAATTCCAGAATGGATTAATTTGCTGCAATGCAAATCTTTGTATGCAAAGTCATACAGCTCTAACTGTATGACTTGGGTGCTCACTTAATTTATGACCTGACAGCAGTTCTAATTATTAGCTGCTTTATAGCCACTTTGGTAAATTACACCTCTTGGGTAAATTGCACCTGCTGTAATTAGTGGGTTTTACAGGCTGTGGATGAATTACTGATTTATAACAACCACTGTAAGCGCTGTAATTTGTGGCTTTACAGCACTCAAGTATATTGTGGCAGTATGGAAGCTTTAGTTAGCCACTTTAAATTGAACCGAGTGATTGTTCGCGTTCCCAGCCTGTATATTGCCCCCTATGCTGCTATTGCGACCTCCTGCCCGCAATAGCAGCATAGGGGGCGATATACAGGCTGGGAACGCGAACAATTACTCGCGTTCCCATGCCTGTCGGCCGGTGACGGCCAAACCGGAAGTGCTCGCCGGCGGGTCCTGGGACATCGGAGCTGAGCTGCGAGGGCACCGATCGTCTGCAGGTGGCTGTGGGAAGCCCCAGGTATGTTCATCTCGTTGTTTTTTTTTTACTTTAGGTTCTCTTTAAAGCCACTTGGGTAAATTACGGCATTATAGTCGGTTAGGGCTAGGCATATATAGGGAGAAGAATAGGTTAAGGTGTATGTGAAGGGAGCGTAGATAGGCAAGGATTAACGTAACAATTAGGTTATAGTGGGGGATTGTAGAATATTGGTACAATTGCTGATATTTTACTATCAGGGATAGAAAAACGGTAAAATGATTAATATGTTATGCGATTTCCAAGTGGCCATTTTACCAGCCGCAATAACCTCGATATTAGAATACTGGTTATATCCCGCACGCATTTTACCAATTGCACAAATGTATGGCGGCACCAAAAGTCCTGGGCCGCAAAACGCAATTTCATTGCCTCAGAAGCCTTTGCTTGACAATGCTGCATCCAGTTATCCCTGAAGACAACTCATGAGGCAGGGGTTAAACGTGCAGGATCGCAAACGCATGTGTTTTTTCTGCTGCAACATTTGTGCATTTTTCGATGTCTTCACGCTTTGCATTTTTTAAATGCAATTTTAGTGCATAAAGTGCGAAAAAAGAAGTGCATGTAGGCTGCCCCATAATCACCTCCCTGATGTTCAGCAGGAGAGGCGCAGCTGGAATGGAATCCTGACGGCTCCTGGTGATGGGTGAGAGCCTGATGCGGGCACTGCTCGCCAGTGGCATAGCTGAGGAGCTTTGGGTCCTGATGCAAGTTTTACAATGGGGCCCCCCAAGCACTCTCTACATAACGATTGATACAGTGCACCAAAACCTGCGTACCCTCGTATGCGTCATCACGTAGAGGACGTGAGGTCAGAGAAAGGGCGGAAGTACCACAAGGGTACTACCGCTGAACCGCCCGCTGCCCGGCCTCAACACGTCCTACTCGGACTCCTCCTCCTCACTCACACCACTGCCAGCCAGCCACTGCAGCAGCCACCACCGGTACTATTTAACTTTACGCAAACTTTTTTATGGGGAAGCAGGCAGAGGGGGGAGCGCTAGCGGAGGGGGTGGGGGGAATTTCCGACCCCCCCGCAATCGGGACATGCTCCCCCCTTATGCCTGCGACCCCATAGGGGGGCCGTATTGCGGCATGTTCGGGTCCCCATTGACTTCCATTGAGTTCGGGGTTCGAGCCGAACATGCCGAACATCTGGCCCATGTTCGGCCTGTTCGGCCCGAACCCGAACATCCAGGTGTTCGCCCAACACTACTCCCCACTGTCTAGTGGGTTGTTGACTCTCGCTAACTGATCCTGAGTTCATTGGTACTTTACAACATATATGAGGCTCCTCCAGAAATTAACAGCCATTTGCTTTTATCTGCCACGCAAGGCATTTTTTCTGTGTTATTTAACTTTCACAATTTGCACTAAGTTACAACTGAATCTGTTCTGACATGATGGAGAGGGACAGACACCTGGTCCACTACGGAGCCACTTGCGCACAAGCAGCTCTGGCTTAACACCTTTTTACACTTAATGCATTGATATGCGTTAGTGTGCATTAGTATGCATTGGTACACGTTTATTCCATAGCAGTGCATTGTGAAAAAACTTTCAGTTAAAACGTGTAGTGTAGGAACAGTGCCATAGGAAAACATGGGCATTACTTTTAAAATCAGTTTTCTTTCTATGACACGTAAACCACTAAACAAGAATGGAGTTCATGGGAGGATACCACAGAGGAAGCCACTGCTGTACAAAAAAAACATTGCTGCACATTTAAAGTTTGCAAAAGAGCACCTGGATGTTCCACAGCAGCACTGGCAAAATATTCTGTTGCCAGATGAAACCAAAGTTGTGATGTTTGGAAGAAACACACAACACTATGGGCTCGATTCACAAAGCAGTGCTAACCCAGTTAGAGACTTTAGGCGTGATAACCATTGCACCACACTGGTGAAAAGCCAGTTTAGGCGTGATAAGTTTAGTTATAATAAGTTTAGGCATGATAAGTTTAGGCATGCTAAGTTTAGATAAGTTTAGATCGCGCGCAAAATACTGCATGCAAAGCAGCGCCATTAAACTCTCTGCGAAGTGCACCAGACTTTGCTAGCGCAAAACTTTTGATCAGCTGTGCACTGCGGTGCTAACCCAGTTGGTGCTTAAACTTATCACGCCTAAACTTATCACATCTAAACTTATCATGCCTAAACTTATCACACCTAAACTTATCACACTTAAACTTATCATGCCTAAACTGAGTTTAGGCATAATAAAGGGCTTTTCACCAGAGTGCTAACTGTTAGCACCGCTTTGTGAATCAGGCCCTATGGGCTCGATTCACAAAGCGGTGCTAACCCAGTTAGAGACTTTAGGCGTGATAACCATTCCACCACACTGGTGAAAAGCCAGTTTAGGCGTGATAAGTTTAGGTGTGATAAGTTTAGGCATGATAAGTTTACATAAGTTTAGATCGCGCGCAAAGTCCCGCACGCAAAGCAGCGCCATTAAACTCTATGCAAAGTGCACCAGACTTTGCTAGTGCAAACCTTTTGATCAGCTGTGCACTGCAGTGCTAACCCAGTTGGTGCTTAAACTTATCACGCCTAAACTTATCACACCTAAACTTATCATGCCTAAACTGAGTTTAGGCATGATAAAGAGCTTTTCACCAGCGTGGTAACTGTTAGCACCGCTTTGTGAATCAGGCCCTATGTGTGGAGAAAAGAGGCACAGCACACCAACATCAAAACCTCATCCCAACTGTGAAGTATGGTGGTGGGGGCATCATGGTTTGGTGCTGCTTTGTTGTGTCAGGGACTCGACGGATTGCAATTATCGAAGGAGAATTGAAATCTCAACTTTATCAAGACATTTTGCAGGAGAACTTAAGGCCATCTGTCCACCAGCTGAAGCTCAGCAGAAGATGGGTATTGCAACAGGACAACGACCCAAAGCATAAAAGTAAATCAACAACAGAATGGCTTAAACAGAAGAAAATATGCCTTCTTGAATGGCACAGTCAGAGTCCTGATCTCAAACTGATTGAGATGCTGTGGCATGACCTCAAAAACGCAATTTACACCACACATCCCAAGAATATTGCTGAACTGAAACAGCTCTGTAAAGAGGAATAGTCAAAACTTACTCCTGACTCCTGACCATTGTGCACATCTGATCTGCAACTACAGGAAACATTTGGTTGAAGTTATTGCTGTCAAAGGAGCTTCAACCAGTTAATAAATCCGAAGGGTTCACATATCTTTTCCACCTGCACTGTGAATGTTTATATGGTGTGTTTAATAAGAACATGGAAACATTTAATTATTTGTGTGGTATTAGTTTAAGCAGACTGTGATTGTCTATTTGTGACTTAGATGAAGATCAGATCACATTTTATGACCAATTTGTGCAGAAATCCATATAATTTCAAAGGGTTCACATACTTTTTATTGCTACTGTACAACTGAGAGCAACTGATTAAGTATAAATGGAGCCGTACTGTGCAGGCGCGGCTGTAATCACACAGGCCCCAATGTGATGGCTGACAAGCCATTGTCAGCAATCTTCTGAGGTTCCGGACTAAGTGACTGGGGACCAGAGGACAGCAAGGAAAGCCTCATTAGTTTTCACAGGCTTTCTTCTCTTTAGGCAAGTATCTGTTTGTGAACCCGAGATTCGGCTTGGGTACACTTTAAGATGAACTTCATTAAACAAGGATACATAAATCAAGAAAGCTAATATAATCCTTAGGACTCAACTGCTAAAATATAAGCCAAAACAGGAAGAGAGCTGTTTCCTAATCGTTGTTACCTACAACCCACACCCAGAAATCTTAAGAAGGCTTGCAAAAGAACTAGGCTGGAACAAAATGAGACATTCCCCTGCCAACGTTGAATGTGTAATGCTGGGAATACACGGTTTGATTCTGAGCCATTTAGATGGCTCGATAGATCATTTCAGACACATCCGATCTCCCGCCCGATCATTTCGCCGCTCGATTCTGCATTGAGGATGGAATAAGATAAGAAAAATTAGTGGAAGATAAAAGAATCGCCTTATGAATCGAGCAGGCAAAACGATCGGGCACAGAGTCAAGCAGCAAAATCGAGCCATGTATGCCCAGCATAAGACAGATCTGAACACACATCTACTCCACTGACAGGATTTCAAAACCAGGTTCACAACATGAACACAAACTGGCACATTTTACTTCTGGGCTAGTGATCTGGTATTATCTGACCATGTGTGCAAAATGCCCCAAAGGAATTTATGTGGGAGAGCAGGACAGACAATCTCTACATGAGTGTATGAAGAGGCACAGGTACACTATTAGCAAATGTGTTATAATAATCCAGTGTCTGAACAATGTTGTTCCCATGGACAAAGCTTAAGTAACCTTAGGTACTAATGGGTGACTTTAAATCACATATGCTGTTATTTAATTCGCTTTTTCTCTTAGGAGATAATTTTTAATCTTGTGGTTAAAATAACTTTTCAGCACTCCACAATTAAAAAAGACAAAAAAGTAGACAAAAAAGTACTTTCAAAAATATTCTAAGTATTGTCTTGCTTGCTGGTGACCTAAAAGGCATTTTATTTATCGGGTGTGAAAATATCAACCAGGAGAAAAAAGGAATTGAATACAGGCCATAGATAGAGGCTAATAGGAGAGACACAATTGAAGCACTGAAAATGGGTGCACGGCGCACCTGTTATTTAGGTGCTGCCATGGCCCAGTGTAAATACCGGCTATGGCTTAACCAAGAGGGTTATTTGAGTGCAGGGCACCTAATTTCTTCTATGTAGTACCAAATGGCACAATCATCAATGAAATTATGGCAATATCTGTTCCTCCGAACAAGACTGAATCTAGGCTCAATCCGAAGGGTGAAAAGGCATTCCCAGCCACGACACCCACTCTAATCTGTGTGGGGGGTCAGTCTAGACTCTGTCAGAGGCAGAGGTCAGCTTTTACCACTACGGAAGTCTGCATGAGGGCAGATCTGCTAGGTCGACCCAGGCAAGGTCTCCAGGCATCTGGCATTAGTAAGAGGAAGCCCCTGTCTCCAGCATAAACCCGTCAGCTGCTGCTGATTTTTCTGGAAAAAGGGGAAACAGGTAAAACAATGGCTACAAGTGGGTTAGTGTTGGGCATGCATTGGTGTGAGAATTAAGATGAAGAGGGGCTTAGTGGAATACTGGTATATTTACCACTATTCTACTATTGGGAATTGGGGATAGTAGAATAGGAAACAAAATTAGTATGTTCTACTATCGGAATTTCCTTACGCTCATTTTAACAGGCGCCATTTTTATATCTACGCAACAAAATGTACACATTGATTCAAAACTGTAAATAGAGGTTTGAAAGGATTGAACAGACATAGCAATTTTTTATGCTGGTATAATGTTGAGTTTAACCACTTGCCGACCGCCCACAGCCGATGGGCGGCAGCAAAGTGGACGCCGAAAGGACCGCAATATGCCCAAGGGCGTTGCATCCTTTCGGCATGCCGGGGGAGTGATCGCGTCATTGATGACGCGCGCTTCCCCCGGCAACTGGCTCCGCCCACCCGCGACGACAACCCGCCGGCCGTTCGGAAGCGCTGTTAACCCCGCGATCGCCGCTACAAAGTGTATAATACACTTTGTAATGTATACAAAGTGTATTATACAGGCTGACTCCTGCCCTGGTGGTCCCAGTGTCCGAGGGACCACCAGGGCAGGCTGCAGGCACCCTAGTCTGCACCCAAACACACTGATCTGCCCCCCCCCCGCCCCCTGATCACCCACAGCACCCCTCAGACCCCCCCTGCCCACCCCCCAGACCACTGTTTGCACCCAATCACCCCCCTAATAACCCATTAATCACTCCCTGTCACTATCTGTCAACGCAAATTTTTTTTAATTTCCTAAACTGCCCCCTGGGGACTCCTGATCACCCCCCACCCATCAGATTCTCCACAGACCCCACCCCCCCCCCCCCGCCCAGACCCATCCCTGTGTACTGTATGCATCTATCCCCCCTGATCACCTGTCAATCACCTGTCAATCACCCGTTAATCACCCATCAATCACCCCCTGACACTGCCACCCAACAATCAGCCCCTAACCTGCCCCTTGTGGGCAATCTGATCACCCACCCACACCATCAGATCGCCCGCAAACCCGCCCTCAGATCACCTCCCAAGTGCATTGTTTACATCTGTTCTCTTCTCTAAACACCCACTAATTACCCATCAATCACCCATCAATCACCCCCTATCACCACCTGTCACTGTTACCTATCAGATCAGACCCTAAACTGCCCCTTGCGGGCACCGAATCAAACGCTAACAACGCTCAGATTGCCCTCAGACCCCCCCTTATCAATTCGCCAGTGCATTATTTACATCTGTTCTTCCCTGTAATAACCCACTGATCACCTGTCAATCACCTGTCAATCACCTATCACCCATCAATCACCCCCTGTCACTGCCACCCATCAATCAGCCCCTAACCTGCCCCTTGCAGGCAATCTGATCACCCACCCACACCATCAGATCGCCCGCAGACCCGCCGTCAGATCACCTCCCAAGTGCATTGTTTACATCTGTTCTCTGCTCTAAACACCCACTAATTACCCATCAATCACCCCCTTTTATTTTTTGTCACAAGTTAGCGAAAAATAACACTTTGTGACAAAAAAAAAAGTTTCCATTTCTTCTAACTTGCGACAAAAAAAAAAATGAAATCTGCCATGGACTCATTATGCTCCTCTCTGAATACCTTGAAGGGTCTACTTTCCAAAATGGGGTCATTTGTGGGGTTAAAATCAATTTCCGCTTACTTGTGACAAAAAATAAAATCTTCTATGAACTCACCATACTCCTAACGGAATACCTTGGGGTGTCTTCTTTATGAAATGGGGTCATTTGTGGGGTTCCTATACTGCCCTGGCATTTTGGAAGCCCTAAACCGTGAGGAGTAGTCTTGAAACCAAATGTCGCAAAATGACCTGTGAAATCCTAAAGGTACTCATTGGACTTTGGGCACCTTAGCGCAGTTAGGGTGCAAAAAAGCGCCACACATGTGGTATCGCCACATGAATTTTGTCAAAAAAATGATTTTTTTTACTTTCTGTGCTGACATTTTTCAAATAAAGTAAAATTTCTGTATACATTTTTGTCCAAATTTATTGTGCTACATGTCTTTGATAAAAAATATCCATTCAGTGTATATTTATTTGTTTGGGTAAAAGTTATAGCATTTACAAACTATGGTGCCAAAAGTGAATTTTCCCATTTTGAAGCATCTCCAACTTTTCTGACCACCTGTCATGTTTTATGAGGTGCTAAAATTCCAGGATAGTATAAATACCCCCAAATGACCCCATTTTGGAAAGAAGACATCCCAAAGTATTCACTGAGAGGCATGGTGAGTTCATAGAAGATTTTATTTTTTTGTCACAAGTTAGCGGAAAATGACACTTTGTGACAAAAAAAAAAGTTTCCATTTCTTCTAACTTGCGACAAAAAAAAAATGAAATCTGCCATGTACTCATTTTGCTCCTCTCTGAATACCTTGAAGGGTCTACTTTCCAAAATGGGGTCATTTGTGGGGTGTGTTTACTGTCCTGGCATTTTGGGGGGTGCTAAAAGGTGCTCATTGGACTTTGGGCCCCTTAGCGCAGTTAGGCTGCAAAAAGTGTCACACATGTGGTATTGCCGTACTCAGAAGTAGTATAATGTGTTTTGGGGTGTATTTTTACACATACCCATGCTGGGTGGGAGAAATATCTCTGTAAATGACAATTGTTTGATTTTTTTTTTCCACACAATTGTCCATTTACAGAGATATTTCTCCCACTCAGCATGGGTATGTGTAAAGATACACCCCAAAACACATTATACTACTTCTCCTGAGTACGGCGATACCACATGTGTGGCACTTTTTTGCACCCTAACTGCGCTAAGGGGCCCAAAGTCCAATAAGTACCTTTAGGATTTCACAGGTCATTTTTGTTTCAAGACTACTCCTCACGGTTTAGGGCCCCTAAAATGCCAGGGCAGTATAGGAACCCCACTAATGACCCCATTTTAGAAAGAAGACACCCCAAGGTATTCCGTTAGGAGTATGGTGAGTTCATAGAAGTTTTTATTTTTTCACAAGTTAGCGGAAATTGATTTTTTTTTTCACAAAGTGTCATTTTCCGCTAACTTGTGACAAAAAATAAAATCTTCTATGAACTCACTATACTCCTAACAGAATACCTTTGGGTGTCTTCTTTCTAGAATGGGGTTATTTGTGGGGTTCCTATACTGCCCTGGCATTTTAGGGCCCCTAAACCGTGAGGAGTAGTCTTGAAACCAAATGTCGCAAAATGACCTGTGAAATCCTAAAGGTACTCATTGGACGTTGGGCCCCTTAGCGCACTTAGGGTGTAAAAAAGTGCCACACATGTGGTACCACCGTACTCAGGAGAAGTAGTATAATGTGTTTTGTGGTGTATTTTTACACATACCCATGCTGGGTGGGAGAAATATCTCTGTAAATGACAATTGTTCGATTTTTTTTTCCACACAATTGTCCATTTACGGAGAGATTTCTCCCACTCAGCATGTGTATGTGTAAAAATACACCCCAAAACACATTATACTACTTCTCCTGAGTACAGCGATACCACATGTGTGACACTTTTTTGCAGCCTAGGTGCGCTAAGGGGCCCAACGTCCTATTCACAGGTCATTTTGAGGCATTTGTTTTCTAGACTACTCCTCACGGTTTAGGGCCCCTAAAATGCCAGGGCAGTATAGGAACCCCACAAGTGACCCCATTTTAGAAAGAAGACACCCCAAGGTATTCCGTTAGGTGTATGGCAAGTTCATAGAAGATTTTATTTTTTGTCACAAGTTAGTGAAAAAAGATACTTTGTGAAAAAAAAACAATAAAAATCAATTTCCGCTAACTTTTGACAAAAAATAAAATCTTCTATGAACTCGTCATACACCTAACAGAATACCTTGGGGTGTCTTTTTTCTAAAATGGGGTCACTTGTGGGGTTCCTATACCGCCCTGGCATTTTACAGGCCCAAAACCGTGAGTAGTCTGGAAACCAAATGTCTCAAAATGACTGCTCAGGGGTATAAGCATCTGCAAATTTTGATGACAGGTGGTCTATGAGGGGGAGAATTTATTGGAACCGTTCATAAGCAGGGTGGCCTTTTAGATGACAGGTTGTATTGGGCCTGATCTGAAGGATAGGAGTGCTAGGGACAGGAGGTGATTGATGGGTGTCTCAGGGGGTGGTTAGAGGGGAAAATAGATGCAATCAATGCACTGGGGAGGTGATCGGAAGGGGGTCTGAGGGAGATCTGAGGGTTTGGCCGAGTGATCAGGAGCCCACACGGGGCAAATTAGGGCCTGATCTGATGGGTAGGTGTGCTAGGGGGTGACAGGAGGTGATTGATGGGTGTCTCAAGGTGTGATTAGAGGGGGGAATAGATGCAAGCAATGCACTGGCGAGGTGATCAGGGCTGGGGTCTGAGGGCGTTCTGAGGGTGTGCTCGGGTGATTGAGTGCCCTAGGGGCAGATAGGGGTCTAATCTGATGGGTAGCAGTGACAGGAGGTGATTGATGGGTAATTAGTGGGTGTTTAGGGTAGAGAACAGATGTAAACAATGCACTTGGGAGGTGATCTGACGTTGAATCTTCGGGCGATCTATTGGTGTGGGTGGGTGATCAGATTGCCCGCAAGGGGCAGGTTAGGGGCTGATTGATGGGTGGCAGTGACAGGGGGTGATTGATGGGTGGCAGTGACAGGGGGTGATTGATGGGTGATTGACAGGTGATCAGTGGGTTATGACAGGGAAGAACAGATGTAAATAATGCACTGGCGAATTGATAAGGGGGGGGGTCTGAGGGCAATCTGAGCGTGTAGGCGGGTGATTGGGTGCCCGCAAGGGGCAGGTTAGGGTCTGATCTGATGGGTAACAGGGACAGGTGGTGATAGGGGGTGATTGATGGGTGATTAATGGGTAATTAGTGGGTGTTTACGGTACAGAACAGATGTAAACAATGCACTTGGGAGGTGATCTGATGTCGGATCTGCGGGCGATCTATTGGTGTGGGTGGGTGATCAGATTGCCCGCAAGGGGCAGGTTAGGGGCTGATTGATGGGTGGCAGTGACAGGGGGTGATTGATGGGTGATTGACAGGTGATTGACAGGTGATCAGTGGGTTATTACAAGGGGGGATAGATGCATACAGTACACGGGGGGGGGGGGGGGGGTCTGGGGGGGCGGGTCTGTGGAGAATCTGAGGGGTGGGAGGTGATCAGGAGGGAGCAGGGGACAGTTTAGGGAATAAAAAAAAAATAGTGTTGACAGATAGTGACAGGGAGTGATTGATGGGTGATTAGGGGGGTGATTGGGTGCAAACAGGGGTCTGGGGGATGGGCAGGGGGGGTCTGAGGGGTGCTGTGGGCGATCAGGGGGCAGGGGGGGGGGAGATCAGTGTGATTGGGTGCAGACTAGTGTGGCTGCAGCCTGCCCTGGTGGTCCCTCGGACACTGGGACCACCAAGGCAGGAGGCAGCCTGTATAATAGGCTTTGTATACATTACAAAGCCTATTATACGCTTTGCATGTGGATATGTGCATTCCTCCGCCCGCCGGCGCTGCTAAGTAGCCGGCGAGCTGGAGGCTAAATCCCCGGCCATCGATCCCCGGCGGAGGATTGCGTCACGGATGACGCGATCGCTCCGCCCATGCCCGTATAAGGACCGCCGCCTCTTGTACATGCGGCGGTCCTTGCAGGATCCACTTTCCGGCCGCCCCTGTGCAGTGGGCGGTCGTTAAGTGGTTAAAGTAAACCTGAGATGGTTCACTAGTCCTTATTCATACTTACTTGGGGCCTCCTCCAGCCCCATAAGCACTGTGGCCTCCCTCGCCATCTTCTTCGGCCTCTCCATTCTGCCATAACAAAGCTTGGTAATCCAGGCAGCGGCGGGCTCCTGCGCATGCGTGGCTTGGCCACGCACGCGCCCCTTATGGCGCTCCTGTCCCCTGGAGAGTTCTGCGCAGTATTACTGTGCAGGCGCAGAACACTCCATTGTAGAGATGGCCCAAACGGTTCGCATGCAAACTTATTAGTGCGAACTTCGGTGGTTCGCATTCGCAATCGAACGTAAACTTTATGGTGGTTCGACCCGCCCCCTATATTACATCATTAGGGTCAACTTTGACCCTCTACATCACAGTCAGCAGGCATGGGGTAGCCAATCAGGCTTCACTCCCTCATGGAGCCCCTCCCCCCCCCTTATAAAAGGCAGGCAGCGTCAGTCATTTCACTCACTTGTGTGGCTGCAGTAATTAGAGAAGGGAGAGCACCTTGCTGCTGACAGGAAAAGCTTAGTTAGGCTCTTGTGTTAGGCTTGTTAGGTTGCTCCTTTTTGTTGATCTTATTGCTAAAAAGCACTGCTCATCCTCAACAGCTCTTTTGAGAGATAATGTTGTTCTTGTGAGCTATTTTTGTGTGTGTGTGTGTGTGTGTGTGTGTCCCACAGACACTTGTCTTGCCTATACAGCCTTGGTAATTCCTACTGTGCCACTGCCAGGCCCAGCACATTCAGTGACTACATGTGTGTGTGACAGGCAGCTGCACATTTGTAATAACAATCACTGCATACCCACCTGTTGTTGTTCAGTGCACCTACCTACCTACCTACGTGACCGCACCTGTTCAGGGTACCTGTGTGTGTGACAGGCAGCTGCACATTTGTAATAACAATCACTGCATACCCACCTGTTGTTGTTCATTGCACCTACCTACCTACCTACGTGACCGCACACAGTGTCACTCCACCTGTTCAGAGTACCTGTGTGTGTGTGACAGGTGCACATTTGTAATACCAATTACTGCATACCTGTTCACTGAACCTGTGTGTCCACACGCTGTTTTATATACCAGTCCGTGCATACCTGTTAACTGCACCTGTGTAACCGCATATTTCTGTACCAGCAGTCACTGCAACCTGTTCACTACACCTGTGTAACTGCACATTGTTGTACCAGCAGTCACTGCAACCTGTTCACTGCACCTGTGTAACCGCACAGTGTTGTACCAGCAGTCACTGCAACCTGTTCAGTGCACCTGTGTAACCGTACATTGTATTAGTCAAGTCAGTGCATACCTTTCACTTCATCCCCCCCAATATGGACAAAACAAGAGGCAGAGCCAGAGGCAGGCCACCTGACAGGTCTGTTCGAGGTCGCTCTGTCGTGATTTTGTGCAGACCTCGACCGAGGTACAGTGTTCAGAAGAAGGCACGCGCCATCAACCCCCAATATTGTCAGGACGTCGTTGACTACTTAACACAAAACACCTCATCTTCCTCAGCTTCCGCACGGAAGCATGGCATATCTTCCTCCTCCTGCTTTGATTCTGGCACCCTACTTAACACTACGTCGGCAGCCATCACCAAAGTGCCATCATCACAGGGCTCAGCTGTGTGGACATTTTTTTGTGTATCTGCCTCAGATGAGAGCAATGCCACCTGTACTCTCTGCCACCGAAAATTGAGCCGTGGAAAGACCAAGACCCGCGTAGGGACAACTACCTTACGAAGGCACATGATTACAAAGCACAAACTGCACTGGGATGACCACCTGAGGAAAAGCAGCACACAAAAGCAAAGCCACACACCGCAGTGTAAGATACCAGGCCGCAATTATTTCTCAAAAAAGGCAATACTTAAACTGTACCACGATGTTGAAAGGCGAGTGGTGACATCTCTGGCACACAGCGTTGGGTCAAGGGTCCATCTGACTATTGATGCCTGGTCTGCAAAGCACGGTCAGGCCTGCCCGAAGACTAAGTCAGTCCCCACACACAGCATCTCTGCCTGCACGCCGTGTGACTGCCTGCCCCAAGGCTAAGTCACTCCCCACACAGCATCTCTGCCTGCAGGCCGCTTGACTGCCTTCTCCGCCACCAACAACAGGGTCCAGGACTCCAGACGGATTCCTGCTATAATAACTTTTCTGGTGCCTGCCTAATTTTTCTGGCAGCACTGCAGCTGCAACAACAAAACAAAAGTCATGTACATGTGTCAATTCCCCTCCGTGATCGTGACCTTGCTGCGGTGAAGGGGCTTACGTATCACAATGAAACAATGACCGCCGGCTATATGAGTGTCTCGGGGGGGGGGGGGGACACTCAAGATAATAAGGTCATTGCTTCATTGTGGACAGACCAAATTCGATCAGCTGGACAGTCACTGTTGCTCTGTCATTGAGCTACCTCAGCCCGGCGACCATATGGGCTTAAAAATCGTTATATTCTGCACTCTGGCCGTGGTGCGCACCGGTCCAGCAGGGCTGTCACTAAACAAACAGCTGTGTGCGATGCGTTACACAGTGAGTTTGGTCTGTCAGTGTGAAGCAGTACTCTAAATACACTCCCTGATTGAAGTTCACGTTCGAGGTTCGCAAACCAAAAATCGGAGGTTTAAGCCATCTCTACTCCAGTGGCGAAAGCGTGGCAGGGCCGGCCTTAGGTTTCACAGCACCCTGCGCGTAAACAGATTTTGGAGCCCCCCCTATTCATGCTCTTCGCACACAGGCACGCACACACACACACACGCCCATGTGCAGGATCCCCTTTGGTGTATATAGGGAAATCCCCCCCCCCCTTAGTGTATATAGGCAGATCCACCCCTTTAAGTATATATAGGCTGATCCCCCTTTAGTATATATAGGCAGATCCCCTTTTAGTGTAGATAGGCAGATCCCCCCCCCCCCCCTTAGTGTATAGAGGCAGATCCCCCTTTAGTGTATAATTAATTACTTAGATCCCTTTTTTTGTGTATATAAGCAGATCCCCCCCCCCTTTAGTGTAGGTAGGCAAATCCCTTTTGGTGTATATAGGTAGACCCCCCCCCCCCTTTGGTGTATATAGGCAGATCCCCCCCTTTAGTGTATGTATATATATATATATATATATATATATATATATATATATATATATATATATATATATATATATAAAACTTGAGCACAGTAGTACCCTGGTTAGTAAACCATGTACCCGTGGTTTTGGCACTGTGAGCAGGTGCCAGGTCGTGCTGAAAAAGGAAATCTTCATCTCCATAAAGCTTTTCAGCAGATGGAAGCATGAACCCACTTTTTAACCAGAAACAGTGGCAGAAGCGCCTGACCTGGGCTACAGAGAAGCAGCACTGGACTGTTGCTCAGTGGTCCAAAGTACTTTTTTCGGTTGAAAGCAACTTTTACATGTCATTCGGAAATCAAGGTGCCAGAGTCTGGAGGAAGACTGTGGAGAGGGAAATGCCAAAATGCCTGAAGTCCAGTGTCAAGTACCCACATTCAGTGATGGTCTGGGGTGCCATGTCAGCTGCTGGTGTTGGTCCGCTGTGTTTTATCAAGGGCAGGGTCAATGCAGCTAGCTATCAGGAGATTTTGGAGCACTTCATGCTTCCATCTGCTGAAAAGCTTTATGGAGATGAAGATTTCATTTTTCAGCACGACCTGGCACCTGCTCACAGTGCCAAAACCACTGGTAAATGGTTTACTGACCATGGTATTACTGTGCTCAATTGGCATGCCAACTCTCCTGACCTGAACCCCATAGAGAATCTGTGGGATATTGTGAAGAGAAAGTGGAGAGACGCAAGACCCAACACTCTGCACTGGCGCACTGAAGGGGTTGTTCCAGGTGTCTGGAACCACCCCCTTGCACCTAGACTGGAAGTGCCTCCGGAATCTGAGCAGCGGCAGCCACTGAATGTAATAGTGCAGCTTGCTCATGTGTGTGCGCAGTAGGGGGGCCCAGGGCCCGCTAGCCGTGTGGGGGGGGAGCGCTGTCACCCTCCCTATTGAGGGACCCCCCAGCCAGATATGCTGCTTCTTCCCCGCAGCCCCGCAGTCTCCCGGAGGCAGATCAGGGCTACGGCAAGATGGCTGCCGAAGCCCTGCTCTGGAGACTGTGTCTCCAGTACAGGGCTTCGGGAGCCATCTTGCCGTAGCCCTGCACTCTGCCTGTCAGCGCGGGAGATGTGCTGCAGGAGGATCATCGGGGAGCTGGTGCCAGATGCCGGGAGAGGAGAAGACTTCTGTCAGGTAAGTGATTTGTTTTTTTTTCACAGGTGCATTTTTTTTCTAGTTTCTGCTGCCTACATTACGATTTTCAGGTGTCTGCTGCCCACATTACGATTTTCAGGTGTCTGCTGCCCACATTACGATTTTCAGGTGTCTGCTGCCCATATTACGACTTTCAGGTGTCTGCTGCCCATATTACGATTTTCTGGTCACTGCTGCCCACATTGCGATTTTCAGGTGTCTGCTGCCCACATTACGATTTTCTGGTCTCTGCTGCCCACATTGCGATTTTTTTAGGTGTCTGCTGCCCACATTACGATTTTCAGGTGTCTGCTGCCCACATTACGATTTTCTGGTCACTGCTGCCCACATTGCGATTTTTAGTTGTCTGCTGCCCACATTATGATTTTCAGGTGTCTGCTGCCCACATTGCGATTTTCAGGTGTCTGCTGCCCACATTGCGATTTTCAGGTGTCTGCTGCCCACATTACGATTTTCATGTGACTGCTGCCCACATTACGATTTTCTGGTCACTGCTGCCCACATTGCGATTTTCAGGTGTCTGCTGCCCACATTACGATTTTCATGTGACTGCTGCCCACATTACGATTTTCTGGTCACTGCTGCCCACATTACGATTTTCTGGTCACTGCTGCCCACATTGCGATTTTCAGGTGTCTGCTGCCCACATTACGATTTTCAGGTGACTGCTGCCCACATTGCGATTTTCAGGTGTCTGCTGCCCACATTGCGATTTTCAGGTGTCTGCTGCCCACATTACGATTTTCTGGTCACTGCTGCCCACATTGCGATTTTCTGATGACTGCTGCCCACATTGCGATTTTCAGGTGTCTGCTGCCCACATTGCGATTTTCAGGTGTCTGCTGCCCACATTACGATTTTCTGGTCACTGCTGCCCACACATTGCGATTTTCTGGTGCCTGCTGCCCACATTGTGATTTTCTGGTGACTGCTGCCCACTTTACGATTATTTTCTGATGACTGCTGGCTGCTGCCCACATTACGATTATTTTCTGATGGCTGCTGCCCACATTACGATTATATATATATACACTGGCTGTATGCAGGGGGAACTGGCTATATACACTGGCTATATGCAGGGGGATCTGGCTATATACACTGGCTATATGCAGGGGGAGGCATCTGGCTGCACACAGTGGGTATATGGGTATATACAGGGGGGGGATCTCTGGCTATATATACAGGGGATCTGACTATATACACTGGCCATATATACAAGGGGGATCTGGCGAAATACAAGGGGGAATGTACTGAACGGGGAGTTATCTGGCTATATACTATAAATGGGGATCATATGGTTACTTATCCTAACTGGGGGGGGCCTCATCTGGCTACCTGTGTGATAAATGGGGGTCATCTGGTCACCTATACTAAAGAGGGGTGGGGTAATTTCGTTATCCATAATAAAGGGGGGTTATCTGGCTACTTAATCACTGCCACATTATATATATTTTGGCGAAACACTACTGCATCATGTGTATTTTGTAGGGAAACACTGCGCATTGTGTGTATTTTGTGGAGAAATGCTGTGCATCATGTGGATTTTGTGGGCAAACGCATGCGGCGGTAGTGTGCGGCTTGCCAAAAGAGACCTATCAGGAACCCCCCCCTTGAAAATCCTGAATTTGCCCCTGCTCTGGATGAGCTTAAGGCTGCTATCGAAGCATCCTGGGCCTCCATAACACCTGAGCAGTGCCACAGGCTGATTGCCTCCATGCCACGCCGCATTGAAGCAGTCATTTCTGCAAAAGGATTCCCGACCAAGTATAGAGTGCATAACTGAACATAATTATTTGAAGGTTGACTTTTTTTGTTTTAAAAACACTTTTCTTTTATTGGTCGGATAAAATATGCTAATTTTTTGAGATAGGAAATTTGGGTTTTCATGAGCTGTATGCCAAAATCATCATTAAGAAAAACAATAAAAAGCTTGAACTACTTCAGTTGTGTGTAATTAATCTAAAATATATGAAAGTCTAATGTTTATCAGTACATTACAGAAAATAATGAACTTTATCACAATATGCTAATTTTTTGAGAAGATCCTGTATATCGATCACCATTTAATGTATAGGTGTAATGAATTGTGACATGTCAGCTGCGGTGGATGGCATTACCACCGCAGCTACTTCTGGTTCTTTGCCTACCAGTTTCCCCGCCAGTCTCCCCGCACCTCGGGCGTCTAGCACGCCGAGGACGGGTGTCTCTGCTGCTCACAGGGGTGCATTAGGCATTAGCGCGTGCGCGCCCTCGGCAGGATCTTTATGCCAGGAGGAGGCGCATCAGCTGACCGGCCGGTTGGCTGACGTCAGAAGGTACGCTCACCACTGCTGATTGGTGGATGGCGGTGGGCGCGCCTAAAGGGTCTCCTCCGCTTCTTAAGCTCGGCGGATTCAGTGGCAACTTGTCTGCTGTTGCGATCACTTCGTGCTAGCGCTCAGACCTTAGCTAGATCCGGTGTGCTTTGATCTGGGAGGAAACCGGGGATTTCACACAGTGTTAGGATTGTGCATTACTATTGTATTATTTGTTGATGACTCTGGCTTGCTCTGACTATTCTTACTCTTTGTGATTCTGTCTATTTGCCCATCTGATCCCGTTGCCTACTCTGCCTGAATACTGTTACTCTCTCTGCGCAGTGAATCTGTACCTTAGCCCATCTGATATTGTTGCTGACCTTGCCTGTCTACCCAATTCTCCTCGGCCTTACGATTCTGTACTGTATCTGCCTGCCTGTTGCCTACTCGATTAGTCTGACCCTTCTACCCTACCAGAGAGCCCTTGTCTCTGGTGAGGAGCGTAGTACTGCTAATACCCACCAGCTCCTCTGGTGAGGTAGAGTCAACCTAGCAGTACCTACTGTTGCACCATTCACTAAACACAGTGCAGTAAAGTGTGACCAGATCACGATATTCCTCAGTGTTGCTATATTTGCATTATTGGTGATTTTGCAGATCACCTTATAATCAGATATAGTATCTGTATTGTTTGGTGATACTGAAGATCACCAAAGAATCAGATTCTTGTATTTGCTGACACTATTCGTGACAATAGGCGGAGCTACCACTCGCAGCAGCCACAGACAACCCCTGAGCCAGCAAATAGAAATGCGGCTAGGGCCAGTTGAATGCACATCACGTGCACCCCCCTGGATGTCAGCTCCCTGAGCGATCGCTCCGGTTGCTCAGGTCAAAGGCCGGCCATGGGCAGGGGCACGTGCATGGCTGAGGCATGCATGCACAGGAGCCCGGGACTGGTGGCGACTGACTGGATTACCGGGAGTCATAGAGCCAGAACAGAGGGGCCTAAGAGGAAGTGCAGGGAAGCCACGGTGCTCATGGGGCTGGAGGAAGCCCCAAGTAAGTATAAATAAGGGCCAGTGTACCACCTCAGGTACACTTTAAGGCCAAGTATAGGTGACACAAGGGGTAATTAGTTAGGTAGGGGTAATACTTTCACTACCAAACGAATAATTGCTGTTATTTACTGCAGCAGCAATCATTCAAGGGCATGCATGCATGGTGCCAACAGGGGCACTCGACATTATACTGATTGTCATCTGATATCGGCAACATCTGTTGATCATCAGACATTTTAAACAACTTCAGAGAATCTGAAGTTAATTTAAAAAAAAAAAAAAAAAACCCAGATACTGGAACGTGGGAACTGTGAGAGGAACGAGAAGGCTCTATAGGACCCAGAGCCTTTCCTCTCCTTAGGTAAGTAACTGTTGTTTTTTTTGTTTTTGTTTTTAATTCACTTCAGACTCACTTTAAAGTGTACTTAAGGCGTGGGGGGGGGGGGGTGTTAGCAAATGTGACACAGAGGCCTGCTCCCCGCTCTATGCCTCTGTTCCTTCCGTGTTTCTCTCTACCCATCCCCCATCCCCCCCCCCAGCAGTGCTCTGACCCCCTGAATCTACCGACATTGATCTTGTTGGTAGACTTACAGGGATGGAGCATCCCTTGCAGGAGAGGCACTACAGAAAAATGTCCCCTCTGGCGTTAGGAATGTGTCTTCCCCTGCTCTCAATGGCCAGCTTTGCCCCTCTCCATCGCCTCCCTGCATTCTGTGTTTCACGGACTTTTAAAAAAAAAACAACTTAGTGATGTATGGCCACAGGAACAGTGGGGAGCGACGGTAATTTTGTATTTATTTGTTTATTTAAGTATGTATATAGCGCCGACATATTACGCAGCACTGTACAAAGTATATATTGGCTTGTCACTAACTGTCCCTCAGGGGGCTCACGATCTAGTCTCTACCATAGTAATATGTCTCGTGTAATGCATATTAGAAACACAAAGGAAAGGGCAGCACCAGTAACACATGAATCAAGACAGCTCATTAAAATAATTCATAATAGGCTCACAGCCTCCGTCAACTTCCACCGGCAGTGACATGACCCTCTGCGTTCCAGTACTATCCTAGGTGGTGTTGGCTCATTTCCTGGGTAGGGATACGCAAGAGGGAAAAAATAGTGCAGACTGCGCTTTGAGTTGGTAACGCTGCGCTATGAAATACACTTACGGACGATTTCTTGGGTTTATTGCATGTAATAAAATATATCCCGATCCGTATTTCGGCCTCACGCCTTCATCAGGGGGACGATTTCTTGGGTTTATTGCATGTAATAAAATATATCCCGATCCGGATTTCGGCCTCACGCCTTCATCAGGGGATCCCCTGATGAAGGCGTGAGGCCGAAATCCGGATCGGGATATATTTTATTACATGCAATAAACCCAAGAAATCGTCCGTAAGTGTATTTCATAGCGCAGCGTTACCAACTCAAAGCGCAGTCTGCACTATTTTTTCCCTCTTGCGTATCCCTACCCAGGAAGTGAGCCAACACCACCTAGGATAGTACTGGAACGCAGAGGGTCATGTCACTGCCGGTGGAAGTTGACGGAGGCTGTGAGCCTTCTCGCGTGAGCTCGGATCCGAGCCGCGCGGAATAGGAACTATTCATATACGCTGACACGGACGGTAGGCTCAGAGGTTTCTGCATGAAAGTATTTGTCACCTGAGAAAGGTACTGTGATACATCTTTACTCATGACCGGACACATTATCAAGTCTAAGCAAGTATAGCCGCTTCCCCACACGAGTTGTGTTGGAACTGTTACATCAGACCTTGCTGCACTGACAGGACTTGTCACAATTGGATTTAACTATTAGAGTGTCTGTTGTCTGAGCGCCAGGTGCTCTAGTTTTTATTGTATCCTCCCTTTAGGGCTTGGGGACTGGCCCTGAGTACACCTGTGCTGCTCTGCATTCACATTGCGCCACTGCCCATATCTCTATTGAATTCATAATAGGGACAGTGTGTGCAGAAAGGATCTGAACCTAAAGCATAATGTAACAAAAAAAGACAAAATCCAAACAAGACCGCACCACACCAAAATGTCCAAAAAATAAATAATGAGCTTTATTGGAGTATATAATTGCACAGGAAATAAAAAATTGATTAAAACCAAAGACTCCAGGTAACACACATTTGATATATATTAAGTGATAAGATATAAATAAATAAATCAGCCCAAATTCTTCCTTCAATTCCAAGGTAAATGACAGAGTAAATCGTGGGATGAGTAAAGTGCCTAGTGCTAAACAGATTTTAGGACAAAATCCAAAAAAGTGCAAATAGTGTGAACAAGGTGCCCAGAGTGCAGGAGGTAAAAGGAAGTGACAAACGCTATACAGTGCAAAAACCAATCCGCAGGGTGTAAAAATAGAAGTGAAACAGTGGTCCAACAGGGACCAAAGACGAATGGAGAACAAGGTGCAAAGAAGGTCTCACCACAATAATGAGAAGGAGGAAGGAGAAGGAGAAGGAAGGGCTGCGTGTGCCTGGAAGGTCTGCCCTTCCTTCTCCGCCTTCATCATTGAATTCTCTGTTGAACTCAAACTGAACTCTGAGCTTTACGATCCTGCCAGGTCTGGCTAATATACAACCTCAATAGCCAGGTCAGGCTAGACATGTAAGGATTAAACAAGAGGCCTTATCTAGTTGTCAAAAATACTTTGCAA
Organism: Hyperolius riggenbachi; assembly: GCF_040937935.1. NCBI lineage: Eukaryota > Metazoa > Chordata > Amphibia > Anura > Hyperoliidae > Hyperolius > Hyperolius riggenbachi. The sequence goes on along the minus strand of NC_090656.1, from coordinate 116,890,271 downwards.
TACTTTAGGGATTAGCAAACATTGTTGCAAGAGCCCTTTTCATGTCCTGTTGTAATTAATGCATTTTAATGAATCTTATTTATATTTGCAAAAAATATCTAAGTACCTCCTTATAGTATTCAAATGTGTATTCGCTGTGTCTTCTAACATTTTGTCAGTCTACAGGCATAGAGTGTGAAGAAGGCCTATTAGCTGATAGCTAAAGTTAGCCAGTAAATGGTATCGTCCTCATTCAAAACTTCCTGCAGAATGCAAGTAACTATTGTTTCAGCAGTGTTAACATAATTATATTTTTTGGGTGAAATAAATATTTTCTCCCTAAAAGGTAATTCTGTGTCTGTGTAGCACACTGTTAGTTTGGTAGCGGTTCAATATCACTGTGCAGTATTCAAATATGTTTAACACTGCAGTTCTATGGTTGAATACAAACAATTGGAATGTTCAGGTTTGTTTGCTTCAGCCTGAATAAACTATGTTGATAATGACCACACAGACATTATCAAAACATATTTGCAGTTGACATCTTTTACACATACCTCTGTTTGTCCACAGCCGGGGGATTCCACAACTATGGGTATATTGTGTACACAGAACTCCCCTGCAATTCCTGCTTCATTTGCTGCCATAAAATCATCAATAGACGTTTCATTATCATCTGTAGAAAAAGATTTATTTTAATTTTTTTGACGTTTTAACATTTTTTTTTAACATTTGCAATCTTTGAACTTTAGTGCTATATAAAGTACTAAAATGTCAGTCTGAATTTTACCCTGCAGGCTGTCACTAGAATTATATTCAAGGACAACTGTAAAAAGGGGGATATGGAGGCTGCCATATTTATTTCCTTTTAAACAATACCAGTTGCCTGGCAGCCCTGCTTAAGCTCTGCCTCTAATACATTTAGCCATAGCCCCTGAATAAGCATGCAACAGATCGGGGGTTTCTGACATTATTGTCAGATCTGACAAGATTAGCTGCATGCTTGTTTCTGGTGTAATTCAGACACTTGTGCAGCCATATAGACCAGCAGGGCTGCCAGGCAACTGGTATTGTTTAACAGGAAATAAATATGGCAGCCTCCATATCCCTCTCATTACAGTTGTCTTTTAAATCAGTCCACCATGTTAATAGCAGAGTGTTGTTTGCAACCGAGTGCTGGGACGATGCATAATGTCTTGTGAGGCTGTTGTTAAATTTGATTGATGGCAGATTTAACCACAAAATACAATTAGATCAATGGCAGATATCCCCACAAATTGCAATTAGATTGGCGGCAGATATCCCCACAAAATGCAAATAGATTGGCGGCAGATATCCCCACAAAATGCAATCGGATTGGCGGCAGATTTCCCAACAAAATACAATCAGATTGGAGGCAGATATCCCCACAAAATGCAATTAGATTGGCGGCAGATATCCCCACAAAATGCAAATAGATTGGCGGCAGATATTCCCACAAAATGCAATCAGATTGGCGGCAGATTTCCCAACAAAATACAATCAGATTGGTGGCAGATTTCCACACAAAATACAATCAGATTGGCGGCAGATATCCCCACAAAATGCAATTAGATTGGCGGCAGATATCCCCACAAAATGCAATTAGATTGGCAGCAGATATCCCCACAAAATGCAAATAGATTGGCGGCAGATATCCCTAGAAAATGCAATCAAATTGGCGGCAGATATCCCCACAAAATGCAATTAGATTGGCGGCAGATATCCCCACAAAATACAAATATATTGGCGGCAGATATCTCCACAAAATGCAATCAGATTGGCGGCAGATTTCCCAACAAAATACAATCAGATTGGCGGCATATATCCCCACAAATTGCAATTAGATTGGCAGCAGATATCCCCACAAAATGCAAATAGATTGGCGGCAGATATTCCCACAAAATACAATCAGATTGGTGGCAGATATCCCCACAAAATGCAATTAGATTGGCAGTAGATATCCCCACAAAATACAATCAGATTGGCGGCAGATATCCCCACAAGGCAGGTCCCCAGTTAGTGGGGGCCCCAGAGCTGAGAAGGAGGGGGGCACAGCGCAGGAAGAGGGGAAATTGTGCACAGAGCAGCGGGGAGGGGGGGAAGCCTCACCACCCTGGGTGGGAGAAATATCTCTGTAAATGGACAATTGTGTGTAAAAAAAAATCAAAAAAATCTCATTTACAGAGATATTTCTCCCACCCAGCATGGGTATGTGTAAAAATACACCCCAAAACACATTATACTATTTCTCCTGAATACGGCGATACCACATGTGTGACACTTTTTTGCAGCCTAGGTGCGCTAAGGGGCCCAAAGTCCTATGAGCACCTTTAGGCTTTACAGGGGTGCTTACAATTTAGCACCCCCCAAAATGCCATGACAGTAAACACACCCCACAAATGACCCCATTTTGGAAAGTAGACATCCCAAAGTATTCAGAGAGGGGCATGGTGAGTCCGTGGCGGATTTCTTTTTTGTTTGTCAGAAGTTAGCAGAAATTGAAACTTTTTTTAATTTATTTTTTTTTTGTCACAAAGTGTCATTTTCCGCTGACTTGTGACAAAAAAATAAAATCTTCTATGAACTCACCATGCCTCTTATTGAATACTTTGGGATGTCTTTTTTCCAAAATGGGGTCATTTGGGGGGTATTTATACTATCCTGGAATTCTAGCACCTCATGAAACCTGACAGGTGCTCAGAAAAGTCAGAGATGCTTCAAAATGGGAAAATTCACTTTTGGCACCATAGTTTGTAAACGCTATAACTTTTACCCAAACCAATAAATATACACTTATTGGATTTTTTTTTTATCAAAGACATGTAGCACAATACATTTGGACAAAAATGTATATAGAAATTTTACTTTATTTGAAAAATGTCAGCACAGAAAGTTAAAAAAAATCATTTTCTTGACAAAATTCATGTCTTTTTTGATGAATATAATAAAAACTAAAAATCACAGCAGCAATCAAATAGCACCAAAAGAAAGCTGTATTAGGGACAAGAAAAGGAGGTAAAATTCCTTTAGGTGGTAGGTTGTATGAGCGAGCAATAAACCGTTAAAGCTGCAGTGGTCTGAATGGAAAAAAAGTGTCTGGTCCTTAAGGGGTTTTATGACTGCAGTCCTTAAGTGGTTAAAGGTTATTATGCTGGTGAGTATCTTTTGGAGCAGAGAGGAAATTCTGAGTTCAGGTCCGCTTTAACCCCCTTGGCAGTATGATTCTTTCCGGATTTTAGGGTCTAAAAGCGGTACAATTCTTTTACATGTTTTTAGACCATAAGTCCAGGAAAAAAATCATGCTGCTAGGGAGATCTGCAGCAGCCCAGCACTTCCTCACCCCTTGCGATCCAGCGCTGCAGTTTTATCTCCGTCCTCCGGGTGTCACTGTAACCCTATAGTGAGATTGCCGTCTGTCGTCATGACGACAGATGACAGTCTCACCAGGGGGAAGCAGAGCCTCGGAGGAGAGGAGAGGAGAAGAATGGCGGCTGACGTCGGGAGGTGAGTTAAAAACGCCTGCTGCGCGCATTGCTCTGCATAGGCCCCCGGCTGCTACCACGAGTTAAGCTCAGGGTTACTGCTCCTGGAATGTATTTTCCACCCGAGCTGGACTCGTGATTACCACTAAGGAGGTCAATGTATGTTATCTTTAGTAAATCAAACCCTTTGTCTTATTTTTTTTTTTTTTACACAGCTGTTTGCCTATTTGCCCTAAGAATAGAAAAATATTGAAATGAAAGTTTCCCTCCAATAGAATTCAGTGGAGTTTGCCATAAATGTTAAATCGTGATCATTTACACATAAGTTCACAAAAGAACTGTACAAGTTCACTCATCACTAGTAAAGAATAGTTACTTTCAAGCTCCAAAGTCTAGGGTGACCCACACTTATGAATGAAGCACTTATTAAAAACAACAAACAATGGTATCTTTCCATTTATGCAATGCAGGAGTACAAGAGCCAGGGCCGGATTTACCTCATAGGAGCCTATAGGCACATATGTCCTGGCACATTAGATTTCACCCTCCATGAACCTACAAACCCCCACTGAACTGCACCACAAGTGTGCTGGCTGGCTGTCATAAGTAGCTACAGGTGCCCCTTAATTTAGAGGGTACTTCTGGCTACCTAATACTAAGTAACCAGAGGTGACCCAAAAAATTGGGTAGCTAGAGGAACCTCAGTAATAAGTACCTAGAGGTGTCCCTGACTGAAGGGAGATCTCATCAGTGGAGTGCTGAGAGCAGGTTGAGTAACCAATCATTTACATTCTCATCAAGACTCTGCATAGGATAGGAGGGAGGGAAGCACTCGGGGAGGGAGGTGCCTGTAGGCACGTGCCTACAGTGCCTTATGGTAAATCCAGCCCTGACAAGAGCATATAATGGGACTTATTTCATGTTTCTTATTCTAGTAAGGTGAAAAAGTACTTACCACTTGAACCTTCATTGTAAAGGGGAAACTTATTGGAATCACCACAGAGGCCACATGTTTGACCTTTATATTTGATAGGTATTATAACCTAATTAATGGAGAAAATTGTGTGTTTAACAGGTGAAGAAAAATGTAAACAAAACAAAAAAAACAACAACAACATATATATCTCTACTCGTTTATAAGATTTTACATTGTTAAACTTAAAGAGGAACTTTAACCAAGGATTGAACTTCATTACAATAAGTTGCTGATACCTCTTTTTACATGAGATATCTTTACCTGTTCTTGAATAGATCATCAGGAGGGTCTGTGTGGCTGATATTACTGGTGAAACCCCTCCCTGAGTGTGATGACATAATCATGGTCATGACAGTTTCCTGTCTGTGAACCTTGTTGCATTGTGGGAAATAATGGCTGTTTCCAATGTCCAAGCAAGCAGTATCTCCCTCTGTGCATAAATCATTGAATAAAAAACTAACCTTTTAGCCTATCACATTGTTAGTGGGTGTGGTTATAGATAATGGCAGTTGGTGCTGTCCTTTTTTCATGTCTACCAGTAGTAAAGATGATGATGTGCAGTGCAGGGTCATTGAGGATCTAACAACATGAACGCATAACATGGCCAATATAAACCATTTCTTGATCTCCCCTCTACTGTATTTTGCAACTTCTCACTCAGCAATGTGTTGAATTGTGTTTTTTCCTCCTGCTACTATTTTTCAGTAAAGTTCCTCTTTAACCTCCTTAGCGGTAACCCCGTGTGTGACACGGGGTAAGCCGCCGGAGGGTGCCGCTCAGGCCCTGCTGGGCCGATTTGCTTAATTTTTTTTTTGCTGGACGCAGCTAGCACTTTGCTAGCTGCGCCAGCACCCCGATCGCCGCCGCCGCGCGCCCGATCGCCGCTATCCGGTGCGGCGCACGGCCCCCCCCCCCCCCAGACCCCGAGCGCTGCCTGGCCAATCAGTGCCAGGCAGCGCCGAGGGGTGGATCGGGTCTCCCAATGACGTCCCGACGTCGCTGACGTCGGTGACGTCATCCCGCCCCGTCGCCATGGCGACGGGGGAAGCCCTCCAGGAAATCCCGTTCTTTGAACGGGATTTCCTGATCGCCTATCGCCGGAGGCGATCGGCGGGGCTGGGGGGATGCCGCTGAGCAGCGGCTATCATGTAGCGAGCCCTCGGCTCGCTACATGATTAAAAAAAAAAAAAAATTAAAAAAAACCGTTGCGCTTCCCCCTGGCGGTATTTTTCATACCGCCAAGGGGGTTAACCTGTTTTCAGGTACAGCAATCTACCCTGCCAACTTATGTGCATAGTTGTTCAAGGGCATATGGACCATAGCTTAAGACAACAAACTGTCTGACTAAAATAATGTGAAAAACAGGCATTATGCTGTTTATCAAAGTCACTCTTTGTAAGTTAGCATGCCTATTGTATTTCTTTTAGGTTGTATGCATTATGCAATTAACAAATACTTACGCATTGGTGCATGTTTAAATCTTAAGGTTTTTATAAAGTCTACCATGATTCCATCATCAGTCCTGGCTAAACACCACAGCTTTTGATGAGCGTAATGACGTAATTACGATTTCGCGAAATTTCGCGTAATTACGATTATGGCCGTAAGTACATAATCGTGAAGAAGAAGAAGGATTTCGCGAAATTTCGTGTAAGCGTAATTTTCGCGTAATTTTGCCATTACAGTGGGTATTACGAAATTAATGCGTATGGTCATGCTCCCAAGCGGAAAAGTTGACGCATGGATCAATGTTAGGTAGCCGCCGACTTTAAGGGTTAATAGCAAAGCCCCCTTAAATGCTAAGAGCCTCAAATTTGGAGAATATATTAAGGAGATCAGAAGGAATAAGAGGAAAAAAATTTTTTTCAAAAAGACCTTATAGTTTTTCAGAAAATCGATGTTAAAGTTTCAAAGGAAAAATGTATACATTTAAAAACCCGCCGACTTTAACGGTTAATAGCAAAGCCTGCTTAAAGTTTAGGAACACCAAATTCTCAGGGTATATTAAGGGGATCAGTGGGAATAAGAGGAAACATTTTTTTTTCAAAAAGACCTTATAGTTTTTGAGAAAATCGATTTTTAAGTTTCAAGGGGGAAAATGTCTTTCAAATGCGGAAAATGTCAGTTTTTTTGCACAGGTAACAATAGTGTATTAATTTCATAGATTCCCCCAAGTGGGAAGAGTTTTACTTACTTCGTTCTGAGTGTGGGAAATATAAAAAAAACCGACGTGGGGTCCCCCCTCCCAGACCTCTTTAACCCCTTTACTTTTAACTCTTAAATGAAATGGGTAAGGGGTACAAGTACTTCTATACTCATTTCTCCTGGGAGGGGGGGTGGGCATCTGGGGGACCCCTTTTTAAAGGGGACTCCCAGATGCCACCATGAACCACCTCCACCTCCACCGCCCATCGGAGGTGGAGAAGAGACCCTTGACAAGGGCTCTGAAGGGGAGGGGAAAGCTTGGCTGCCCCTCCCCTTCTGAGACCCCCAATCCATGGACCATGCGGGTTGGTATAGTCAGGGTGCGGAGCCCCACGCGGCCGGTGCACCGCATTCTAGGTATCCCAGCCTGCATGGGGGACAAGGGGTTAAAGAGGTCTGGGAGGGGGGACCCCGTGTCGTTTTTTTTATATTTCCCACACTCAGAATGAAGTAAGTAAAACTCTTCCCACTTGGGGGAATCTATGAAAATAATACACTATTGTTACCTGTGCAAAAAAAACTGTCATTTTCCGCATTTGAAAAACATTTTCCCCCTTGAAACTTAAAAATCGATTTTCTCAAAAACTATAAGGTCTTTTTGAAAAAAATGTTTTTCTCTTATTCCCACTGATCCCCTTAATATACCCTGGGAATTTGGTGTTCCTAAACTTTAAGCAGGCTTTGCTATTAACCGTTAAAGTCGGCAGGTTTTTAAATGTATACATTTTTCCTTTGAAACTTTAACATCGATTTTCTGAAAAACTATAAGGTCTTTTTGAAAAAAAAAAATTTCTCTTATTCCTTTTGATCTCCTTAATATATTCTCCAAATTTGAGGCTCTTAGCATTTAAGGGGGCTTTGCTATTAACCCTTAAAGTCGGCGGCTTTTTTATACGGGAGCGTTACGGTTTAATGCAAAATTACGCTATGAACGAAACGTGAAATTACGCGTTGAAAATTACGCTTACGGTATTTTCAATTACGATTTTAATGGCAATTACACTACCGTAATTTCGCATCGTAATCGCAAATTTCGCTTCGTAATTATAGTAATGCGAAATTACGAAAATTTCGGCTCAACTCTACTTAGCTGTAAGGATAGCAGTGGAGCCTGGATGATTGATTCCTGTAAACGCATTTGTTTGAAGATTCTGCATGAGTGTGCAAAGGGTTAACTGTCTTTTGCTGTTTTTCGGTCACACCCCCTTCAGCACCTGCCTAATAACTTATTTAAATGGCCTAACTTCAGTTGATGTGCCTGGATACACGGTATGTGCTTTTGTTCTTCTAACTGACCCTTGTGGCAATGGTTTAATGCAGTGCACTCCCTCCTTCCCCTGTCTGTGACCATTGTCAGTATGCACACAGCTTATGCTGGTGTGTGAATGGTGCACATGAATATATTTTGTTGGCTCCCTTGTGAGATTAGTTTGATGCACTATCTGTCCCAGGAGAGGACGTAAAGAAGATATGTGCTCCTAATCTTTTAGTTACATTTGATGCAATGGATGTTTGCACTATGCATGTTACAGGGCCAGAGTTAGTACACCTACGAATACCTGAGTAGTTCTGCGCATTGTAGGTGACTACGCAAGGGAATGCATTCTTTTGTAGCTCAGATCCCGGGTTTCAGGCTTCTTGCACACCAAGACGTTGTGTTAGGTGGCACGTTAAGGTCGCATAACGTGCACCTAACACAACGTATGGTGCTGCAAAAGCCGACGGTAGAGTGAGCCGCGTTAGGCTGCTCGATGCCCATAATATCTCCCAGAGTGGCGCTGATTGGCCAGCGGGACCACGTGATGCGGAGCGAGACACTCCGCATCACGTGGTCCCGCCGGCCAATCAGCGCCCGCCAGTGCAGTGAATATTAAGTAGCCATGTGCGCGGCTACTGTAGCTGGCTCTCCCCGCCTCCTCCGCCCCCCACTGCGCATGTGCAAACAGTCTAACGCGGCTATAGCCGCTCCAACGCCGTAGCATGCTGCACTTTGCACAGAACGTGCAGCGTTACATGTAACGCAACGTGGGCTGTGTGAACAGCCCACTTGTGTTACATTGCTGTGCGTTGGGGGAGCGTTACAGGCGCACTAACGTGCGCCTGTAACGTCTTGGTGTGCAAGCAGCCTCAACTTAGCTGTAGGGATAGCAGTGGTGCCTCGGTGATTGATTCCTGTGAATGCATTTGTTTGAACATTTGCATGTGAGCGTGCAAAGGGTTAACTGTATTTTTGCTGGCTAAACACCACTCACACGAGTATTATGGCCAGAAAATGTTGGATGGGTAGACAGGAGTGAATTCAAGGTGGAAGCACGTGCAAAAGTAGGTTTCAGAATGTGGGTGGGTGGTTGCATATGAAGAAAAAGGGTGGAGATAGTTTGAATTTGGTGCAGGTGGATCAAGTGTAAGCATCTAATAAGCAGAGTATTAGTAATACAATTATTGATACAATGTTTTGGGGGTTTTCAACACATTTATTGTCTGTTATGGCAGCATATCTCTCTCTCTTACCTAACCATTACTGATCCCAAAATTGCTAAATCCTCTTCCCAACTCTAACCTCCCCTCAACAGTATGATGCCTAACCTTCTAGACCAGTGGTGCTCAACCTTTTTATGCTCGAGGGCCGCACTTCATATTGAGATACATTTTGTGGGCCAGAACACATACATACAAAATTTAACCTGGGTACCAGGGTGTATGTGCAGAGGCAGAGATTGGTGCAGCGATGGCAGAAGAGTCCAGCAGTGGTACCTGGGTTGATGTGCAGAGGCCGGGCAGGGTGTGATGTATGACCTTTGAGCTGCAGATTGAGGGGCAGGAGCAGTGGCCAGGAGCAAACTTTTTGAAGGCCAGACAGGGCAGGGTATGATGCATGGCCCCTGAGATGGAGATTGACAGGCAGGAGTGGGGGGGGGGGGGGGGAGGAGCAAACTTTTTGAAGGCCAGACCGGTTGGGGGGTGATGTATGGCCCCAAGATGGACATTAACAGGTAGGAGCAGCGAGCTGGAGCAAACTGTTTGAAGGCCAGACCGGGCAGGGGTGATGTATGGCCCCTGAGATGGAGATTGAGAGGCAGGAGCAGTGGGCAGGAGCATACCTTTTGAAGGCCAAACTGGACAGGGGGTGATGTATGGTCCCTGAGATCAGGTGGGAGCAGCGGGTAAATAGCGCGGTGTTAAGAGGGAGAAGAGAGCCAAGGAGGAGGGGATTACGTCATATGTATACACAGCGAACTCCCGTTCTCCGCAGTACCGCTGTGATAGTAAGAGACCATCGCCCATTGGTTGTTGCTGGAACCTCCCTTTCAATAGGGATAAGGCTGATTCCTATTGGAGGGTGGTTCCTGCAGCAACCAATGGGCTAGTCGCTAGGCGAGTCTCTTACTATTACAGCGGTACTTCGGTGATCGCAACGCTGTATACAATTATACATTTTAAACAATCCTGATCCTCCTCACGATTCCATGGGCCACAGAATCCGGCTTTGCGGGCCACAAATGCAGGGCCGGCGCTACCATTAAGGCAAAGGAGGCAGCTGCCCCAGGGCCCCAGAGCTTGTAGGGGCCCCCAGTGGCTACAAGAGGGAAAAAAAATTTCAAATCGGCCTTATAGTTTTTGAGAAAATCGATTTTAAAGTTTCAAAGGAAAAAAAAATACATTTAAAAACCTGCCGACTTTAATGGTTAATAGCAAATCCACCTTAAATGCTAGAAACCCTAAATTTGCAGGATATGTTAAGGAGATCATTAGGAATAAAAGGAAAAAACTATTATTCAAAAAGACCTTATAGTTTTTGAGAAAATCGATTTTAAAATTTAGAAGGAAAAAAGTATACTTTTAAATGCGGTAAATGTCACTTTTAGTAGCAAACCTAACGGTAGTGTAATTTTACATGCATCAAACGAAAGCGCAATAAATTTCCTGACGGGGTTTCCAGGGGGTCTATACGCAGCTGCAGCGCTTTGGCCAGGGATCGCTATACAGCCGTAATATGGCTGTATGAAGATCCCTGGCATTTTTTCCTATTTTCCCAATTTTTTTTTTATGTTTAGAGTGTGGGAATTAAAAAAAAAAAATTATGTGGGGTCCCCCCTCCTGAAACTTTTTAACCCCTTGTCCCCCATGCAGGCTGGGATAGCCAGAATGTGGAGCTCCGACCGATTGGGACTTCACACCCTTACTATACCAGCTGCAAAAAAGGTCCCCTAATGCCGATTTTTGTTCCGGGGTATATGTTGGGGGGGCCCCCCAGGTTTATTTTGCCCTGGGGCCCCATTGTTGCTTAAACCGGCCCTGCACAAATGACCTGTGGGTTGTAGGTTGGGCACCACTGTTCTAGACTTAATAACGAATGCTAACCTTAAACTCTCCTCCTTATGTACGCTTAAAGAGACACTGAAGCAAAAAAAAAATTATGATCTAATAATTTGTATGTGTAGTACAGCTAAGAAAAAAAACATTAGCAGCAGAGACACAAGTCTAAAGGTGGCCATACACTGGCCCGATTTGCGCCCGTTTCGACAGCAGATTCGATCACTGGGATCGAATCTGCTGCCAATCGTTCACGCTACACGCCGAATTTCGATCCATTCCGTCTGATCCCGTCGATCGCGCCGTGCGGAAAATAACCGTCGATCGCCCGTGGGTAAAGAGCGCATCGCTAGCGGCGTTCGAGTGCCCGACGACCGACGCAATAGAGCCGCATACATTACCTGCTCCGCCGGCGCGGCTCCCGGGTCTCCGCTCTTCTCCGTATCGGCTCTGGTCTGGTCTCCTCCGGCATGCTTCCCTTCTTCCTGTCCCGGCAGGAAGTTTAAACAGTAGAGGGCGCTCTACTGTTTAAACTTCCCTCAGACAGGAAGAAGGGAAGCATGCCGGAGACCAGAGCGGAGACGGAGAAGAAGAGCGGTGACCGGGGGAAGTCGCACCAGCGGAGCAGGTAATGTATGCGGGCGGGGGGAGCGGCGGCAGCACCACCACAACAGATTGTGATCGGTTTCAGGCTGAAATCGGTTCACAATCTGTTTGCAGTAAAGGTAGCCATACGATCCCTCTCTGATCAGATTCGATCAGATAGGGATCTGTCTGTTTGTCGAATCTGATGGCAAATCGACCAGTGTATGGCTACCTTTATATTGTTTCCAATAAAGGAAGAGCTAAGAAACTCCAGTTGTTATCTTTGCAAATTAGCCATTGAGCTCCACGACTTTCAAAGTCGCAGAGAACTCTGCCAGACACTTGAGATAATAAGCTTTAAAAGACAATGGGCCATATGCAATTAACTTTTTCTCCTGAGGTTTCTCCTAGGTGATATTTTCACAATTTGTCATAAAATGCCTTTTGGGCCACCAGCAAGCAAGGAAACACTCAAAATAAATTTGATAGTACTTTTTCACCAACTTTTGTGTACTTTTTCAATTGTAAAATGCTAAAAAGTTAGTTTAAAGAGAAGATAAAAAATATCACCTAGGAGATAACTCAGGTGAAAAAGTGAATTGCATATGGGCCAATGTATCTTTTTTCCCCCTGCAGGGAAGATTTTCCAGAGCAGGCTAGTAAACTTTTGAACCCATTTAGAATGCTGAGTAGTGTCTAAACTGTAAATATTAGAGAATGATGCAATGTTATAAAAAACACTATATAACTGAAAATAAAAATATTAGAATATTTTCTTTGCTACTAAAATTCTAGTAATTATCCGTATTACACAACCAATTCATTATATCATATGTTGTTTTGTTTTTTTGCTTCAGTGTCTCTTTAACTTATTGACACCCACAGTTTGTCTATCAACTGTTTTGGCTTTGCCATGCAGTGGCCAGTCTTACCCCTTGCAGCTGGTCTTCTGAGTAGTGCCAGTAAAGTTTCTGCAACAACCACTTGCCAATTCCATGCACTCAGTTCCTAAACACTCATGTTCATTCACATTGCGTTCAAGGCACTTTTGACCTGAAGAAGCGGGCCAGCACCCGTGAAATGCATTTCGTTATGGGCTTAAATGAATAAACACTTTTTAATTAATTGTGTTTGCTCTTCAATAGAAGTAAGGCACATCACCTCCTACTTTTAAGTCTTAGTTGTTGCAACTAGTATACATCAAGGCGCCTCCACCAGTGTTGTTTTAGATAGTTATACCACTGCTAAGGGTCCATAGTTTTTGAAAACTTCCATGTGTCTTTAAAAAAAATTTGAGTGACCAACCAGTACCTGAACTACAGATCTTTAATACCCAGCATGGATGGTTATATTCCACAGGCAAGCAGTGGTTGCAAGTTCCTGCAGCCTACCGTTGTGAGTATAATCACTTCTTTATATGACACCAACAGTTAAAGTGATGTCACATCATTGGAGTTCTGGACCTTTTCATCTTTCAGATTCTCGGGGGTTACTGGTGATTACCAGGAGTCATTATCCTTCTATCTGCCTAGGTTGCCTTGTAGATGATCCTGCTCTGTGTGGACAGGGTCTGCACCCTTTAAGAGCCACAGCTGAAATTTGGTCTTGGAGGAGCCTATGTTCAAGTCCCGATTCCTCCCAACTAATCACTGGTCACTGATAGTTTGATTCAATCATGACACAGACAAATAAATTACTTAAAGTATCAGACTACTAAATGACTCATCAGCCACAAAGATATGAACACACATTAGTAGCATAGGGAAAGGTTGATTTTTAGTTACCCTGAAACTATCTGCCTTGTTCCATGTTGCTGTTATCGCATTGGCTTCAAAGACTATATTCAGTCCTTCATCATGAATGCTCAAAGTTGCACTTGCAAATGGAATGTTCTGTCTGTTGCAAACAAATAAAAAAAAAGTAAAACATAGAAAAATAAAGACATCAACAACACAGCTTGAATAGTGGTTATAATTATAAGATTGTTTTCCCTAAGTTTTACTCTTGTCCTAAATAGAACATTGTATAACACATATATAAAAATTCAGTAGTTAGTAACCTGGTATTGTTTAAAAGGAAATCAATATGGCATCCTCCATATCCTCTTGTTACAGTTTTCCTTTAAGCAGCTGTTCTCTTCAAGCCAGCAAAAAAAAAACTATTTGCATGATGAACAGCTAAAATATTGCCCTTTTCCTACACGTGTAAACTCTAGCTTTGAGTCCGCAAGGAGAAAAGCGCAATATAAATGTTATTTGTCTTTGTCTTGTAACTGTCGCAAATATGACCTGGCCAAGGTGCGTAAATGATTACCACAGACGAAAAGCAATTCAACCCATCCCTGTATAGTTTTTCAGGTCAGGAACATTAAAAACCTCTGACAGTTGATCTCTGTATGTACATTGGAAAGAAACTTGCTTCTTGTTTTTGGCCAGCTCCATCACCATTCTTAAAAAGGGTTTTTTTTTCTCTATGTGGATCCAAGTGGTTTTGGACCTCTGATACAAGTTATTGATTGATTTCATTTGTTTTATTACTTATCAATAAATTAGTGCTTTAACCTTGTACACTGAGGGTATTTTTTGAATTTACTACCTTGAACATACTTATTCTGGACCATCTGGAATGATCATGACTTAAGGAATATGGTATGGCTTATATCCGTCTTATAGGGAACCTAAAGAGAGGTTTCCATATTTATTTCCTTTTTAAGCAATACCAGTTGCCTAGCTATCCTGTTGATTTTTGGCTGCAATAGTGTTTGAATGACATTCCTGAAACAAGCATATAGCAAATCCAGTCAGACTTCAGTCAAAGTACCTGATCTGCTTGCTTGTTCATGGTCTATATCTGAAAGTATTAAAGGCAGAGGATGAGCAGGACAGCCAGGGGATATGCATTGTTTAAAAGAAAATAAATATGGCAGCCTCTATACAGCTCTCTCTTTAGGTTCTCTTAAAGGAAACTTTGATTATTCATGTATTCAAGTTTGCACTGGAAGTTTATAATTTTTGTGTTTTGAAGGAGATTGTGCCATCTGCATATGTGCTATTTGTGGTTATGTTATTTTTACTATAAGTCTTTTGGGCAGTATGGATGAGATAGGATCATGCTGACCATTCAGGCTGCAGTAATGTCTGAATAAAACACTTGTAACAAGCATGTAGCTAATCTTGTCAGATTTTTGTCGGTAAAATCTAATCTTGTTCAGGATCTATGAGGGTATTATGCTGGGCATACACGCGTCGACCCGGCGGCTCGATTAGCCGCCGGATCGACTCCCGCCACGTCCCCGCACGTCCCCGCGGGCGGACGGATTGATTCCTGCTCGTCCCCACGGGCGCTCCTTATCTTCCGCTCGATTCCCCGCTATTGTCCGCCCGCAGGGATCGAGTGTGGAATCGATCCGGCGGGTCATCGGACCTGTCGGAAATTATCAATCGAGCCATCAGCGGCTCAATTGATAAGGAAAGATCCTATCGTGTATGCCCAGCATTAGAGGCATAGGATCAGAAGGACTTTCCATGGCCAGACACTCTCCCAGAGTAAAGCTTAATCAGAAGATTGGTGAAAACCCAGCTCACTGTTCTTAGACTGCACAGTTTATCTATGGGGTTCCCACCTGAAAACTCCGGAACCGAGGATGCATTACAATGAATTTATGAAACTGCTAATAGTCTTTCACAAACCAGACGTCTTTTACAAAGTCCAGCCTTTGCAACCACTAACCAAAAATAAAAGGGGTACCAGGGAATATGATACCAATACCTATGTCAACAGACAGGTTCTATAGGTACTAAAAGTGTGAACTTTAATTTATCATAGAAATCTTTAAAATAAAGGCACTTGATTTGGAGTCCAAAGTTATGGAACAACCAGAGGATTTGTATTGATCCAGGAGTCCTACTATCTGACTGTAGCCAGTACTAAATGTCCATAAAATGTTGTTATGATTGACAGGCGGCAGAGAAATTCACTATGGGGACAAAATACAATTGGATGCAAGTGCGAGCATAAGGCGACCGTCTAGTCGCTGTCCCCTGACTGGTAGTGAGAAGGACCAATCACAGTAAGGCGTCCATGATGACGGGAGTATGGAACACAACATGCGTTCTGTTACTATGGTTACCCGTTGGTAACACTAGGGGTCGAGGGACGCAGGCGGATGTGACGTCATCCACTTTGAATACCAGGAACATCCTCCCTGCGGCGGTCAGGGCTACAACAAATGGCTGTGACGTGCAAAATTAAATATGGGAATATGCAGATATACAGATGCAGAGCGCAGGGTACAAGCTGATACTCCTCTGATCTCAGATATCCCCGCAGAGAGCATATGGATTAGGTAGGAAGAACCGAAGGGTGGCACCTCCCCCGACCTCCTCTATATATAACACGCAGTTCATTCTGCGTCTTTCAGCTCTGACTGGGTCTATACTATGATGGGGGTCACTGTATATTAATGTGGTGAGATGTGTGAATGTACAGCACTTGTATATAATGTATAGCACTCTCTGATGAAGCCTGTGTGGCGAAATATGGTCATATTAAAGTCTTTGTACAGCACAATGCACTTTTAGGAACAATTGTATAGCCCACCCATCGTTCTGTGTGTACCTGTGGTTGCAGCGCTACAAGTGTGGAGACCCCGTCGGCTGAATTCAGCTAGTAAGCCAAGGGAAAAGGAGAACACAGGGACACTAAGAGCTCAATATATAGTAGTATGTATGGACACAAGGGAGGAGTGATAAAAGGTAAGTACTCACAAGCCAGGGTTACCTCTCAGGCAACCACTGTAACAGGAGGTAGGGAGATGACGCCTGTCCCTACTCAGGGATAAGAAGTCAATCTCTGTAGATAGCAAGAAACGTATAACGTTTTCCGCCCTTCCACCAGGGTGGATAGAAAATTAATGCAAGTGAATAGAGGCGCCAAAAGAATAAAACAATATGATAACAATTTTAAAACATGGACATGGTTGAGATGGAAATCTGTCCACTCCAAAGGACACTCGGGAGTGGACAGGTCTGCATTAAGAGGCGCTTAATGCAGACCTGGACTACTACTGCTATATACTCCTATTTAAATTGCCTGAAGAAGTGGGGTCACGCCCGCGAAACGTGTTGTGAAATCGTGGAGTGCATAAATAAATTCTTTTTGTGTTATACCTTGAAACATACTTGTTTCTGAGTGTCCCTTGGAGTGGTCAGATTTTCACCTCAACCACGTCCATGTTTTAAATTTTTTTTATCATATTGTTTTATTCTTTTGGTGCCCCTGTTCACTTGCATAGTAAGCCAAGGGTTTTTTTCCACAGCCTCCACTGTACATTTTTGTGAGGGGGTGTCTATGTGGGATAGCTACACCTCGCGACCTCGATATTTCGGGAGTGGAGGGGGATCAGCGAGGACCCCCACATTGTATACTAGACAACCCTGCCTACAGGGACCTCACAATGGTTGTTCCATAACTTTGGACTCCAAATCAAGTGTCTTTTAAAGATTTCTATGATAAAGTTCACACTTTTAGTACCTATAGGGCCTGTCTGTTGACATAGGTGTTGGTAAAGTCCAGCCTTTGTCAGTGACTAGCAAGTACTGCAAAGTAAAGTTACTACAGCAAAGGTGTCCACACTGGTTGGTATGGCAGGCATGAAATTTGGTTTCGGTCTCTGCTTCTCTTAGCTGGCTGCTCCATCTTCTTTACTTCCATGCCCCCAGGCACCTGTTTGATATAATGCATGGGACAGACACTGGGGGAGTTGTGACCTCTAGTATTTAGCCTCTGCATTATATCTCCCAAGCACCCGAAATTGCCCCAAAATTTTCCTTCTGCACCGATTGACCAAAACAAGCAATTTCAGCCAGAAACTGCTCAATCGGTCGATTGATTAGATTGATCAGGCCAAATGCTGCGCCAATTTCTCAGCAATTCGATCAAAACGATCAAATCAGCCGTGTAACCACAAGAGAAATCAGTGAGTGTATGGCCTGCTAAAGGCTCACTGCAAATCTTGGACTAACTATATCAGAAATGGGAAATCTGGAAAACATTTTTGGGTGGCTCCAAAATCCAATCTGTGGCAATGGTAATTTGGTTTTGTTTGGCACCCAAACCATATGATCTCAATCTTCCCTTTGCATTAGTCTGGGTCAACATTCCTCCAACAAAGGTGCAATTCCTCAAAAGCAGATAATTCTAAGACCTTAAAACAATGACTTGCCTGTCATTATTGACATACACCTCATCTTGACGCACTTCAACGACCTGGCCAAACAGCTTCATAAAAATATAGACGACATGGAATACATTGTCTACTTTCGCACGGCGGATGAGGAAGTCAAAATCACCAGCTGATTCTTTGCAATGCCGGGCAAATACATAGGTACAGTTTCCATTACTGTTAAATTCTTGTCCATTGAATGTTGTGATGTATCCGCTCGCCCAGGTGCTGCAGACTTTCTCATTATTACTTTTCACTGAAAGAGAAATGTGTATTAATAAGAGAAAGTTGCCACGCATGAGACACATGTGCACTATGAGTAGGAGGAACTTTCATCTCCATTAGGTTGTCTTCCCTCATTGCAGGGATTCAATTCACATATTTAGAGTTACATTATCTCACAAATATGAGTACACCTCTCGCATTTTTATAAATATTGTATTATATATTTTCATGGGACAACACTGAAAATATGACACCTTTATAACACTGAAGATATGACACCTTGATAATGTAAAGTAGTCACCATACAATTTGTACAACAGTGTAAATTTGCTGTTCCTTCAAAATATCCTAACACAAATCCATTAAAGCAAACCAGTGCATTTGAAAACAGAAAATCTCAAAATACTTACCTCGGGAGACTGGGAAAGCCTTTGGATCCTCCAGAAGCTTCTCCGGTCTCCCTTCACTTCGCCATTCCAGCACTGAGACCTCTTAAGCATGCTTGCACTGCGCCTACCTGGGCTTCAGGTGGAAAAAGCCAAGTCAGGTCGGGATCATGATACTGTGCATTTGGCAAACCCTTGCAGAGGAAACAGAGCTGGAACAGGCCGGTGGAAGAGGAAAGAGGAAGCCTCTGGATTATCCAGAGGCTTACCTCTATTGAGATGAGTACCCATTTGGGACACTTTTTTCCTTATGGACTGTAATGTCTAAACGTTGACAGCAAAAGTGAGTACTTTTTCCCGTTAGGTACAGTAAGCTGATGCCTACAGCTTTCCTTATTGTAGGCACTTGTCTATTGAATATGTTAACAGTAACCTATCCCATGGACTACCTTCATATCACTATTTGCCTCAGTTTAACAGGGGGCTGCTCTGTCTGTCCCTGTCCTCCAGTGCAGAGATGGAGGCTCATGGCTCTAATTCATCTGGGGAGTCAAATTCTTCCACTGAGGAAAATCTGAGTTTGTTGTGAAATGGCACAAAGAGGTAAAAAAAAAAAAAACACACAGGAGAAAATGGAAGCAATAAAAATTGAGCTAAGGAGAAAGATTGACAAGTGTGGATAGTAGTGGAAGTCAGAATACTTGCAATCCAAACCAAGTCCGATTAAACTGAGGAAGTTGCTAAATATGCTAAAGAAGCTGGGAAGTAAAGGCACAATGTTTTCAGAGTTTAACCACCCTGGCGTTCTGATTAAATCGCCAGGGTGGCTGCGGGAGGGTTTTTTTTAAATAAAAAAAAAACTATTTCATGCAGCCAACTGAAAGTTGGCTGCATGAAAGCCCACTAGAGGGCGCTCCGGAGGCGATCTTCCGATCGCCTCCGGCGCCCAGAATAAACAAGGAAGGCCGCAATGAGCGGCCTTCCTTGTTTTGCTTATATCGTCGCCATAGCGACGAGCGGAGTGACGTCATCGACGTCAGCCGACGTCCTGACGTCAGCCGCCTCCGATCCAGCCCTTAGCGCTGGCCGGAACTTTTTGTTCCGGCTGCGCAGGGCTCAGGCGGCTAGGGGGGCCCTCTTTCGCCGCTGCTCGCGGCGAATCGCCGCAGAGCGGCGGCGATCAGGCAGCACACGCGGCTGGCAAAGTGCCGGCTGCGTGTGCTGCTTTTTATTTCATCAAAATCGGCCCAGCAGGGCCTGAGCGGCAGCCGCTGGCGGTGTTGGACGAGCTGAGCTCGTCCAGACCGCTCAGCTGGTTAAAGAATAAACAACACAATTGGAAAGTTGTCTAAATTATATTGTATGGTTGTATTATTTTTTTATTTTTATCAGGCAGGACTTAATGCCTGTTGTTTGTCACTATTCTGTCCCTTCTGAGTTTTGTATGACCCACCATAATTAGGGAAAAAAGTGGTTTACATATATTGTTGGGACACTAACTATTTTTTGACAATCTTTCATCTTTGGATGTTACAACCACCTTTAAATTGTCCTCTTTACTGCATCCTGTATCAATGTGGTCTCTCAGTGATTTCCCTTGTGTCCAGGGCCAATTTACCACAAGGCACTGTAGGCACGTGCCTTTAGGCGCCTGATGATAGGAAGGGGGCTCACTCTGCTCCTCGAGAACCTTCCTCGCTCCTTCATTATGCAAAAAATAGTGAGGGCACCTCGGGCTATCAAATACTAAGGGACACCTGTAGCTGCCTATGACAGGCAAAGGAATTAATGGAGAAGTGACAGCTGGGCCAGCTAGCACACTTGTGGTGCGGTTCGGTGGGGGTTTGTAGGTTCATGGAGGGTGAAGTCTGGCTTGCCAAGACATCTGTGCCTATAGGCTCCAGTGATGTAAATCCGGGGCCTGCTTGTGTCCCATAAAGGGAGATGACAAAGAGGTGGGTCCATAAAAAACCCAAAAGGCCCAGAAAAGTGACAAACAACATGCATCAAGTGCTGTGTGAAAAAAAAAAAATAAGAATACAACCATACAAAAGAGGGGTTATTGCCTCTGTTCAACGATAAACTGTGACTAGGTGTAGGCATAGGCAGAAAGTGAGTTTGCCTTTTTCTATGCAACACACTGGTTCTAACTAGCGTACGCTGAACCAAGGCAGTCAACAACAAGAAAACACGGTGAAAAGCTCGGCAACGCTAATGTTGATTTATTGCTGATGCACTTGCATTCAATTCTTGTCAAAAAAAGTTCATCTTGTATAATACAAATAACATTCAAGATAATACTTATCGCGTGCAAGGTGATGAGCAGTGGGTGCCGTCTGATGCAAGGCCTGATGACTGTTTTGCTTTAATAGCTTCTTCTGAGGCTTGGATGTGCACGTTGTACTAGATACAAAATGATGTTTAAAAGCATTTGGAGAGGAAGGAAGGAAATTGGTGATTTGGTGACGCATAGCAACATTGGCAATGATCCCCCGCGCACCTGGTTACATAACTTTGTACCAAATGGCAATTATCATTGTGGCAACTGCAAAGCTTGCAAATGTATGAAAACTGGTAAACACTACAAAAATTGGTCCTATTGATCATGTTGTCCACACTTTTTGGACATGCAGGAGCAAGTATGTAGTCTACACCATCTGCTGTACTTGCTAGAGATTTTACATCGGCAAGACAACCAGAATGGTAAAAGACCACATCCTTGAACATGTACCCTCTTTGCCTTTGGATAAAGGCTGCAGCAGACTGGTCGAAAATTTTCGCTCAGTCCTTGACGGCAGAGAAGAGGACCTGACTTTTGCAGTGATTGACCAATGCAATCTACTTCGTAGAGGGGGAGATAGACGTAGACTTCTATTAAGACTTGGGGCGCAGTGGATCTTGTGATCAGACACTACAGGCCCTTTGGGATTTTACGACCATACCGATCTGGCCTGTTTTCTCGATCCATAACTAAATCACCATGGCTATCCTGGTTTCTTCCTTTTTCTGGTCTTTACCTTGCGGTTTGTACATTGGGTTTATTGTACTATGTGGCTATGACCTATTTCTTGCTTTCTTCTCTTTTTTAAGTAGATTCTTAGCCCCGGCTGCCCCCGTTTTTGCGACGCCCCTGGAGGCAGTGGCGTCACTATAGGTGGGACGACCACCCGGGCCCCCGTGAATGTTCTCACCTTTTACGGCAGGTCTATTCACAGATTCATGAACCTCTTATTCATTCATTTAAATTTAAATAATATGCAACGTTTTTTAGTCTAAGCCACATCTCGTCATAGAATATAATCTTGGTTTGTTGAAACTTCGCTCTTTCTGCATTTTCTACAGTCTCAGTGGTGGCTTTTCCGAAGATGCCCACCTTTCTAATTCTAGGGTTTTTCCCAAATCGTACAGCCTTTCTTTTCATTCTAGTCTAGTCAGTTTTCTTTCCATCTAGTCATGTGTCACTTTCTACTACACGTCACCACACGGTTGCACCCTTTCCTTCCTTCCTTCTGTTCTCTGCTTTTATGTTCATCACCCTTTCCTATTTTTTTGCAGGCAATTCTACAGTATTTGTTACCTACATATTTTTTGCGTTATGGTGCAAATTCTCTCTTTTCCCGGTAGGTGTCACTGCTGTGCTGCCTTAACAGGCTAATATAGCCTCATTGAGATAATTTCTCTACTTTATCGAAATTACACAATTCAGGATAGCACAGTTTAGACATCTGCAATGAGATTTTATATTTTAATATTTAATAAAATTTCTTGCACCAATGCAATTCTTATACTTGGGTTGATGAAACCTTTTTAAATGCGAGACAGCACTACGTGTCACTTTTTACATGTTGGCGTAAAATTGGTGTCCTTGCTCCTCAAATGTTTTTAAACACCATTTTGTATCCAGCACAACCTGCACATCCAGGCCTCAGAAGAAGCTAATAAAACTAAACGGTCGTCAGGCCATGCACCGGACCGCACCCACTGCACATCCCACATCCCCTCCACCTTGCACATGATAAGTATTATCTTGAATGTTATTTGTATTATACAAGATTAACTTTTTTTTTACAAGAATTGAATGCAAGTGCATCAGCAATAAATCAACGGTTCAAATCCGGGCTCTTCCTACTCACTAAGCCAGCACCTATTCAGTAAGGAGTTCATTGGGCAAGACTCCCTAACACTGCTACTGCCTACTGAGTGCGCTCTTGTGGCTGCCTCGCAAGCGCTTTGAGTCTGACAGGAGAAAGGCGCTATACAAAAAAAGGAATACAATGTGCATGTAATACTTAAAGAGAGTATGAAGCGAGAATAGATCTCGCTTCAGACCTCATAGCTAGCAGGGGCATGCGTGCCCCTGCTAAAACGCCGCTATAGCGCGGCTTAACGGGGGTCCCTGTCCCCCCAAACCCCCTCCGAGCAGCGGGGGAGCGCTTCCTGGTTGGGGCAGGGCTAACCGCCGCAGCCCTGCCCCATGCGCGTCTGTCAGACGCGTACCTCCGCCTCTCCCCCGCCCCTCTCAGTCTTCCTTCACTGAGAGGGGCGGGGGAGAGGCGGCGATGCGCGTCTGATAGACGCGACTGGAGGCAGGGCTGCAGCCGTTAGCCCTGCCTCCAGGAAGATCAGCTCCAGCGACCTTTTTCCGACCCAGGTTTGCGGGGGGTGGGTTGGGGGTGAAGGGACCCCCGTTAAGCCGCGGGATAGCGGCGTTTTAGCAGGGGCACACGTGCCCCTGCTATATATAAGACCTGAAGCGAGATTTAGTCTCGCTTCAGTGTCTCTTTAAGTGTGCTCATCTTTAGTTAAATAAACTCCAATTGGTTTTATTGGGTAAACATTTGAAAAAAAAAATAAACTTAACTAAAATGTAAAAAAATTGGGTAACAATGACCTCTGGTGGTAGTATTAGTAAACTTCATCAAAATGTAAACTTAGAGATCATAATAATAGGTGATGTGCAGTATTGTAGATTGAAATCCTCTATAATAAAACCTAACTGTCCCAGCAGACTTCAGCAGTGTTTTCTTTTTCTACTGCCCCTGCCCCCTAATGCATGTGGTGGTCCTGTGAAGAAAGAAGATCACCAACACAGCCTGCTTGTCGTGTGTGTGTGTGTAGTAGTAGTATTTTGTGCAGTGTGTGTGTGTGCGTATGTTTGTGTGTCTCTGGCGTGTGTGTGTGTGTGTGCGTGTGTTTGTGTGTGTCTGGAGTGTGTGTGTTTTGTGGTGTGTGTGTCTGGTGTGTGTCTGTGGTGTGTGTGTGTGTGTGTGTGTGTGTGTGTGTGTGTGTGTGTGTGTGTGTGTGTGTGTGTGTGTGTGTGTTTGTGTGTGTGTGTGTGTGTGCGCGTAAGTTTGTGTGTGTCTGTGGTGTGTATGTTTCCAGCGTGTGTCTGTGGTGTGTGTGTGTGTGTAGTATATGTTTGTGCGGTGTGTGTGTGTGTGTTTGTGTGTGCGTATGTCTGTGTGTGTGTGTGTGTGTGTCTCTGGTGTGTGTAGTATATGTGTGTGTGTGCATATGTTTGTGTGTGTGTCTGTGGTGTGTGTGTTTCTTTTTAGTATGTGTCTGTGGTGTGTATGCGTGTGTGTGCGTAAGTTTGTGTGTATCTGTGGTGTGTGTGTTTCCAGTGTGTGTCTGTGGTGTGTGTGTGTGTAGTATATGTTTGTGCCGTGAGTGTGTGTGAATCTATGTTTGTGTATGTGTGTGTGTCTGTGGTGTGTGTGTGCCTGTGGTGTGTGTGTGTGTGTATCTATGTGAACATTTAAAGGATAGAAGTGCCGTTGTACACTATGGATACAGCCACTACATGCAATGCGTATGCAGATATGCTTATCCTTACTGCTCCTCCCTCATATCCCTGCTGCCCCTCTGTATGAGACACCCAAGTTGCACACTACCACACATGCACAGGCCCGGCCGCAAGCCTCTTTGACCACATCCCCAAGGCTGGGAATGCTCTCAACATGTGCACTATGTTAAGCCTCGTACATGCACATGTGCAGAATGCTCCCAGCCATGGAAGCGTGGTCAAGGAGTTGTGTCGTCAGGCCTGCACATGAGCAGTAGTATGTGACTCACACAAATTAATGGTGTCTTTTTCATACAAACGTGGGAGGTGGCAGTAAATGGGAGGAGTGGTTAGTATGAGGACATCTGCGCACACACATGCATGTAGCCACCATTTTAACTGGACACTTTGGCTCTCATATCCTTTAAAGTGTATTTGAGATACGTTTATAGATAGTTGTGTAGATTTATACTTACCTGGGGCTTCCTTCAGCCCCTAGTAGTCTGTCTGCTTGATCGCTGTCCTCCTGGGTCACTCCGTTTTCTAGCAGTGTGGCCCGGTAAATTACCAGACTAGCCCAGTCGCACTCTACTGCTCATGCATGGTCCCGCGGATGTGCGTGTCCCCCGATTGTGCTCTCATTGCTGCAATCTGCATATGCACAATCTGATAAGCATATAATTGCACTTGTACAGGGTGGTCGTGGGTGCACGCGTGTCTAGGACTGCACAGTGGAGTACGACCGGGCTGGATAGTGGATTCCATTTCGTGAGGGCGGCGATCAAGCAGATGAACTAAATGGGGCTGGAGGAAGCCCCAGGTAAGTATAAATCTATACAGTACATTTAGTTTATCTCAGGTTTACTTTAAAGGGAATATTTTTTTTTGTTTGGGGATGGGGGGCGAAGTGTTTCAGGTGGGCCCAGTGATTTATAGTTACGCCCCTGTTTATTAGACACCAATAAAAAGACAATGCATTTCACCGGACCAGCCTGCTTTCTTAGGTCAATACGAGTGTCTGATCTATGTACAGTATATCCATTTTAGAGTGCCAAATGAGGAGCTTTGAAATGGAAAGGTGGCCTTAGACTAGCACTCAGGGCGAGTATCATATACAGGGCCTAGAGCCATAAGTGTAGGCAATATAATGTACCACCATGCTCACAGGCAAATACGCCTCTAATGCAGTACGCCTTATTATTGTTTAAAAATAATTGAGTTTGGTAGTGTAAGAGGTCTAATGCAAGTTTTCTACCAACAAAGTGTTATTTCCAAGGAGTACTTGTCCCCCCTGTGCCACCTTTTGTCCCTCTCATGCCACCTCTTGTCCACTCTGTGCATCTCTTATCTACCTGTGTCCCCTCCAGGCACGTGCACAGGGGGGTGCTCTGGGTGCCCAAGCACCCCCCCCCCCTTTTTAAATACCCATAAAAAGGCCCCTTTGACTGTGGAAAAATAAGCCATGCCCCCAGCACAGAGAAGCTCCACCCACCACATGTGGGAAGCTCCTCCCTATCTGGGACACTTTGGAGTAAAGAGGTCCCA
This sequence comes from Hyperolius riggenbachi, assembly GCF_040937935.1. Taxonomy (NCBI): domain Eukaryota; kingdom Metazoa; phylum Chordata; class Amphibia; order Anura; family Hyperoliidae; genus Hyperolius; species Hyperolius riggenbachi. Next base: position 116,864,545 of record NC_090656.1, on the reverse strand, counting down.
TACACGATTCCTAGTGTAACCATCCCTGCAGCTGTCTGGGAGCAGGTAAGATGGTGTCTCCCTGACAGCAGTGACCTTTCCCCTCCCCCAGCATTCACAGTGACCTCTCCCTTAACCCTGCACCCACAGTGACCTCTCCCTTCACCTAGGACCCATACTGACCTCTTCCTCCACAGCATTAGCACTGCAGTGATCCTGCCTTTGCAGCACCCACAGTGACCCCTCCCTCCCCCAGCACCTACAGTGACCTCTCCCTCCCCCAATGGCACCCTTCTTGTCCCCAGCAGCACCCATAGACCTATCGATACTCAAGTGTTCTAAAATGACAATGTAAAAATAATGTCTAAGTAGCTGTGTAAACATTTTCCTACTTTTCATGTTAAATATCAGAGGCAAAAGCTGTAATTTATTGAGCGTAGGATTTAGCTATATTGGGACAAATCAATTGCAGAAGGGGTTCTGCTTCAATGCACAGCCAGAGTTGCATATCAGACTACAGGAAGCAAATATCAAACATATCAAACTCTGAAAGCAAAAACAGTATGAAAAGCTGTGACAATTAGTTACATTTCCTCTGCTCTCTTCAGACACGTCAGTCAGAAACACAGGACACAGGAGCTGCAGCTGTTGGGAGCTTTCTCTGTGTCACAAACAGAGTTACACATGGGGCTCGATTCACAAAGCGGTGCTAACCCAGTTAGAGACTTTAGGCGTGATAACCATTGCACCATGCTGGTGAAAAGCCAGTTAAGGTGTGATAAGTTTAGGTGTGATAAGTTTAGGCATGATAAGTTTAGATAAGTTTAGATCCCCGCATGCAAAGCAGCACCATTAAACTCTATGCGAAGTGCACTAGACTTTGCTAGCGCAAAACTTTTGATCAGCTGTGCACTGCGGTGCTAACCCAGTTGGTGCTTAAACTTATCACCTCTAAACTTATCACGCCTAAAATTATCATGCCTAAACTTATCACACCTAAACTTATCACACCTAAACTTATCATGCCTAAACTGAGTTTAGGTGTGATAAAGGGCTTTTTACCAGCGTGCTAACTGTTAGCACCGCTTTGTGAATCAGGCCCTTAGAGTTAACTGATCAAGTGTGAGGGGAATTTCCCCTCTCCTCATGGCTCAATCTGCCGTCAGTTTTGGCGTCAGTAAAGTTTGAAAGTATTTTGATAACAGTAAACAAAGAAGTTGCTACTAAAATGTATACACCGGTACTTAGCAGCACTTCCCAAACAATTCCTGTGTCAATTGAAAAAAATATGTGAATCGATAGTATTCCTTTAAGTATTTATATAGCACTGACATCCTATACAGCACTTTACATAGTCAGGTCACTGACTGTCCTCGGAGGAGCTCATAATCTAATCTTACCATAGTCATAGTGCAATGTCTGCCATACAGTGTCGGACTGGGAGCTGGGGGAGCTGAGGAAATCCACTTGCTGGCCAAGCAGCAGTAATCATGTATTGCTGCTCACAGTGAGGATTTGCTACAGGTTTCTATAGGGATTGATAATACATGCTTTCTGCCGTTTGCCTAGCAGGTGGATTTCCTCAGGTTTTCCGCCTACCAGTCTGACACTGCTGCCATATTATTATTATTATATATATAGCACTGACCTCTTCTGCAGCACTTTACAGAATACATAGTCATGTCACTGACTGCCCTCAGAGGAGCTCACTATTTAATACCTACCATAGTAATAGTATAATATCCTACTATATTATTATTGTGTATTTACTAGTGGCCTAAGCTTGTTTAAAAACGGGCTAGGTCCGTTCCTAATGCGCCGTGCCTATGCGCGTGCCCACACGCCCCGTCCTCCTCTGGCTCTCGGCGGTGTCGCTGCATCTTGTCCCTGCACATGCGCAGTGCTAAAAAGCACTGACGGACGGGCGCAGCGACACAGGGATTTTATAGTATAGCACTGACATCTTCTGCAGCACTTTACTGTCCTCAGACTAGCTCACAATCTATACACCTGCTTCTTCATGTGCGATAAAAATGCGATTCAAAGCAGCTGTGGTGATACTATGCACCCCAGATCGGCCACCGCAATTCATGCCTTGAGATGTAGTCCATTAATGTGATTACATCTCCCAGATGGACATGTAGTCACATTTATGGACTACATCTCCCAGTATGCATTATTGTGGCGGCTGGTCAGGGATGCATAATGCTTTGTTTGTACTTCGCATCTGCAGTACACAAAGAGGATGGAGGCACCAATGTAAACTTGGGGAGAAGGGGGAGTTAGAGATCATCCCCTGTACAATAGTAAAATCACGGCTGCCTCTCAGAAACACACCATACACAAACCTTCCTCAGGCAGGGAACACACCTGTCTTTCAGTTTTCTGCACGCGTTTTTCTGCATACTTTTTCTGCACACCACGTTTTTTTCACAGCAGCTAATGTAATTGATAGAGAAAATTGACAGAATGTGCAGAGTCATCATGCAGAATGTCAGTTTTTTTTCTGCGCACGAACAACATATGAAGTGTGAACTAGCCCATGGATTAACATGAGTTCTCAGTTTGTCTGTGCAGAAAACACGCACAAAAACAGTCAAGTGTGTTCCCTGCCTTAGGGAGAGGTTTGTTTCAAATGATGATGCTCAGGTCACTTTAAATTCCAGTAGTGTGCCTGTGTTTGCATCAAGGGGGAAGGGAGGGGGACATTTCTGTTCAGTGTTCACAATGGCGTTAAAAAACGGTCCATTCACGGATCGGAAGGGAATGGATCCCAATGGATCCAATGTTAACCTATGGATCCGTTCACATCATCCATTCAAACGGATACTTTCTGCACAATCTGCTGAAAAAATCGCAAGTTTGCTGCTGCAGCTATTTTTCCAGACCGCTGAGTCCAGCGGAATGGAAAGGAAAGCTGAAGCGCTGCATTGGCGGCAATAAGAAAAATATTTCTTCACACTAGTGAAGAAACTTACGGTTCTAGACAGCAAAATCCACTGTGGGGGTGGTTGTCTGGGGAGAATGTAGGGAAATGGAGCAGAAGCAGCGGAACGGCAAATGGGAGTGAAAACAGATCTGATTGACTGGTGATCAGATTCTGTTTGCCACAGTAATGCAAGTGTGAACCAGGCCTTACTGGGGGATAGGTTGTGTAGGCAGCTCAGTAATACAGATCCCAGCTTCTATAGCAAAGAAGAGGGAGAAACTAAGCTGCCTGCCTGATCAGAGCAGCTCACAACACAACCCATGAAATTGAAACACCGACGGCATGCTTAAAAATACAGGCAATACGGACAGGGTTAATTTGAGGTGATTTGGATGGATTGCCCGTCTTTAGACGTATGGTTGACAACCCTGATTACAAATCTTAATCTTATCATGAGGTAAGACTGTTCCTATTACTTACCTCTACTCACTACATATTGTATCAACATTTGGGTGCCTCGTCCCATCATGCAATATATCGAAATATTTGCACTTGTCAAGCCTGTATACCACTATTCTGGCAGTTGGACTGTGCCACTGCCAACCATAGAGATCTTTTGTAAAGAATAAAGGAATTCCTGAGAATTCTCCATGAGGAGATTGACTAGTTCAAAACCCGTCAGATCTGTCTGTCTACTGTAATTAACGGCAGCATAGAAAAACTATAATTTAGAATTAATTTTACCCAGAGACAAATATATGCACTCATGTATTTTACATTTTGCAATTTTTCACGAAAGTCTTCCTTTAAAGGAAACCAGAGATGATTTCCTAGCCCTTATTTATACTTACCTGGGGCTTCCTCCAGCCTTATGGCCCTCCCTCGGTAAGCCGGGCAGTCGTAGCCTAGTGTGCATGCGCGGCTTGGCCACGTGCGCACCTCTCGTTGTGCTCTTGTCCCCTGGAGTGGTCTGCGCCTGTGGGATGGGAGAGCGGCGGGGGTGGACGCAGAAGGCAACAACTGGTGGTGACTGACCTGGTTACAGAAGTCGTAGCGCCAGAATGAGGGACCCGGTGCTCATGGAACTGGAGTAAGCCCCAGGTAAGTATTAATAGTGGCCAGTGTACCATCTCTGGTACACTTTAAGTTGCATTCAGTAAAGGTTCTTTTTAAGGGAAAAAGAGCAAAAGGTTCTTTTTAAGGGAAAAAGAGCATTGAGGAACACACTGCTTTAGGAACACGGGTGCCAGCTGGAAGAGAGGAAAATTAATCCACTTCTGCCTACAGGAGAGCCTGATTAAATCCAGCTACAGTATATCAGTTTAAGGGTCACTTGCAACCAGGAGACAAGATGGCGCTGACCAGCTGCCACGGCACATAGCTCCACATTTTTTTCTTTTTTTTTTTTGCTTCTATTTTGCTTTCTATTTCTCTTTTTTATTTTCTACCTTTAGTTTATGTAGCTGTAGCTAGTCTGTGCCACATCTAGTGAGTCCCCGCGTACCTCCGACTCAGCCTGTACAGATTCTGCTGCCGGTGTTCCGATCACTGCCTGCTGCCCGACACATCTCCGGCCACCCACGTGGAGAGCCGAACCCACGGAACACAGACAAGCCCTGGCGGACCGCGGGGGGCATCTTCTCCACCGCAGCCTCCTGCTCCTGGAACGCTGCACATGCTGGGGCCGACTGAGGACGCGCCTGCCGATCTCCCGGGCATCTCCTCCACCGCAGATCCTTCTCCCGGAACGCGGCACATGCTGGGGCTGACTGAGGACACGCCTGCCGATCCCCGCCACCTCCGCTAAGGCAGCACCACCAGGGACCATCCTGCAGCCACGCTGGGCACCTGCTGCGGAAGCCACTCCGTGCCCACCGCCAGGCTAGAATCGCTCGGGCCTGCCAGGCCCCACACGTGGACCCGCAGCAGCGGAAAAGCTCTGAAGCTGACCTCCAGGGCTGCCTCTCTCTCCTGCAAGCCGATAGGGAACGATATGCCGTCCGCTCCTGGAGCCACATCAGAGCCCTGACTCCGCAGCTGCAGCAGGACAAGAAGCACCTAAAACCACGTGGCACCCGTCCATCAGACTGCCACTCGTCAGGGGTAAGACCTCGGCTCTACTCTGCCTGTTTTGCTGTCTGCCCGATTATCTGCTCACCCACAACTCAGTTAGTTTTGCTGACTGCCTGCTTATCTGCTCACCCACAGCGGTTTCCGCCTCTCTGCCCTCCAACCCTGCTAACCCCTGGCCTATCCTGCTTATGCCTTGCATGCATGCATTCTGCTGACCTATGCTGTCTTGGTGCAGCGACTGACTTTGTGGTGCGGAGAACTGAATTCAGGGTGCTGTGCTGTTTAACTTTGGGGTGCTGTGCTGTTTAACTTTGGGGTGCTGAGTTGTGTTTCAGCAAGCTGTCGGATCCCATGAACAAGCTGGAGGAACTAGGATGCCATGTTCCCCCACCCACCGTTGGCGTCCCACCACCCCTCACGCCGGCGGCCATGGCCTGCCCATGCCGCTCCCCGCCACACGCACCACCAGGGAACAGCTTCTAGAGTGGGAACCACATGGCCCCCCATCCACTGAGGCCAGGCTCCTGACCACCCTAGTCTGGGATCACATACAACAGGTCCTGGACCCAGCCCTGAAACTCTGGTCAGGTCAGCGGAGGAGAGGATGTCGCGCCGGAGCCCGCGTGAGGCTATGGAAGAGGGGTCTACGGTCAGCCATCCCCTCAGTCCTCCTGGCAAATGTCCAATCCCTCCCTAACAAACTAGATGAACTGCGTCTCCTCTGCGACAGGAGAGACCTCGGCAGCACCACCCCGGCCCTCTGCTTCACAGAAACATGGCTACATGAGAACATCCCTGACAACGCCCTCCTTCTCCCGGGCTTCACCATCATCCGAGCAGACCGGGACCCTGTCTTCTCCGGGAAAAAAAGAGGGGGTGGCATCTGCTTCTACATCAGCTCCGCATGGTGCCCCTCCTCGGAGATACTCGATAGGAAGTGCTCTCCGGACCTGGAACTACTGCTAATCAACTGCAGGCCGCCATACTCGCCACGGGAGTTTTCCTCATACGTCCTTGCCGGAGTGTACATCCCTCCTGATGCGGATGTCAAATCTGCCCTACTGGTTCTAAGCGAGACCATCTCGCAGTGGGAGACATCCTTCCCAGACTCACTATTCGTCATCGCGGGCGACTTTAACAAGGCCAACCTGCGCCAGGAGATGCCACGTTACCATCAGCATGTAGCCTGCCCCACCAGGGGCCGAAACACCCTTGACCACTGCTACACAGCACTGAAGGAGGCATATAAAGCGGTTCCATGGGCAGCCCTGGGCTCCTCTGATCACTGTCTCATCCATCTTATCCCAACCTACAGGAGGCGCCTAGAATCAGCTAAACCGATTGTGAAGTCTGTCAAGGCGTGGTTGGATGAGGCCAAACTGAAACTTCAAGCCTGCTTTGAATGCACAGACTGGAAGTCCCTGGAAGCGCCAAACCTGGATGAATGGGCAGACAACGTCGCCTCATACATCAGTTTCTGCGAGGACTCCTGTGTACCAACAAAATCCTTCAAGGTGTACCCGAACAACAAGCCGTGGTTCACCAACAAGCTACGGCAGCTGCGGAGGCGCAAGGAGGCTGCACACAAGTCCGGCATCCAGGAGGACTACAGAAGGGCAAGGAATGACCTTAATCGGGAGCTGAGAGCTGCCAAAAGAGAGTACGCTGAGAAAATTAAACACAACCTGTGCTCAAACGACTCACGTGCTGTATGGAAGGGGCTGAAGGCTGCCACGAACTACAAGCCCCAGCCCCAGCATGCAACTCCCAGCCCGATACTAGCAGAAGAACTCAGCAGATTTTACTGCAGGTTTGAGAACCAGGAAGCCCCAGAGGGGAACCTGGAACCAGCTTCCCCACCTCTGAGCCCTGCAAACAACATCCTGAGCATGCCCTCTCCCTCGGTGGTGTGTGAGACCGAGGTACTGCGCCTCTTATCATCACTAAATGCCAGGAAAGCCTCTGGCCCCGACGGAGTATCTCCAGCCTGCCTGAAAACCTGCTGTCGGCAACTTGCTCCCATCCTCTCCGCTATATACTTCAAGTCCTTAAAGGAAGGCAAGGTCCCCGTATGCTTCAAGAGATCTACCATCATACCTGTCCCTAAGAAACAAGGGGTCTCCGAACTTAACAATTTTAGGCCGGTGGCCCTGACATCCGTCATCATGAAAACCATGGAGCGGGCGGTCCTAGCCTACCTTAAGCTCTCCACCTCACCCCTCCTAGACCCCTTCCAGTTTGCCTACAGGGCAAACAGGTCCACCGATGACGCGATCAATATCGGCCTGGAGCTCATAAACGAACACCTTGACAAGCCAGACACCTACGTTAGAATACTGCTGTTGGACTTCAGCTCGGCCTTCAATACCATCTGCCCACGCATTCTCCAACGGGACCTAGCTGCACTTGGAGTCCACCCGAGTCTACAACTATGGATCACAGACTTTCTCACCAACAGGTCCCAAGTCGTCAAACTGGGAGATATCCACTCCCAAGCAGCGACCACGAACACTGGTGCTCCTCAAGGCTGCGTCCTGTCTCCATTGCTGTTCTCCCTCTACACAAACAATTGCAGATCTGAGGAAGACTCTGTCAAGGTCATCAAGTTCGCTGACGACACCACCATTGTTGGCCTCATCACCAAGGATGATATCCAGGGGTACCGCCAGCAGGTGGAGAGAATCTGCAACTGGAGCAAGGAGAATAGACTGGTGCTGAACACTGCAAAAACCGTGGAGCTAATCATTGACTTCAGGAAGTCCGCCCCCACCCCACCTCCAATTTATATCGATGGCACTGAGGTAGCCAGAGTGCCCTGCGCCCGGTTTCTGGGCACTACCATCTCCAGTGATCTCAGCTGGAAGCCCAACATCACTGCCACCCAACGGAAAGCACAGCAGAGACTCTTCTTCCTTCGCCAGCTGAGGAAGTTCGGCATGACTCAAAGAATACTAACCAACTTCTACTCCGCCACCATCGAGTCGATCCTCTGCTCTTCCATCCTAGTCTGGTATGCTGGCGCCACAGTCAGCGACAAGGACAAATTACAGAGAGTCATCAGGTCAGCAGAGAGGATCATTGGGTGCCCCCTCCCCTCACTTGCGCTACTACACAAAAAAAGGCTGAAAGGCAGGGCACTGAGGATCACCAACGATCCGTCACACCCAGACCACCGCTACTTCAGCCTGCTGCCATTGGGCCGGAGGCTACGGACCATCTCCACTAAGACCACGAGACACAGGAACGCATTCTTCCCCTCGGCGGTCAACCTCCTAAACTCGCTCCACATACTACCATCAACGCAAGTCCCAATGAGCAGCGGGGCTAGCCGCGATATGGCCGATCAGTCAACCGGCCCACAAGACTAACTGTCAGACATATCAATGTCACACTGGGACCGTGATGTATACTGTATTGCAATGCAATGTTAACTTGTCGCACCAGCTGTCTGCTGCTATCTAACGTCTCTATCTATCTATCTATGTTTTCCTTTTTTTCCTCCTGAGCTATATGTATTGTACTGTTTTGTGCCAAAAACAATTCCGGACATGACCCAGTCATGCTCGGCGAAATAAATGATTCTGATTCTGATTCTGGAAAAACCAGGAAAATACAATTTTCTGTGTTAATTTCTGCAGAGCATTAAATTGTACTTTTCCATAAAAATTCTATAGCCTATCCCACTAGGGAGTAGTTAAAACCTTCTAGTTTCATGGTAAATCTCTTTTAATATTGTATTTCTCTTCCAGCTTGCATTTAAGTTGTCAGCAGTCTTTAAAGGTAGTCATGTGATCCCAGACAAGGGAGAAGGGGAAAAAAGGCTTTTTGGATTTAAGGCAAAAGTAACGTTTGCAGAGATGTATTTTTAAGCTACAGGAAGTGCAGGATGTTTAGTTTTGGTACAGTATGGGGATGATTCATTACTCATGAATTATCTCAGCTTACTTTTCAGCTATTGCTCACTTATTTTTACATCATATTATCCACCTAAGTCTATCTGGACGGATATATCCTTCTTATCAGAATCAGAATCTGCAAGTGGTGCGAGAACAACAACCTGGTCCTCAATGCAACAAAGACTGTTGAGCTGATCGTTGATTTCAGGAGGAACCCTCCCACTCACCCACCAGTCTACATAGGCGAGACCGAAGTCTCCAGAGTATCATCGGTCCGGTTCCTTGGCACAACCTTATCCACTGATCTAAGGTGGGAACAGAACACCATCAAAATTCAGAAAAAGGCACAGCAGAGGCTATTTTTCCTGCGCCAACTGAAAAAATTTGGCATGCCTCGGGAGCTGCTGACCAGCTTCTACACCGCCACCACGGAGTCCATACTTTGCTCCTCAGTTATCGTCTGGTACGCCCGCGCAACGGCCAGCGACAGACATAAACTGCAAAGAATCATTAATGAGGCAGAAAGGATCATCGGATCGCCCCTGCCACCTCTTGATCTCCTCCACGCGGCTAGGATGAGGAAGAGGGCCACCAGGATTTCCTGCGACCCCGCCCACCCTGGCAGCCGCTTCTTTGAGCCCCTCCCATCCGGCCGCCGCTTCAGAACTATCCCATCCAAGACAACCAGGCGCAGGAACTCTTTCTTCCCTCAGGCAGTTCTGCTGCTCAACAACACTGACCCCTGACTCTTCCGTCCTAGCCTGAAACCCAGCATACCTGCCTTTATGTTGCTCTTCTGCCTTCTCTTCTCTGTAGCCGCTAATGTAACCTGTCGCCGTATATGTAAAATGTACAACTGTCATTATCTACTTGCCCAAGCCATGTGTACCACAAGCAATTCTGAGTACGGCAACAACCGTACTTGGCGAATAAAACCACCTTGTATCTTGTATCTTGTATCAGAGGCAGCAGTCTTTCTGCGGAAAAAAGTTTCCCGTCCTCCTTGTAGTTCCTGGAAGCGAGATTGTTCGCTTCCAGGACTTTTTGACTGTTGCCATCTTGTGGCCAAATAGTAAAACTACATCCACAGGCTTTTTATATTAAATACACACATAATATTACACTTAAAGATAACTGTTTACCTCCCACACCAAAAATTACCCAAATAAAATTTTTAATAAAAAAAAACAAAAACAAAATTACAATTAAAAAAAAACAACAGAAATGGTTACCTAAGGGTCTGAACTTTTTGAATATGCATGTCAAGAGAGTATATTACTATATTTTTTTTAAATTATAAGCTTGTTAATAGTGATGGATGCAAATTGAAAAAATGCACCTTTATTTCCAAATAAAATATCAGCGCCATAAATTGTGATAGGGACATAATTGAAATGGTGTAATAACCGGGACAAATGGGCAAATAAAATACATGGGTTTTAATTACGGTAGCATGTATTAATTTCAAACTATAATGGCCAAAAATAGAGAAATAATGATTTTTTTTCAATTTCTTTCTTAATCTTCCTGTTAAAATGGATTTAGAAAAAAATAATTCTTAGCAAAATGTACCACCCAAAGAAAGCCTAATTGGTGGCGGAAACAACAAGATATAGATCAATTCATTGTGATAAGTAGTTATAAAGTTATTGGCGAATGAATGGGAGGTGAAAATTGCTAGGATGCATAAGGTGAAAACACTGTAGGCTGAAGTGATTAAAGTGGGAATACACTCAAAAATAAACATTTTTTCTCTAATGCATGAAACATTGTAAAAATGAATATAAAACACTATAAAGGTGGCCATACACTGGTCGATTTGCCATCAGATTCGACCAACAAATAGATCCCTCTCTGATCGAATCTGATCAGAGAGGGATCGTATGGCCACCTTTACTGCAAACAGATTGTGAATCAATTTCAGCCTGAAACCGATCACGATCTGTGGAGCTGCCCCTGCTGCCACGCCCCCCCCTCGCATACATTACCCGCTCCAGCCGGCGCGAGTCCCCTGGTCTTCTTCTCCGCTCCGGCTCCGCTCCGGCTACTGAACTTCCTGTCCAGGGGAAGTTTAAACAGTAGAGGGCGCTCTACTGTTTAAACTTCAAACTTCCTGTCGGGACAGGAAGTTCTGTGTAGCTCTGGAGCCCGAAGTGGAGAAGAAGACCAGGGGACTCGCGCCGGCTGGAGCAGGTAATGTATACCCGCTGTACTGCGTCGGTCGTCGGGCATTCGAACGCCGCTATCGACGCACTCCCGACCCGCCGGCGACCGAGAAAAATCTTCCGCACGGATGGATCGACGGGAGTCGACGGGAACGATGGATTTTGGATGGAAATCCATCGTTCTGTCAGCGGTGTGCGCGGCGATTTCACTGTGATCGAAACGGCCGTATTTCGGCAGGAAAATCGTTAAGTGTATGGGCCCCTTAAGACTGATCAATATGTCATATGAATGCACATTTACACCTCACTGAAGCTAGTTGATATGATTGCTGACTGCAGGAAAATGATCAGATTGACTAATTAGTGAGCAAATAAAGGAAAGAAAGTTATCTGCCCCATCCCCTGGATGCAGCAGGAACTTTTCTACCTTGTTTACAATTATTACACTCCCAAAACAATCTGATAATCATGGTTGACAACTGCAAATTTATAAGTTTGCAGTTAAAGATAGTTTTAGCTGTTAATTTCATGCAGTGTTCAATGCTTTATGCCTGGCACACACTATTCAAATACCCATCAGATTTTGGATTGAATCAATAGTTTCTGATGGGTTTGATCTAATTTACAATAATTTTTATGATCGATTTTCCGATTACTAATTATCAGAAAAACTATGGAAAATCAGATTAGACCTATTAGACATTATCAATTCAACCCATCAATCTGATGGGAAATTGCATGGAGTGTACCAGACATTAGACTATAGATGAAATTTGAGTACAATACCACTTTAACCTTTTCCGGACCACGTGCAGTAGATTTTACGCCACACTTGTGGCTGTTCTAGCCTGATGCGGTGTAGAATCTACCCCACCCGCAGTTACCGCTCCCCGACGGTAGCGGATATGACAGCTGACATCTCCCCTGAGTGATCAGTAGCCATCGCTTATGGCTGCTGATCACGTGATCACTACGATCGCCGGCAGATTGTAGTGATCACTAACAGTGCTGTGGCGGTAGGGGGGAAAGAAGAGGATCCACTCACCTCCCTGATGTTCCCACGACGATCTGCGCCCCCTCTGCTCCGGCCGGCATCTCTGCTCCCTCTGACGTCAGCGCCGAGTCCCGGCTTGAGGACGTCGTCAAGCCGCGAACCGGAACTGAGCGGCAGTGGGAGCAGAGATGCCGGCTGGAGCAGAGGGATCCACTTCAGGTCATCGCTGGAGCCTGGAAGGTGAGTGAAGTCTTTCACATACAGGGGGGACACCTGGCCACCATGGGGACACTATGCCCAGCACACAGAACTGGGGTCCGGCTGCTTGACCCCCCCCCCCAAACGCGTCCCCCTACATACAAATTCGCCTGGTCCTTAAAGGCGGTTAGGCGGCCAGTCCCCAAATGGTTAAGGAGTGATATTTAATAAGATAAACAGATAAGCAGAGTTTATTTATGAGAAAAACAGAAAAGCAGAGATAGACTGTGATGTAAGACAGATAAAAAGATCGAATGCACTAACTTTTGGCAATTTTACTAACACTAGGGAAGTAGAATGCATTACACAATTAGCGCAACGCATGTTACCTGGCTAACGTGGGCATTGCTATGCTAACACACAGTATTCTACTTACGCAAGTAGCTTACCACACATTACCACAGCAACTTGCATTTTACTCAAGTAGCATGAGTTGCAGTAACTGCATAACAAGTGCTACATGTTGGTATCGGTAAAATTGCAGTGCGCTGCCTGTGCAACTTTAAAAAAGTGCATAAGAACCTGAGGACAGATCATTAGATAAACTGATAAGGAGAAAATTAATTAGATTGGCTTTGCGAATCAACCCTTTGTGGTGACTGTAACTCCTCTTTAACCACTTGATGACCCAGCCTTTACCCCCCCTTAAGGACCAGCGCTGTTTTTTATGATCTGTGCTGGGTGGGCTCTGCAGCCCCCAGCACAGATCAGATTGCATGCAGAGCAATCAGATCGCCCCCCTTTTTTTCCCCCTATGGGGATGATGTGCAGGGGGGGTCTGATCGCTCCTGCTGGCTGGCATGTTGCGGGGGGGTGGTGGGGCACCTCAAAGTCCCCCTCCGTGGCAAAATTCCCCCCCTCCCTCTCCTACCTCTCCCCCCTGGTGATCGGGGCTGCACAGGACGCTATCCGTCCTGTGCAGCCTGTGACAGGATGTCCCCTGTCACATGGCGGCGATCCCCGGCCGCTGATTGGCCTGGGATCGCCGATCTGCCTTACGGCGCCGTTCAATGTAAACAAAGGAGACAAACGTCTCCTGCGTTTACATTTAGTCTGCGAGCCGCGATCAGCGGCTCGCAGGCTATTCACGGAGACCTGCTCCGTGATCTAACAGAAAATGGGCGCTCGCGCGAGCGGCCTTTTCTGATTAATTAGGGAGGCACCTGGCGACGCATATGTGCGTCGCTGGTCCTCCAGCTACCACTTTGCTGCCGCACGGTATAAGTGAGCGGTCGGCAAGTGGTTAAAATATAAGGTTTTTCAAAACATTTTACAATGTTTAAATATCCCATAAAGGATACATCCGGAAAAAAAATGCACTCACCTAGGGCTTCTTTTAGCCACTAGAAGTCTGTTAGGTCCCATGCCGAAGTTCCGCTATGTGCCAGGCCTCCGCTCTCTCCTCCATAAGATTGCAACCCCTGGCTGGTTTGGGATCTTCTGCGCATGTGCGGGCATGCCATGTGCCTCTCTTGATTGTTCTCTCTGAACAGTGCAAGCGCAGAGCGCACCCGGCAACGGAAGCGCGATCATGAGAGACGCACTTGTGCATGTGTGGTAGATCCCTTGCTCATGCGAAGCTGGAATACTTTACCAAGCTTATCGGAGCACAAGCTTCCAATCCCCGGCGTCTTTTTGGCACCTTCAACTTCCTGCTTAACCCCCCACCTTCTGTTTCCTCCCTCTCTGCCACAGATTTAGCCACCCACTTCTCCATCCGCCAGGAAATATCCAATCTTTAATCTTCACCTCCCACCCGCTCACAACCAGCTCCTCCTCCACCCTATCCTCCCCTCACCTCCTTCACTCCTACTACCATTGAAGAAGTCAACCACCTACTGCAGACTTCCCATACCACTACCTCCCCCCTTGACCCTATCTCTTCTGATCTACTTCAGCCTCACTTCACGGACATGGCCCCAGTCCTCATTAACCTGTTTAACCTCTCCCTATCCACAGGCACCTTCCCCTCAGACTTCAAGCAGGCCACAGTACTGCTCCTGCTCAAGAAACCCTCCCTCGACCCCGCGCTACCCTCCAACTACCGCCCTATCTCCCTCCTCCCCTTTGCCTCAAAACTCCTTGAGAGTCTGGTTCACAAACGCCTGACCCAGTATCTCGATGCCAACTCACTACTAGACCAACTGCAATCTGGATTTCGGCCTGCCCACTCAACCGAAACGACTCTCACCAAAGTGGTCAATGACCTTGCCTTAGCTAAAGCAGAAGGTAAATACTCCATTCTCCTCCTCCTTGACCTTTCAGCAGCTTTTGATACAGTAGATCATCCCCTACTCCTCCAGTCCCTCCAGTCCATGGGCATTCACAATCTCGCCCTGACCTGGCTTTCATCCTACTTCACCAACCGCTCCTTCACGACCTCCTTCAATGAGTCCTCGTCCACCCCCAACCACCTCTCAGTGGGAGTCCCCCAAGGCTCGGTCCTTGGCCCCCTACTGTTCTCCCTATACACATCCTCCATTGGCAAGGTTATCTCCTCCAAGGGTTTTAACTATCATCTGTATGCAGATGACACCCAAATCTACCTCCACACCCCTGACATATCCACCACTACCATGGACAAGGTCTCCTCCTGCCTATCTGCCATCTCCTCCTGGATGTCCGCTAGGTTCCTGAAACTAAATCTAGACAAAACGGAATTTATGATCTTCCCACCCCGGTCATCCCTGGACCTACCAGATGCGCAGGTCACTGTTAACCACACTACCATTCACCCTACCGCTCAAGCCCGCTGTCTGGGTGTCACCCTGGACTCCGCACTCTCCTTCACTCCCCACATCCAAAACCTCACAAAGTCCTGCAACTTCCTCCTTCGTAACATCTGTAAGATTCACCCTTTCCTGACCTCTGCCACCACCAAACTCCTCATCCATGCCCTCAGAATTTCCCGCCTCGACTACTACAATGCCCTTCTGTCTGGTCTCCCTATAACCCGAATAGCCCCACTGACGTCCATCATGAATGCAGCAGCCAGAATTATCCACTCCTCCCATCGCTCCACCAGGGTGGCTCCCCTCCGTGAATCCCTCCACTGGCTTCCTATTCAGTCCAGAATCAGATTCAAGATATTGTGTCTGACCTACAAATCCGTCCACAAAACCTGTCCAACCTACATTTCTGATCTTACTCAGAGATACACACCAAGCCGCTCACTCCGCTCCTCCAATGAACTTCACCTAACCGTCCCGCACACCACCCAGTCCCATGCATGCCTCCAGGACTTCTCAAGAGCCGCTCAAACACTATGGAACTCCCTACCTCCACCCATTAGGGCAGCCCCCTCCTTCAACACCTTCAAGAAGGCCCTCAAAACTCACCTTTTCACTCTGGCCTACCACCCCTCACAATTGCTCTAAGCCCGCAGCTGAACTCTGGTCCCCTACCTCTCGTGTCCCTACCTCTCCCTCTAGATTGTAAGCCTTTGGGCAGGGTCCTCCTCCTTTTGTGCCCTACCTGATCATGCACCTCCATTACTGTAAACCCATGCTATGCATTTGAGTGAACCTAACTTGCCTAATCTCCATGCTCCCATCCAGTGACTGACTAAGCATTACCTTGTACTCATACTGTGCAGCGTGATCTGGTTTTCTTGTTTTCCTGTATTGTCACATTGCTGTATGTCACCCCTAAATATTGTCTGTAACCTAAATTAATGTCCAGCGCTGCGTAATATGTTGGCGCTTTATAAATACAATAAATAGTAATAATAATAATCCCGACCCCAGCAGCGAGTTGTGATCTTCCGGAACGGATGCCTGGAGCAGAGCGGAACTACGGCATGGGACCTAACAGATTTCCAGGGGTTGGAAGAAGCACCAGGTAAGTGAAACTTTTTTTTTGCCAGATGTATCCTTAGGAGAGTGGATGTGATATTTTACTTTGCAATATAGCAAGATCATTTCTCTATAATCTACAAAATATGATAGGACTAGGAGTAACTTTACAATGGTTTGTAATAGTGCCTCAGACAGAGGAATATTCATTAATATGAATTAAAAAAAAAACTCAATATATTACCAATTTGCTCATAGGATCTCAGATGTGTCATTGGATTGTTAATGTTGCTCTGGTAACAGTGATTCCCGATAGCTGTGAAAAGAAAAAGTCCTATGTTAGTCATGGCCCATTATGTGACTGCATGAGCTTTTATCCGATCGAGAAAACAGCAAACACTGAGCTTTACCTTTTCTACACTCTTATGCCTGGTACACACCATGCAATTTCCCATCAGATAGATGGGTCGGTAGATAATTTCCGACAGATTTGATCGGATTTCCGACCGTTTTCTGATCGATTTTCTGATCAATTTTATACAAAACGATCGGAAATCAGATCGGACCTGTCGGAAATTATTTATTTGAACCATCTATCTGATGGGAAATTGCATGGTGTGTACCAGGCTTAACACTTTTTAACTTAGAATTATCATTCACAGAAAACTTTATGGATGATGTGGCATATTTAACCCTTTTTTGCCATAAGATACATCTTGACGAGACTATGCCCTGCATTGATAGCCATTGATGGGAAGCATTTTATCAAGGCTGTTAAAGGGTTAAACAAGCTGATATAGATATCAGTGACCATGAACTTGTTTTGAAAACAATGTGCTGCCTTTAACCAGAGTTTATTGGTGATCTGAGAACCTGTCCATTCACTCAGGTGTGGTTGGCCCCCTCCCCCCGCAGCCACTGCTCGCCCCCCTCCCCTGCGTCCGCCGCTCGTGTTACCTTATGAGCTGGCAGCTGCTTCCTCCATTAGAGTCCCCACTGGCCCCCTCTCCCCCGTGCGAGATCTGTCAGACCTCTCTCACAACAGCGCATCCTGTATATTGCCATTACCAGGGGAACCGCTGTCCTGCTTCCTTCCTCTTCACAGCAGCCGCAGGAAACGCTGCTGTAAAAGAGGTATGACAGATCTCGCATGGAGGTGAGGATGCTGGTGGGGGCTCTAATGGAGGAAGCATCCGCCAGCTCATAAGGTAACACGAGTGGCCGTTGGGGGGAAGGGGGAGCAAGCACTGGGGGCAACTATACTACCTATACTGAGGCAGCTATACTATCTATACTGGGGACAACTATACTATCTATACTGAGGCAGCTATACTATCTATACTGGGGACAACTATACTACCTATACTGCGGCAGCTATACGATCTATACTGGGGACAACTATACTACCTATACTGAGGCAGCTATACTATCTATACTGGGGACAACTATACTACCTATACTACGGCAGCTATACTATCTATACTGGGGACAACTATACTACCTATACTGCCGCAACTATAATATCTGTACTGGGGACAACTATACTACCCATACTGCAGCAACTATACTATCTATACTGGGGACAACTATACTACCTATACTGCGGCAGCTATACTATCTATACTGGGGACAACTATACTACCTATATTGCGGCAACTATACTATCTGTACTGGGGACAACTATACTACCTATACTGCAGCAACTATACTATCTATACTGGGGACAACTATACTACCTATACTGTGGCAGCTATACTATCTATACTGGGGACAACTATACTACCTATATTGCGGCAACTATACTATCTGTACTGGGGACAACTATACTACCTATACTGCAGCAACTATACTATCTATACTGGGGACAACTATACTACCTATACTGCGGCAACTATACTATCTATAATAGGGACAGCTATACTATCTATACTGCGGACAACTATACTACCTATACTGCGACAACTATACTATCTATACTGGGGACAACTATACTACCTATACTGCAGCAGCTGTGCGATCTATACTGGGGACAACTATACTACCTATACTGAGGCAGCTATACTATCTATACTGGGGACAACTATACTACGTATAGTGCGGCAGCTATACTGTCTATACTGGGGACAACTATACTACCTATACTGCGGCAACTATATTATCTGTACTGGGGACAACTATACTACCTATACTGCGGCAACTATGCTATCTATACTGGGGACAACTATACTACCTATACTGCGGCAACTATACTATCTATACTGGGGACAACTATACTACCTATACTGTGGCAACTATACTATCTATACTGGGGACAACTATACTACCTATACTGCGGCAACTATACTATCTATACTGGGGACAACTATACTACATATACTGCAGCAACTATACTATCTATACTGGGGACAACTATACTAGCTAACTATACAGGGGCAACTATACTAGCTACACTGGGGAAACTATACTACCTATACTGGGGGCAACTATACTACCTATACTGCGGCAAATATACTATCTATACCGGTGCAACTATACTAGCTACCGATCTATACTGGGGCAACTATACCATTTATACTGGGGCAACTATACTAGCTAACTATACTGGGGCAACTATACTACCTACACTGGGGGGCATCTATGCTAGCTACCTATACTGGGGCAACTATACTACCTATACTGGGGGCAACTATATGAGCTAACTATACTGAGGGAACTATACTACCTATACTGGGGGCCACTATATTAGCTATCTATACTGGAGCAACTATAGTACCTATACTGGGGACAGCTATACTAGCTATTTATACAAGGGGCAACTTTGCTACCTATACTAGAGGTAACTATACTACCTATACTGGGGCAGCTACACTGGCTACCTATACTGGGGTCAACTATAACTGGCTAGCCTATACAGGGGGCACATATACCTGGCTACCTACCTATACTGTGGGATGAAAATTTCTGGGTGCTATGTGATCACTCCAAATGGGGGAATCCTTACAGGTCTTCCTCGGACAGCAAAAAGTGTAGAATCGGCCTTGCATTCACTCAATCACCCTCAGGAACTAATGCAGATGCTACTCCTCACCCACCATCACTGCTGCCCCTGCTGGTCTCACTATGTCTTACACATCTGCATGGTATAAAAATAGACACAGTGTTATGTAGCTAAGCTAAACATATTTTGTATTTAGTATATGTTCTGTTATTTTTGTACACACTGGTAGAAAATTGACTGTATTTTAAAGAATTTATAATTTAATAAATATTGACGCAATGATCTTGCTTTCAGAAAACATAGTTTAGGGCTTCTTTAATAAACTTTGGCTAGTTTCTTACTAAGGTTTTGGATTGCACATCCTGTAGAAACAGGTGTGTAATGCATTGTAGTGGAGAAGTCCAAATATAGATCAAAATTATCGATTGGACAAAACAGAAACTTTAGATCGAACGTGCAAGAGCATTGATATCTATAAGTGTATGGCCAGCTTAAGTCTTCTAAACACACTCTTAAAACACACCTGAGAAGAAACTAAAAATAGATCCCAATCTAAGTAGTAGGAGTCTTCTAAAATGTCCAGACACTAGCAAGATCCTCCTCGAGTCCACCTCTCAGGCCCGTTTTTAGGGCCGTGCGGCACGTGCGGGCGCCCTGGGCCGTGCGGGCGCCCATACTAGCCGCTGATACACACGCTGCTTCTGGCTACAGGGAGCAGCGTGTGTATCAACTGCTATGAAGAGAAGACAGAAGAGGAGACCGGCTGCGATTGGATCCAGGGAGGTGAGTTGCCCCTCCCTACACAGCGGTGACAGCGCTAAGTTCCCTGCAGTCAGACTCGGAGGGGGGAGCACGGAGGGCGCCCGCGGCGAGGAAGGGAGGGAGAGGTTGGGCTTCCCTCCCCACCTACCTAATCTAACCTATACTGGGGGGCACCTACCTAATCTAACCACACTGGGTGGGGCACCTACCTAATCTAACCTATACTGGGGGGCACCTGCCTAATCTAACCACACTGGGGGGCACCTACCTAATCTAATCACACTGGGGGGGGGGGGGCTCCTACCTAATCTAACCACACTGGGGGGCACCTACCTAATCTAACCTATACTGGGGGCACCTACCTAATCTAACCTATACTGGGGGGCACCTACCTAATCTAACCACACTGGGGGGCACCTACCTAATCTAACCACACTGGGGGGGGGCACCTACCTAATCTAACCTATACTGGAGGGCCCCTACCTATCTAACCTGTATTGGGGGCACCTACCTACCTAGCCTATACTGGTGGCAACTATACTCGCTACCTATATTGGAGGCACTTACCTAACTAACCTATACTGGGGGCACCTACCTATCTAACCTGGCTAACCTATACTGGGGGCAACTATACTGGGGCACCTATGCCTGGCTACCTATACTATGCCTGGCTACCTATACTGGGGGTACCTATAGCTGGCTACCTGTACTGAGTGCAACTAGACCTGGCTAACCTATACTGCGGGCATGTATACCTGCCTCCGGGGGGGCGCAATTTTAACACCCTCGCCCTGGGTGCATTTTAGCCTAGAAACTGCCCTGCCACCACTACTATCTATGGACCATCGCTACAGTCTGCATATGCCCAGTAGAAAAAAAAAACTGGCTTATGCACAGAGGGAAAAATTGTGCACAAGCAGCTTTGTTCTACTGGGCATGTGTAAATTGTACTTGTGTGTGCCTAGTACGAAGAAGTGTGTACCTAGATGGAAGTGCAGCCACAAGAAACAAGCTTTTGTCAGATATGCTTAGAGAGACACAGCCCTGGACTGATGGGCACCAGATGGGTCTGGTACTGTACAGGTAATACTCTAATTTCAGCCCAGAGTCTCATGATTATAGCGAGTATCTAAAATTCTTTTACATACTTTCCAATTCAGCACTCATGCATCCCGGGGGATCTTTCTTGCTCACATAATGATGGTTCATTGCAAGTCCCTTGCGTTTTAAAAAGGCAAATGTATACCTAAAGCATGCCCTAAACCTCATAGTTAAGCACTGTCAAAGAGGTGTATGCAATAAACTTTGATAAGCAGAATTACAGGGAGTGCAGATTTATTAGGCAAGTTGTATTTTTGAAGAATAATTTTATTATTGAACAACAACCATGTTCTCAATGAACCGAAAAAACTCATTAATATCAAAGCTGAATATTTTTGAAAGTAGATTTTAGTTTGTTTTTAGTTTTAGCTATTTTAGGGGGATATCTGTGTGTGCAGGTGACTATTACTGTGCATAATTATTAGGCAACTTAACAAAAAACAAATATATACCCATTTCAATTATTTATTTTTACCAGTAAAACCAATATAACATCTCAACATTCACAAATATACATTTCTTAAACAATAGTTTTTATTATAGATTTTTCAAGAGTAAATGACAAACATTTCAGAAAAAGTTTAAATGTTTTGAAATTTCTTATATAACATATCTGTATAAAAGTCAAGTGTATTATCAGATGTTATAAAGTTAAATCAATAAATCAGTGCAACATTACATCTTATGGGGTGAAACAGGTTATTATTCATGACTTTTAATAACTGAGTATAATTCTAAATACAGCGATTGAATGTTGTCATTATAAACCAAGATATTGTTATCTTGGTGTAAACTAACTGTGTTAGTTATCTTCTTATGATGTATAATTCAATAAGATCAATGCGTATTGTAAAGTCCCATTAGTAAGATGTAGCTAGACAGTGATTAAGAATGTTGTTTATGTGAGTCGTAGTTTCAGTATGTCATATGGATATTTGGTTTAGGTCTATAATATGTGTATTAGGTGTTTATCAACACTTATGTTGGTATGGAGAATGAGGGGTTATAAACTGCACAGCTTATAAGAGCCTTACAACTTAGGGTATCTCAACCCTGGAGAATGGGGGACTTTAACCACCCTACAGAGACTCCAGAGGAGATTTCCTTTCTGTATAAAATAGTGCAGTATTTTGGGTGTGTAAGTTTAAGTAGGGAGTGTGTGTCTTTAAGAGCTAGTGTATGAGCTACGGTTTAGTAAATATCATCATATGAGTTATTTTTGTTACATGACTCAATCATATGATGTGTATTTTTGTTAGTATTCGGGTTAAGATATAAGTAGATCTACTTCTTTATATATTGGAGTTAGTTTCTAAAATGTTCCGTTTGAGGTGTTGATGTCTTGTGTTATTGTTTATCAACAAACTAAGCTAAACTAGTCTAAGCAAAACAAAACAGGTCTATTCTATTACATAACAAGTCTCATAGTTATCACTTGTTTACCAATCTGACTGGTAGCTTAGGTATTATAGGTTATAAGAGTTGGAATAGGACGTCCAGGACTGATCTCGCACAGGCCACACATGTATTTTCCTCCATCTATCTACTATTTGTGAGAAAACTAAAAACACTAAGATGAACCAAAACATTAAAATATCTTTCAGGTTAGGTTAATACTAAAATAACAGAAGTCTCGATTTTTTGTACACTGTAGGCCAAAGACTTGCCTTTTTCAGGAAAGATTTGACACTTCCACACTTTACTGCCCACGATTTTTCTGCTAGCAGATTGGATTCTACTGTCTTAAGAATTTGTTCGATTGTGGGAATCGTTTTCGTTTTCCAGAAGATGGCTATATGATTTCTGGCTGTGATAAAAATATGGTCATATATTAATCTTTCCTGAGGTGGCAAGTCCTTGGTTCCCAAATGTAATAAGGCCATTTCAGCAGGTATCTTCTGGATCAACATAGGAAGTTTATTCAGGAATTTTTCAATGTCATCCCTGAGTTTTTCCAATTTGGGGCAGTTCCAAAGGATGTGATCGATGGTACCCATCAGTCCGCAATTTCTCCAGCACAGGGGAGATCTTTTTGTATCGAATTTTGCAATTTTGTCTGGTGTTAAATACCATTGCCAAATTACTTTAAGCAGGTTCTCATGGTGGTTGGTACAATGTGATGATTTCTTGACAGATTTTAGTGTCATTTCCAAGTCTTCCATATCAATATCTCTCTTAAGATACTCTTGTCATTTATTAATTTGCCATTGGGGCATTGGATCTTTCAATGTTACCAGGGTTTTATAAATCGTTGAAGTACCTTTTAGTATAGCACCTTCTAGCTGAAGAAGTTTCTTTATTTGAGGGGTTAAGGTAATTGGAGTATATGGGTGTTTGTTTAAAAAGTTTTTAATTTTGTTATATAGGTTTTCCTCTGAATCTGGGATGTGATATGTTGACTTTAAGTAGTCAAAGGATCTGATTGTCGAGTTTTCTAATATGTCTTCTATATGTTCTATACCTGAGGAAATCCATCTTTCCAGGTCTATCTTTCTAATAACTGTATATAGGACCTTTAGGGGTGTATTTTGATTTATAGCTAAGGGGTCTTTCTTACATAGTTTAACTACTTCCTTCCAAAGGTTTATAGAGTTGGCTATTAGTGGATTTTTAATGTGCGATGTTAGTCTCCAGACCAATCTGGATTTCAGAAATAAGTCATAAGATCCTCCAAAAAGTTGATCTTCTTCTATATTCATCCATTGTTTTGTGCTTTCTTTATTCCAGATTGGTCTGGTTTGATCTAGGACAACTGCTCTATAATACATTCCAATATTGGGTACTCCCAGGCCCAGATTAGAAATATGTGACATTAAGATTTTGTGGGAAAATCTAGATTTCTTATTGTGTAAAATAAATTTGTTGAGTAGTTTCTGTAGGGAGTTAAGGAAAAGTTGGGGTACTTTGATAGGAACATTTCTAAACAGATATAGAAGCTGAGGTAAGATCATCATCTTAAATGCTGAGGCTTTGCCTAGCCATGAATGTTCTATCTTAGAAAGAGATTCTAATTTTTCTTTAAACTTCTTCAGCCAAGGTGTGTAGTTTTCCTTATATAATTGGTTTAGTAAAGGGGTTAATTGAATACCTAGATATTTAATAGTTTTGTCATTCCATGTATAATCACATGTTGACTTAAGTTGATCTTTAGTTTCCTGAGAGACATTGCATGGAAGTATTACCGTTTTCTTTTTGTTTATCTTGTAGTATGAGATTTGTGAAAATTTGGCTAATTCTGCATTTGCATTTGGCAATGATATTGAAGGGTTTTGAAGAAACAAAATTACATCGTCGGCGTACAAGCCTAATTTAGTCTCTGTTTTATTATGTTTGATACCATGGATTTGGGAGTTATTTCTTATGCTTTGGGCTAGGGGTTCTAAAGTCAAATTAAATATGATAGGTGATAGGGGGCAGCCCTGACGGGTACCATTGCATATGTCAAAGGAGTGAGATAGGGTGCCTGATGTGGTTACTTTAGCTGAGGGGTGAGTGTATAATGATAATATAGCCTTATGGAGAAATTCAGGTATTCCAAATTTTGTAAGCACTTTATTCAAATATGACCAGTTGACTCTGTCGAACGCCTTTTCCGCATCCAGTGAAACTAGGAGGGTAGGCGCTCGACAGAGTCCTACTTTATGTATCAGAGCAATCGCCTTCCGAGTACCGTCATCAGTGGATCTGCCTTTTGTAAATCCCACTTGATCGGGGTGAATTAGATTGGGGATCAAAGGAGCCAATCTGTTGGCAATGACTTTGGAGAATATCTTTATGTCCGTGTTTAATAATAATATCGGCCTATAGTTACTTGGGTCGGAGGGGTCTTTATCCTCTTTAGGAATGGTGGATATATATGCTTCTAATGATTCTTTGGGAAATTGACCTTGTGATGCTGCTTCATTGAAGAATTTTTGAAGGGGTTTTACTAAAATACTAATATATTTTTTAAAGTAATCATTTAGGAAACCGTCCGGCCCAGGAGCTTTGTCTAGTTTTAGGGAGCTAATGGCTGAAGTGATTTCTTGTTCCTGGAAAGGTACTGATAGGTATTTTTGTTCAAAATCGGTTAATGATAGTAATTGGATTTTGTCTAAGTAATTGTCAATTTCTTGGGATGATGGTATATGGGTATTGGTATCTTTTCCTAAATTATATAGAGTTTCATAATAATTAGCCATCGCGTCAGCTATTTCCTGGGGGTGGTGGACAATTGTTTTGGTTTGGGGATGTCTAATTTTAACTATTCGTTGATATATTATTTTTCCTTTTATTTTACGGGCCATTATTTTACCAGCTTTGTTAATTTCGTGATACCAATTCTCTTTAAGGATTGTCCGCCATTTATCATAATTGTAATACATATTATCGGCTATTTCCTGTCTAATTGTTTCTAGTTCTGGGATCAGTTCTGTTTTTTTGTTAACATAAATTTCTTTTTCTAGAGATTTGATTTGTTTTAGTAATGAATCAGTATGTTCTCTAATTTTTTTCTTCTGAATAGCTCCTTGTTTTATAAAAATTCCCCTGATGAAGGCCTTGTGGGCATTCCATATTGTTGCTCTAGATACATCTTGTGTGTCATTAAGTTCAAAGTAGGTGCTTAATTCTTTCTTAATAATATCAGAGCTGTGCTCAGAGTTTAATGTGAATTTATTCATTCTCCAAACATGCGGTAATGTAGGGGAGTCTTGGAGTTTAAAGGAAATAATCAAAGGTGCATGGTCTGACCAAATCCTGGGTTCTATCTTCACATCTGTGATTAATGGTATAGTGAATCTATCTGTTAGGCAGAGGTCTATGCGGGTAAAGGATTTATGAATTGATGAGAAGTAAGTGAATTCTTTCTGTTTAGGATTCATACATCTCCATGTATCATATAATTCAAAATTGAGTAAGGTTGATTGCAGAATTGAATATGTTTTTCTGGTATTAGAGGTACAGTCCAACATAGGATCTACTACCGAATTGAAATCTCCAGAAATAAATAAAGAGCCTTTAGTGAAGGTAGTTATTTTTCTTAATTTTTTGTTTATAAATTTAATTTGTTGGTCATTTGGGGCATAAAGATTTACAAAAGTGTATTCTTTAGTATTAATGGTGCCTTTAACCATGACTAGTCTGCCATCATCACTTGCAAATGATTCACCTACCACCAATCCCAATGTGTCTTTGATTGCTAAAACATACTCCGGCTTTTTTCTTATCTGTTTTTAAAAAAGCATGATACAGTTTTGAGTAGCCATGAATTTTTAACTCTTCTGCACCTTTTCTATTTAAGTGCGTCTCTTGGAGACAGACAATATCAGCTTTATATTCTTTGATAAGTTTTTGCCACAAATATACATTTCTGACATTCAAAAACAAAACAAAAACAAATCAGTGACCAATATAGCCACCTTTCTTTGCAAGGACACTCAAAAGCCTGCCATCCATGGATTCTGTCAGTGTTTTGATCTGTTCACCATCAACATTGCATACAGCAGCAACCACAGCCTCCCATACACTGTTCAGAGATGTGTACTGTTTTCCCTCCTTGTAAATCTCACATTTTATGATGGACCACAGGTTCTCAATGGGGTTCAGATCTGGTGAACAAGGAGGCCATGTCATTAGTTTTTCTTCTTTTATACCCTTTCTTGCCAGCCACGCTGTGGAGTACTTGGACGCGTGTGATGGAGCATTGTCCTGCATGAAAATCATGTTTTTCTTGAAGGATGCAGACTTCTTCCTGTACCACTGCTTGAAGAAGGTGTCTTCCAGAAACTGGCAGTAGGACTGGGAGTTGAGCTTGACTCCATCCTCAACCCTAAAAGGCCCCACAAGCTCATCTTTGATGATACCAGCCCAAACCAGTACTCCACCTCCACCTTGCTGGTGCCTGAGTCAGACTGGAGCACTCTGCCCTTTACCAATCCAGCCACGGGCCCATCCATCTGGCCCATCAAGACTCACTCTCATTTCATCAGTCCATATAACCTTAGAAAAATCAGTCTTGAGATATTTCTTGGCCCAGTCTTGACATTTCAGCTTGTGTGTCTTGTTCAGTGGTGGTCGTCTTTCAGCCTTTATTACCTTGGCCATGTCTCTGAGTATTGCACACCTTGTGCTTGGGCACTCCAGTGATGTTGCAGCTCTGAAATATGGCCAAACTGGTGGCAAGTGACATCTTGGCAGCTGCATGCTTGACTTTTCTCAGTTTATGGGCAGTTATTTTGTGCCTTGGTTTTTCCACACGCTTCTTGTGACCCTGTTGACTATTTTGAATGAAACACTTGATTGTTCAATGATCATGCTTCAGAAGCTTTGCAATTTTAAGAGTGCTGCATCCCTCTGCAAGATATCTCACTATTTTTGACTTTTCTGAGCCTGTCAAGTCCTTCTCTTGACCCATTTTGCCAAAGGAAAGGAAGTTGCCTAATAATTATGCACACCTGATATAGGGTGTTGATGTCATTAGACCACACCCCTTCTCATTACAGAGATGCACATCACCTAATATGCTTAATTGGTAGTAGGCTTTCGAGCCTATACAGCTTGGAGTAAGACAACATGCATAAAGAGGATGATGTGGTCAAAATACTCATTTGCCTAATAATTCTGCACTCCCTGTACATGCATTAAAGAACAAGTGACAACCATGCTAACCTAGAAATAAATAACACATATATAAGTAGATACATACTAGTTCTACTTACATAACAGATGTATTGCACTGTCCACGTTATGATTCCTGTGAATTTTATAAAGTAAAAGCAGAGAATCCTATTCTAGACAGTTTTCATCTTGGTTAGCTTTGAATGAAGCTAATCCTGACATCATTTACTCTCTCACTCTTTTTTTCTCCTCTTGCTAATTGTGTATTCTTTCTCTACCCACCCTGCTCCCAGAGTCTTCAGACACTCCCACTGAGATCTATACTAGGAAGTGCACTGTCTTATGTCATTAGAAGGAGGAGGAAATAAAAGGAAAAGGAGGAATATATTATAGATAAAAAGATCCCCCCAGAATGCAACTGTTTGGCAATGGCAATTAAAGGGCCAGTGCTCCTAAGGTATGTGACAGCTTCAAACCATAACAGCAGAGAAAGTTTTGAAAGTTTTGAATGCAGGATTAGCATCTTTATCACTTTATACACTCAGAGCAGTTGCTGTTGCAATTTGTTTTTTATGGTGACAATCTTTAAAGAGAACCCGAGGCGGGTATTTTAAATCTTAAGAGTACACAGTGGCATGTTCTGTGCATAATCAAATGCCTCTGTGGCTCTGTATTGCCGCCTCTAGTCCCCTCTGGGGTCTGCTGTGCCCACTGAAAAAAGCGCGAGGTTAGCGACAAGCAGATTGTCGCTAGCCTTCTATTTACCTGCATCCTGTCATTCATTGTGCGCTCCCCTGCCTCTGTCCCCGCCGTTGCCCGCCTCTGAGAGCTTCCCCCAATCGGAAGCTAAGCCGTTACCCAGGAAGTACCTCCCAGGTCGCAGCTTAGCTTCCAATTGGAGGAAGCTCACGGACGCGGGCAGCGGCGGGGACAGAGGTGGGGGAGCGCACAATGAATAACAGGATGCAGGTAAATAGAAGGCTAGCAACAAGCAGATTGTCGCTAGTCTGGCAGTTTTTTCATGGGGGCACAGCAGACCCCGGGGGATTAGAGGCGGAAATACAGAGATACAGAGGCATGTGATTATGCACAGAACATGCCTCTGTGTCCTCTTAAGATTTAAAATACCCACATTGGGTTCTCTTTAAAGCGGACCAAAACCAAACATTTTTTTAATTAAAAATATTTAGTTGCATCACTCTGACACATACAAAGATAAATAAACACTCCTTCAAGCCTATGATCATTTCAGTGCATGCTTTTCACCCTTCTCTTTTCATAGCTAGGGTTATGCTGGGGGCAGCCATTAGCAATTCCTCCATTGCCGGACACCATCTACTCCACCAGTTTGCCGGAAAAATCCCGGCAATTTGAAAGGAAGGGAGGGGTTCCTCCAATAAATGTAAAATATTTTATATTTGTCAACATGCAGCTGAAAAAAGGCTGCTATTTATTATTATAATTTAGAAAATAGATTTTATTTCTGAAATCTTGTATTTTTAATTTGGGTCCACTTTAAGTCTTACTGCATGGTGAGTAGAGCAGAATGAAATACATTAAATGTAATGCATTACACTCATTCCACATGCATTTCGCATAATTCTGCTTAATGCAGTTTATTGTATACACGCCAATGTCTCTATATCAAAATTTAACAGTGGCAGAGCTTACAGTTCCAGCTATAAAGCCCAAATGCAACCATGTTTTATTAAAAAAAAAAAAGCATTTTTAATAAAGTGGAGGTTTTAAACACCTGTTTTCTTCCTTCCGTAATGTATGCCGCCTTTTGAAGTGGGATTTTCTGGCACAGCTCAACTGGATTGGGATATAGGTACCAGTAGAACAGAAATATTGTGTCTTTGCATGGGCTTTCCAGTCCCAACTGCTGCACTTAGTGATGAGCAGAAATTACACCTATGGGTAATTACACATCGTAATTGTAATGCAAAATTTCAGGGAATATCGTAAATCACTTTGTATTTTGCCGACTTTAGCGGTAAATAGCAAAGCCCCCATAAATGCTATTGCTATCAAAATTGCCACATATGTTAAGGAGACTAGTGGATACAAGTAAAAAAAATAAATTCAAAAAAACCTTATAGTTTTTGAAAAAAAAATGGATTTAAAAAATGCAAAGAAAAATGTTTTTTTAACTGTAATTTTTCTGAGTTTAAAAACCAGTTTTCTTTGCATTTTTAAAATCAATTTACTGCTCTTTTTGAAAAATTATTTTTTTGACTTGTACCCACTGTTCTTCTTAACATATGTAGTAATTTTGGTGACAATAGCATATATTGGGGCTTTGCTATTCACTGCCACAGTTGGCACGAAACTACGCATTACACTGATTATGATCATAACTGGATGAACTACTACCTCTTGCATTTATGTTTAAAGGTAGCCACTAATGGATTTATTTCATTAACCTTCTTGGCGGTAACCCCGAACTGAGTTCGGGGTAAGCCGCCGCGGAGGGTTTCTCAGGCCCTGCTGGGCTGATTTTCATCATTTTTTTTTAGTACACGCAGTAAGCATTTTGCTTGCTGTGTGTTTGGGTCGATCGCCACCACTCACCGCCGATGCGCTGCTACCCGCCGCGATACAGGGCCTTCCCCCCGCATACCCCTTGCGCATACCCCATAGCGCAGCCTGGCCGGCGATTGGCCAGGCTGCGCTATGGGGTGGATCGGGACTCCCTGTGACGTCATGACGTCGATGACGTCACTCCGTTCGTTGCCATGGCGATGGGGGAAGCCCTGAAGAAAATCCCGTTTAGAATGGGATATCCGATGGGCTTGATCAGCGGCGGCGATCGGAGGGGTGGGAGGGAGGCCGCAGGGAGGGGGAATCATGTAGCTAGCGCTAGGCTAGCTACATGATAAAAACAAAATTAGGCTTAAACAACCTCCCGCGGCCACGCAGCCGCAGAACAATTAACCACCAGGAGGGTTGATCTGATCGGATTGGTTAGGAGATTTTTGTCCATTAGTGGTCACAAACAATAATTTCCAATTATTCATACAAAGAAATGTTTGTAAATGATCATTCGGCAAATTGTATAATTAGTGGCCACATTAAGACTGACTTGTCCACCATTGCATCAGGTAAACTATCCTCAACTGAAACTCTCCCCAAACCATTAATGTAGTGCAAATTTGACACTAACTCTACCTAATCTTAGCTTTCCAATCACCAATATAAAGTGAGATCAGGTAATTGTTGTAGTGCAATAACTGTTACTACAACTGGTTATATCCCAGTCACTGCTAGAAGCTAAATTTCCTGCTTCCACTAATTCATCATAATGCTTTTTTTTCTGGAAATCAACTGTATTCTGGTGACAATATCATATAAGTAGAGAGAGAGGGAGTGAGAGAGAGAGGCAGGCAGACAATGGCACCAACCCATATTGGATTCCCCAAAGAAATGTATGCAATTCACAGTTCACTATCCAGCAATGTCCTGTGCATCTCAGCCACATACAAGGCAGATCAAAAAATCTCCCTCAGGGCTGCATTTTTTTGTATTGCATTATCACCGTCTCTGTAATAAATCAATGTATCTTTCCCCTGTGTCTGGAAGGCTGCCAACTCTTCTGTGCTGCTCTGTTATGCACACCACTCCAGACCCCTCTATGCACACTCCAGTGTGTGTTATTTACATAAGCCAGCAGCGTCTCTGCTCTCTTATCAGTGAGAGAAGAGAGCTGGATAAAAATCCTCCTCTGTTAGGCTGTGAAAGGAGCTGGCTGACACATACTGATGAATTACAGACAGGGCAGAGCTGTCTGCAGGAAGAAATGATCAGCCTGTCACTAGTATTCAGTGGATGAGAGCTGCAGGGGGACAGAAGGTAAACACACAAATGATCTCTTGAGATTCAAAAGGAAGGCTGTATACAGCCTGCTTGTGTATGGATGTATTTTCTATGTGTGGACATACTGTACATCAACCTACTTCCTGTTTTGGTGGCCATTTTGTTTGTTTATAAACAAACTTTTTAAAACTGTTTTTGACTACTTTTAATGCGGCAGGGAGTGGCGAAATTGTGACAGAGGGGAATAGGAGATGTCCCCTAACGTACTGGTATCAGAGCTGGGACAAGGTCCTTCAGCACCCAAGGCTGAGACACCAAAGTGCGCCCCTCCATCCCTCCCCCCCCAGCCGACACACACTGATTGCTACTAGACTAAGAGGCGCCCCAGGGCCCCCAACCTCCCTAATACCTTAATCTCTAGTTATCTGACTTGCAGTCACTGCCATGTATCCCCTTTTCCTATTTCTTTCTGCTTCAAACACAATTGGAAATGACAACTGAATGAATTGTGCGCCCCCTTCTACACTGTGCCCTGAGGCTGGAGCCTCTCCAGCCTCTGCCTCGGCCCGGCCCTGACTGGTATGTTTACTTTTGTGCAATTTTAACAATACAGATTCTCTTTAAAACTGCATGCTCTTCTTGCATTTTACATTGATTTACATGTAACGCAGAACACAAGCATCTGCCAATTAAGGAAGCATTGAAACGCAACCTACAAAAACGCAGCATTAGATGTGAAAGGTAAAATAAAAGTCTATGGACTATCATTTTATCTTGCAAAATGCACATAATGTCCATTGCATCAAAACGCACAAAATCAGTTCAGATGTGAAAGAGCCCTCATGGCCCTTGGCCACACAGCTAGCTGCACAAAACAAAACTGATTTTAACCCTTTAGAAATGTAACCAAAACTAAAGTTTAAGTTATGGTTTGTTGAGGACTATAGCACTGTTTAGTAGATTTAAGCAGGTTTATTTTACTATGAGAATTTTATTCTAAGATAGACTATAATCTTACTTCTCTGCATCTTAGTTATGTATGTGTGCATATAAACTTTAAATGCATGCACACATATTTACATCTGACTGTAACATATAGCGTGAGTAAAGGGCTTATTGTGAAGAAGCATTTCTGAAAATCAGGCACCTTCTATGAAAATAAGACACTTCCAGTGTTCTTCTAAAATGTATTATTCACTGACAGTTTTTATAATTTTGCATGAAAGTTAGAAGTTAAAATAAAGTGTGTTTTACTTACCAATATCAATAAAAAGGGACCCGATTAGTAGAACCCATGTTGCAAGGAGCAGTCCCATTCTTCTGTGAGTCTGGTTATACATTCCTCAGCTGGACTGAGGAAAAACATAGGTCCTCCTTGGAGACACCTTAATATAGCTGGTGCAAGGGGTGGGACTTCAGTGTTCAACAATGGACCGTGTGCAAGATGGGCGGGTTTTCAGCCCTGCAAAACATGGACCGTGTGCAAGAATACATACATGGGTGGACTTTCAGTGTTTAACAATGACCATGCAAAACACGAACTGTTTGCAAGATGGAAGGCTAACCACAATTTCTTATTTTATCTATTTAATTTATTTGCCTTTATAAGTCCTCATCCCAACTGTGTAACTCCATCAACTTGGTTAGTTACTGTTTGCTAAATACCAACGGACACAAATCATTTAAATCTATGAAACAATCTATAAGCTTTTTAAATTAGGAGATCATAGTACTTGTAGAAGAAAACCTAAAGGACTTGAGTTCACAAAGAATATGTTATTAGATGAGAGTTATTTGTGCACTGATGGTATTTTACCCACTGCCAAATAATGCAGTTTTATATCAGTTAATTAAGTAGTTCGCCACATGTGGTATGTTACAAACCGATATTTGACCTTGGGCCAAATGCAATAAGCTGTGTTGCCGTGCACGAGGAACCGTTACTGCCATGGGTGGAGCACCATTCACCAACTCGTTGGCACCATGGTCATTACCCCGGTAACATACACATTGCTATGGTAGTATATGGTGTAACCATAGCAACACGCATGCTACCATGTTTTACATAGTTTATTGCATCTGGTCCTTTATGTTGTATCTTTCTAATTTCTTATGGTATTCTTAAGATTCATTTTTGCACATGTGAATATAGAGCCAGCTATGATTAAATTAGAATTTGTTCTTATGCTGTGAAGTGCATTGCTTTAATTTTATGCACACTCAAAAATGTAGTGTATGTAAATTGTGCCATGCAATTCAGTATGATTATTGTATACAAGTGTCTCCAGGCTTAACACTGATTGTAATGCAGAGATCTGTTTTTCATTAAAAACCCTTTTGAATAACCATCAAAACATTCCACTGCCAGTCTTGAATTGTGTTCTTTTTTTTTTTTTATGAGGACGATGATTTGTAAAACAAACAAGAAGTTTTAACTTTATTTTGTATTTTCCTTCTCACTCACTTTTTGCTTTTCTCCTCTCTAACACACAACCCTTTACAAATTACTGTTTGTTAACTTACCACCAGTTTAAGGCTGGAAAATACCATAATTAGCCTCATGTCATGAGCAGGGACATAACTATAGAGGAGCAGCTCCTGCAATGGCAGCTGTGGGGGACCTAACAACTAACCTTCTCTTCCTCCGCTACAGGGGACTACACTTCAGATCAGGTGTTTTTGTGGCTACAATTGTTACGGGTGTGAAGATCATAATGGCTACAATAAAATGTAAACAGGAACAGAGGCACCAATACAGGATAAAATGAATTTGAAAAAAAAAGCGTAAATAGAGGAGGTAGTGGTGGACTTACCTCCTCATTCAGTAGACACAAACTCTGTTGATGATTTCAAATTCAATAAAATATTTTATCCAAATACTCCAAAAATGCAACGTGTTTTGCAGGTGTTATGGCCCATACTCACGTGGCACGCGCGTGTTGCGGGGACAGGTCACCTGTGAGTATGGCGCGCGCGCCCCGAACCGTCGCTCATCGCTGCTGTCGCCAGGCGATTGACACGGACAATCGCCTAGCGACAGTTGCCGCCGCAATTTTGCCGCACCTGTCGCTAGTCCGCGTGTGTATGCGGACTAGCGACAGCAACCTAATAGCCAGTGCACTGAGTTTCCGGCGGGGGGTGGGAACGTCGGCGACAGCTTCCGTTGCATCACTAATCCCTCTTCCGCGGTGTGTATGCGGAGGGACCTGGCGACGAGCTGTCACCGAACTGTCGCGCACACGCTCCCATGTGCTAGCGACAAGGTACATAAGGAGCTCGTGAGTATGGGCCATTAGTCCAGCTTCATCAGGCAGTACCAGGAGCATAAAAAACTAGAGCAGGTTTGGGAATAAGCCAAACGCCTCTGTATGATGGCTACACTTGTTTTATGATCCTTGGGAGATGGGCCTCAAGACCGTGAAAGATACCAAGAGGAGACAAGGAAAGGGGTGTAAATATTGATGGGGCCCCATCACAGTTTAGCTGGGGGGCCCCATGAATTGAAGTTTCTCCACTGGACATGAGTAAGGATAAGCAAACATATTTCATGGAACTGATTCCCCAGTGAAGCCTGTGTCTTCATAATGATGGAAATTTCACTGACTTTGCTCTAAAAGATTCCTCACAGCTGGAAAGCTACTATCCCAGAAAAAAAATTCTAGCAGAACATCACTGAAATGGTTAAACAAAGCACTTTCTCCTGCTATACAGCTTCAACTCCGCATCCAAAGTGGAGATAACAGTAACTTTTTTACTTGTTAAACACAAATGTATCAGCACTGGTATGTAAACGAACACTCTCTGAGAAACTGTCTCTGCTTCAGGCACACACAGTGTTCAGAATAGCTCATTGGAAGATTGTAATATATAATAAATATCAGTTATAATAGAAAAATAATAAAATGCAATGGCAGCTTTCAGGGTAAGATAATCTACACTTTGGAAATGTGTAATTTGTAAACAGACAATATTACGTGTGCACAAAAGCAAATATGATAACTGTATGAGTAATAAAAAGTAGTAAATTACATTTTTATTGAATGCTATGTAAGAGTTTCAGACCACTTTAATACCGCCATTCAGTGCATTTTGCATATAATTGCTTGCAGAACTACTGTTGCTTTAGCTTTTGTGAGTTTAAACAGCCAATAATGTTTCCAGGCATTGCAGTTTCTGACCTTTTTGGTACCCCTGACAAAGCAACCAGCCCACACTATGACAAAGAGAAACTATGCTGATGAGGGAAACCACCTATTTAATTATAAAAATGTATTTTTTATAGGATAAAATAATACAATAAAAGTAGTTTTCTTAGTAGAAACACTGTTTGGCAGAGGTCTTGCTAGGATTCAAAAATATTCAGAGAATCATTGAGGTGTACATTTAATAGAGGCACCCAGTGAAAAGGGCACAGGAAATAGTCGATAGTAGAATACCGGTAAAATTACCAATTTTCTACTACTTAATTCATATAGTAAAATAATGATAATATATACCATAATCTTACTATGACCTAACACTACTATCACACAGAACCCTAACTTTACTGATGCCTAACACCGCCTGGTGGTGCCTAACCTTAACCCCCCAAAAGACTAACACACTAAGGATGCCCCCCCATTAAACAATAAAGACATCCCCCCACATGCAAACTGTGACTAGCTACAAATAGCTAGCACCCATTAGATTATGTCTTGATCCTTTTCAACAGGACGCATCTCACGCCCCTGTTCCATCTGTGGGCAACAAAGCTAATTCTATTGGCACCCAGCCAAGGAAGCACTGTATCTGTAATGTACAGATATGCTGTACTATTCTGCGGTCTTTTTCAAGGTGCAATTTCACTCTAAATTGATGTATACTATTTATTGGATGAATGGCAATGCCTCTATGGTCTGAAAAAATCTTGAATGGGTTTGCACATTGTGAAAACGCGACAGACATAGTACAAACTGACATTTGTGAATGGGTTCATATAAAAGCATGAGCCCATTATGCTGGTCTGCTGCAGTCAACCAGCAAACGAGACCTAGTATGAGCTGGGTCTTAATGTGCCACACTCGCTTTGCCTTCACTGTACATTACTTGGTCACAAGCAAGAATCACTTATGCCCAGTGTAATACATCAAGATGTAGGCTTGTAAAGATATAAATGGGGAAAAAAACTCACAAAAATTCATCATAATTCTGCAGCACTTTCCCATGGTCCCTGTGCTTGGCTGTCAGCCACTGCATCATGCGGCATGGTGCATGCTCCTCCCTCCCCCTCCTGATGATAACTTTTGCAACATGTGTCACCTTGGGACCTTTTCCTCCAGCTGGACTCTCATATACCACCCCCAACTGGTCAGTTGAAATAATCTAATCATGGAGGAGACCATGACAGCAGCCGGAAAGAGATGTGTCAGAGCTCCAACTGCATAGTGCCTTTGTAAGCCACAAGAAATTAGCCAGATCTGATGGCACTTGCTAGTGGTTTACACAAGTGTTGGAGAAGTGGTCATCCTATGGAGTCACATCTGAGCACAATCACAGCTGGTCATTATGATCATTAAAGAGCATTTTATACTATTGGAAGCAGCTTTTTTCATATTTGGACGTGTCCAACTATCTAGATAGGGTTATAGAATTTAAGACTGTGCCACAGAAAGTCGGGGTTGGTCTATAATTCAGATGTGCAACTAGGTCTACCTTGGGTCAGTTGACTGGTGAGTTGCCCCATCTTTATGTGCCATGTGTAATGAAAACAGCCACAGCCATACATGATGATGGTGGACTTTTAACATGATAAATATTCTGGCAATCCTGGAGGAAAGACTATATTGAACACAATCTATGCATCTATCAAGGGTGTTGGTGTCTGTCTTAGTCTACTGCCTGGAATTTGCAGTGGGCCTGTCAGTCTCAGCTGCCTGGCAGCCTTTTTTCCCCTTGTCTTCGTTTGTTGCTACTCTGCCTACTGTGATAATTGGATAGCAACACAATTGGTGCTGTGATGACCTGGTGATGGCAACCAAGAACTGTCCCAGTCATCTTCAGCCTCCAGTTTTGAACCCAGCTTTACATCAAAATAAACAGTAACTGATGCATGTGGCTACTGCTCACAATTTTACTACTGCATGGGCATCAGGGCAATATGTTTCCTGTTACTTGCTTGGTTCCCACTCATCAGCCTTACTAATCAGGGTCTCATCCTCTTTAATACATATCATGGAAATTGATAAGCTAAAAGTGGTGATAGTGGCTACTTTCAGGTGGTGAGGTGACCTAAGACTGGTAGCTGGACAAGGTTACCCAGTCAGTTACTACCTGCTGGGGTTTGAAGGCCTCTTTGAATATGTAAAAAATAGGAAGGAAGCACTTCAATAGTATAAAACCCTTTGTAATGGTCATAATGACCAACTGCGGCTGCACTCAGACGTGACTCCATAAGGTGGCCACTTCTTCAATACCTGTTTTCACCACTAGCAAGCATCAAGCAAGTGCAGCTGACAAGTGGTGAATTCCTCTCCTTCAGCCCCTGTGTGAGATAAGCATATTTCAGCTTTCTCCCACTTACTTCCTATTTTTCCTAATCATTATATTTGTACGTAAGCACTTTCAAAGTGTGATATTTTACCTTCTGCCGCCCGTGTCACGCCAGTGGGCGTGGCCGCGGCGGCAGCCCCAGGACCGCCTAACGGCAATTGGCGTAAAGTCCTGGGGCTCTGTTTTGCATGAGATCGCGCGCATGGTGCGCGCGCATCTCATGCTCGGAGGGCGGAGCTCCGCCCCTCCTTTAGTCTCCGAGCGGCTATTGCAGCTCGGGAGACTGTTAGACGGCGATCACGCCGTCTATTTACTAGGTGCAGCGCTGCGATGAGCAGCAGCGCTGCACTGGGGACAGCCGTGTGACACGGCTGTCCCCATGGGGGACAAGAGAGTGATCGGCTCTCATAGGCAGAAGCCTTGGCTGGCTGTGGGGAGGGAGGGAGCGAGGGAGGGAAGAAATTTAAAGAAACGGGTTTTTAAAGAAAAAAAAACAAACAATAATATTTATTTAAAAAAAAAAAAAACATGGGGGGAGCGATCAGACCCCACCAACAGAGAGCTCTGTTGGTGGGGAGAAAAGGGGGGGGGGATCACTTCTGTGCTGAGTTGTGCGGCCCTGCAGCTTGGCCTTAAAACTGCAGTGCTCAATTTAGCTAAAAATGGCCTGGTCACTGAGGGGTTTAGCCCTGCAGTCCTCAAGTGGTTAAAGAAAAACTGAACTGAAAATTAAAAGACAAAATAAACATACACAAGTCATACTTACTTCCTGTGTAATCTACTCCTCAATCTCTTTCTCCTCTCCCGCGTCCTGTTTGTCTACTGTGATCAATGGAATTCTCTGTCCTCCATTTTGAAAATGGCCATTACCCCATCACAGCTTCCTGGTCAGCACACTGTTAAACTGTAACATCGCCCACTTGAGCCATAGGGAAACATGGACATTACTTGGTACATCAGTTGTCCTCTCAGCTATAACTGACAGCTACTGATATATTTCAGTTCTGACAAAATGTTGTCAGAACTGGAAGGGATCATTGCCAGAAGAAAATTGTAAGCTTCTGAGATGAACTGATGGCATGGTAACTATGTTATGTTCATTTGAAGTTACCCGTGTTTATTGTAAATAATTTTACTCAGTACAGGTTCCCTTTAAGCTACAGTTTCATCCATTTACAATGCCTTTTACTTTAACACGTGTTATTGCTATAGTGAGTCTAAACTAAGTAACTTATTGTATTTTTAAATCCATGAACTTGCGTAAAGATTAAATGATAACTTTTTCGTAAAAAACTTTATTTTAATTATTTCCACTCTCCTTGTGGTTGTTACTTGCAACCACCAGGTCAAACTGACACTAGTGCCAAGTCATTGAGCCACAGAAGCTTCAAAGACAGTAAATATGCCAGGCATGGTACTACATCAGGCAAGTCATTGCGGCGCCAGTCTGCAGAAACTATTTGGACAAGCCGTCTC
Source organism: Hyperolius riggenbachi (assembly GCF_040937935.1). NCBI lineage: Eukaryota > Metazoa > Chordata > Amphibia > Anura > Hyperoliidae > Hyperolius > Hyperolius riggenbachi. The sequence goes on along the minus strand of NC_090656.1, from coordinate 116,825,179 downwards.
CGATCATACTGTATATTTTGTGTACTATGTACCTTTAGTAAATATGAATCTGAATCATAGGAAATCTGACCTTTTACTGGCATAATCCAAAGCAGAGCACAGTTACAAATTATAATAATGTATTTGAATATGTCAAACACAAATAAAAAATAAAACAGACTTATTTAACTATTAGATTCACAGAGAATAATGTACCAAATTATTGTCAAAGGCCTGCATATTGTATTTTAAGTTGAACCACCACTAATCTTAACCATGCTTCCAGCCATGACTATTCCTGGAAACCTTTAAAAAGTAAACTTTGAAGAAGTTAGTGTCATCAGGGTTTACTGAAATCTACTGTGGACAAGTGTTTAACAGGAAATTAGAGTATTTTTGATTTTGTGGAGGTACTTGACATGAGATGACAGTTGTCACATCAGGCAACAATCTCATGTCTACAGGTTCCCTCCAGAGCTGTCACTGATAAGGCAGTGCTGATGCTGTCAATATTGATCTCCCTGTTCTCCTTTCCACAGCAGTAACAGGTATATTCATGATTCAGCAGAGCCTAACAGATGCCATTACTGAAGTTAGATCATGCCTGAACCTTAAAGGGAAGGTTCAGGGAGGGCTGTAAAAAAATAAAAATCAATATCCACTTACCTGGGGCTTCCTCCAGCCCGTGGCAGGCAGGAGATGCCCTCGCCGCCGCTCCGCAGGCTCCCGGTGGTCTCCAGTGGCCGACCCGACCTGGCCAGGCCGGCTGCCAGGTCGGGCTCTTCTGCGCTCCAAGGCCTGGCACTTCTGCGTCCCACGCAGGCGCGCTGACGTCATCAGACGTCCGCCGGGCTGTACTGCGCAGGCGCAGAACTACTGCGCCTGCGCAGTACAGCCCTGCGGACGTCCGATGACGTCAGCGCGCCTGCGTGGGACGCAGAAGTGCCAGACCTTGGAGCGCAGAAGAGCCCGACCTGGCAGCCGGCCTGGCCAGGTCGGGTCGGCCACCGGAGACCACTGGGAGCCTGCGGAGCAGCGGAGAGGGCACCTCCTGCCTGCCACGGGCTGGAGGAAGCCCCAGGTAAGTGGATATTGATTTTTATTTTTTTACAGCCCTCCCTGAACCTTCCCTTTAATGGGTGTGACAAAAAAAAATTGTAACAAAACCCATTGAGCCATTGTTTTGTTACAAACGTATTTTTTTTTTGATCACCTAGAACAGTGGTTCCCAACCCATGTGCCGCGACACATACATGTGTCGCGGCAGCTTCGGGTATGTGTCGCGGCTCTCTGAGGGGAGCAGCGCAGCGGAGGTAAAGCTGTGGGCAGCGGCGGAGAAGGGGGCCATCTCCCCCCTTCTCTCACCTTAGGGTGCTTTGCCTTCCTCGCTCTCCCCTCCGATCTGTGTGTGCGGCGGCGTTTGGCAGCGGGCGGGACTTGCCTTCCGTGTCGCTCCATGCGCCGGCCGGAAGTTCTGGTGTCGCAGCCGCTGCTCTGGTCTGGATCAGGCCAGAGTAGTGGCAAATCATCCCGCGCCGGCGACGAGACCAGACAGAGGACACGGAAGGTAAGTTCCGCCCCTCTGCCAGCCACCGCACTTCATTCCGGAGGAGAGAGCGAGGGAGGGAGAGCACCCTGAGGTGCCGCTCTCCTTCCCTCGCTCTCTCCTCCTGGGGGGGGGGGGGGGGCCTGGCTACAATATACTGGGCACATATACCTCTGGCTACATATACCGGGGACATATACCCCTGACTACATATACTGGGGACATATACACCTGCCTACATATACTGGGGACATATACCCCTGACTACATATACTGGGGACATATACTCCTGACTACATATACTGGGGACATATACCCCCTGGCTACATATACTGGGGACATATACACCTGCCTACATATACTGGGGACATATACCCCTGCCTACATATACTGGGGACATATACCCCTAGCTACATATACTGGGCACATATATCCGTGGCTACATATACTGGGGACATATACCCCCTGACTACATATACCGGGGACATATACACCTGCCTACATATACTGGGGACATATACCCCTGACTACATATACTGGGGACATATACCCCTGACTACATATACTGGGGACATATACCCCCTGGCTACATATACCGGGGACATATACACCTGCCTACATATACTGGGGACATATACCCCTGCCTACATATACTGGGGACATATACCCCTGCCTACATATACTGGGGACATATACCCCTGCCTACATATACTGGGGACATATACACCCTGGCTACATATACTGGGGACATATACTTCTGGCTACATATACTGGGCACATATATCCGTGGCTACATATACTGGGCACATATACCTCTGGCTACATATACTGGGCACATATACCTCTGGCTACATATACTGGGGACATATACCCCTGGCTACATATACTGGGCATATATACCTCTGGCTACATATACTGGGCACATATACACCTGCCTACATATACTGGGCACATATACCCCTGGCTACATATACTGGGCACATATACCCCTGGCTACATATACTGGGCACATATATCCCTGGCTACATATACTGGGGACAACTGGCTTTTTGTCATTATGTGCATTTACTGGTGAAAAGCTGTCTCTTATTATGTGCATTTACTGGTGAAAAGCTGTCTCTTATTATGTGCATTTATTGGTGAAAAGCTGTCTCTTATTATGTGCATTTACTGGGGAAACACTGTCTCTCATTACGTGCATTTACTGGTGAAAGGCTGTCTGTCATTACCTGCATTTACTGGTGAAACGCCGTCTCTTATGTGCATTTAGTGGGGAAACGCTGTCTCTCATTACATGCATTTAGTCTACGTGTCACGGAGATCTGAACGTTTGGTTTGATGTGTCACGACTCCAAAAAGGTTTGGAACCACTGACCTAGAACATACATGTCAAAATCTGGCCCAGGGGCCAAATCTGGACTTAAAATCCATTAAATTTGGCGCAGAAGTACTTTACCCACTGTACATTACCCCTTTGGGGACCGGCTGCCTAACCCCCCTTAAGGACCAGGCCATTTTACATGCGTGGTGGGGCGATTTTGGGGGGTCAGGCAACCAGATTCCTGGTAGGGCTAGCTGGGCATGGTGTCCCCGTTGTGGTCAGGTGTCCCCCATATTGCCAGCAGCCTTTACTCACCTCTCAGGCTCCAGCAATGAGCAGCTCTAGCTCTGGCCGGCATCCTAGCTCGCACTGCCATTAAGTTCCTGGTCATCAAGCTGGAACCCAACACTTAAGTCAGAGCGAGCAGAGATGCTGGCCAGAGCGGAGAGGAGCGACGATCGCTGGGGGAACGTCAGGAAGGTGAGTGAATCCTCTTCTTTCCCTCCTACCGCTGTTGCTGTAATAGTGATCACTACGATACGACGGCGAACATAGTGATCACGTGATCAGGAGCCAATCCTGATGGAACCTGATCACTGTGGGGAGACGTCAGATGTCCACCAGGGAAGCTTTATTGGAGGTGAAGGCCTAGATCATCAGAGAAGTTGTATGGGGGAGGGAGGGGGAAGCACTAAACTCCAGGGAACTGTAAAGGGGAGTGCAGGGGAAACTGTCTAGTGGGAACTGTTTAAGGGAGGGTGGGGCCACTAGACACCAGGGAACTGTGTAGGGGAGGGAGGAACGCTAGACACCAGGGAACTGTATAGGGATTGGAGGTGGGCCATCAGGCACCAGATAACTTAATAAGGGAGGAAGTGGCCAGTGGATATTGAGGTTGGCCCATGACTTGGTCCCAGTGTTCAATTTTGGCCCACTTTGCATTTGAGTTTGACACCCCTGACCTAGAACCTAGGTTCTCAATGTGTGGTACGAATACCCCGGGGGGCACTTCTGATGGTTCCAGGGGTTAGGTACTTAGACTTGATATACTTAAAGGGGCACTATAAAAAAATTAAAAAATTGTAAATATGTGCAAACATATACAAATAAGAAGTACATTTTTTTCCAGAGTAAAATGAACCATGAATTTCTTTTCTCCTATGTTGCTATCACTTACAGTAGGTAGTAGAAATCTGACAGAAGTGACAGGTTTTGGACCAGTCCATCTCTTTATAGGGGATTCTAAGGGATATATTTATTTTTAAAAGCACTTAGTGAATGGCAGTTGCTCTGTCCAACTGCCAAAAAACTGTGTAGCGAGCAGGGAAGCTGGCCAGCATCATTGTTTAAATCATTTTTAGGAAATATCTTTAAAAAGAATAAATGCCTTGCTGAGAATCCCCTATGAAGAGATGGACTAGTCCAAAACCTGTCACTTATGTCAGATTTCTACTGCCTACTGTGAGTGACAGAAACATAGGAGAAAAGTAATCTATGGCTCATTTTACTCTGGAAAAAACGTACTTCTTATTTGGTTATGTTTGCACATATTTAAAATTTTTCACCATAGTGCCCCTTTAATCAAGAATAACAAATTTACAGTTTTAAAAAAATGATAAATCTTATTTAAACAACACCAAATTAGTGTTTTAGCTAATTAAAAGCAATAGTTAATGCTTGGGAATTGTTTAGAAGCAATCGTCATGTATTACGATTAACTAGCTAACGACTGCTTAACCCCAATTGGCGTGAGCAGTGCGGCAGCCCCTGGACCACTCCACGCAAATTGGCATGAAGTGCTGGGGCGGAGATTGCGTGCGCATCTACCCATGAATGACGGAGCTCCGCTCCTCCATCAGTCTCCCAGTGGTGATCGCCACTAAGAGACTGTTAGACGGCGGTGAAACCACCGTCTATTTACCGTGTACAGCGCTGTGATCTAAGGCAGCGCTGTACTGGGGACAGCCGTGTGACGCCTGTCCTCCTGAGAGACAGGAGAGCGATCAGCCCTCATAGGCTGAAGCCTATGACAGCTGATCGCCATCATTGGCTGGCTGGATGAGGGTGTTTCAAAAAAATACATTTTATTTTAAAAATATACAAATAAATATTTATAAAAATAAATAAATAAACATCCTGGGAGAGACAATTGTCCACAAACAGAAAGCTGGTGGGGAGAAAAGGGGGGGAGGGGAATCACTTGTGTGCTGAGTTGTATGGCCCTGCAGCAAGGCCTTAAAGCTTTTGTAAAAAAAAAAAAAGCCTGGTCACTAGGGGGGCACTGCAGTCCTTGAGAGGTTAAATATATATTTGTCAAGGGGTATTTGTGATAATGTTTACTATTCTAGGGGGTACTTGGTGAGTACAGGGTTTTAAAAGGGGTGCATACCAATAAAATGTTGAGAAACACTGACCTAGAACACAGTTTGGTCACACCACACCATCCCCACCCAGAAGAAATCCCAAATTCCCAACAGAGACTATTTTTCCTTTGCCAAGACAAACTTCAATTCCACCACTATTTAATCTGCCCTCTGTTCTTCCATCCCTGTCTGGTATGCTTTCTCCTCCACCAGTGACAGACAGAAACTACAGAGGATCATCAGATCAGCAGAGAGGATCATTTGGAAACCGCCCCCGGACCTTCTCTACAACTCCAGATTGCACTCTAGAGCATTGAGGATTGCCAATGATCCCTCACACCCGGGCCACCGCTTCTTCAGTAGGCTCCCATCAGAATGAAGGTTTCAGGTCACCTCCACCAGGACCTCAAGGCATAGGAATAATTATTTCCTTTCTTCTGGTCACTGCCTCGCCTGCTGTGTTGAACGTGAACTGACTGTTACGATGTCACTTTAACACCTGTGTACCCAAATGTGCGTTCTAGGTGATTTCTGTGTGCCAAAAAATAAATAATAGGTTTGTGCCAATACCCGTTGACTGGTCATTTACTCTAACAAACATGACAAACAGAAGCAGCCCAAAGTGTAGAGGTACTTGGGGTCAGGGTGGTGCATAATCCTGTGGTTGTGGTATATGTGATCTTATGCAGAAGAAAAAACATATTTATTCCCAAAATGCAGAAGAGGTGGTGGCTCACTCAGCATTCCACGTCTATTACCTCTTCTGTAGCCAATGTTCCCGCACCCTTCTCCATATCCTTTGCTGTGGTCAATGGCAACACCACCTCCACCACCACAGCAGCCCCACGGATTGCTCAAAGGAGCTGTTTCCCCAGGCATTGATGGACAAAAGTGATATGCAAGCATTGGCATCGGATGAAGGAGAAGAGCAAGGCAAACTTTGACACGACAGTCTACAGGTCACCACAATGTAAGATGTCCCTGCTGCTACAGCCTACTGTGAGCTTGAAACTGTAAGCGATGAGGGTGATGATGATGTGATGATGTGATGATGGATGTGTCATGGGTGCCCACAAGAAAGGAAAAGTAGTAGGAGAGCAAAGAGGGAGAGACTTAGCCTTGGAGAAGGAGGGAAAGGGTAGAAAGCAGGGAGAGGTCACAGGGACAAAAGGCAAAAAGCAGAGCGTCCATCACCTGGGGTCAGCCAGACACCACGCCTGGTCACTTTTAGCAGTATTAGACTGTCTTAACAAGGCTCATTAGTATGAAGATACTTTGGTGTGTGTGTGTGCTGCTGACAGTTCAAAAGCCATCTGCATCCTGTGTCATCAAAAAATTAGTAATGGGAAGACCAGCACCCATGTAGGAACAACTTCACTGAGAAGGTACCTGTAGTTCCATCACAAAGCCCTGTGGAATGAAGCCCTTAAAGAAAGAATCAGTGGAAAAACAAGGCAGCCTCCTTGTGTTCCACATTCGGCCTCCTGCCCTCTCCCTAGTTCCCAGTTGTCCTCCACTCCACCTTTCAGTCTGTCCATTTCAGGGTAAACATTCCGTCCCTTAGATGTTTGAGGGGGAAAATGATGTTACCAGGTAACTCGCTTGCCTAACAGTCTGACAGCTGACTTGTCAGAATTGCTAGGCCACCAACTTTTACCATACCAACTTGTTGAATCTGAGGCCTTCAAAAATGTATACGCATTGCAGCACCACAGTGGAGGGTACCTGGAAGAAGATATGTTTTCAGGCATCCCTGACCTCTACCGGCATGTGCAGCGGCAGGTGAACCAATCTCTGGCACACAGTGTTGGGGCTAATGTCCATCTGACCAGACACCTGTTTTTCAAAACATGGGCAGGGAAGCTACATAACCTTCACAGGTGGTAGTGATGGTTAGGAAAGAAGGACTGTGTGGCTGTAAAGTGGAGTTGGTGGCACCGCTGTGTCTTGTTTGCAGGCCAGCTTTTTCTTCTCCCACTACTCTTCCTCCTGCTGTCTCTTCCTGGGCTGTGTCCTCCTTTTCCGCTGCACCCACCTCTTCTGATGTGCACCCCTCCCCAAGCTTACCAGTGTCCATTCCACTATGCAGGTATGACCGTGTCATTTTTTGTTGTGGATGTTGTTCCTGGGGGCAAAAAGCCACACCGGACCTGCAATGATGTGCACTCTGCAGACACAGGACAATGAGTGGCTGACCCCACACAATCTCAGTGTTAAAGTTATGTGTTACAATGGTACTAATCTGCACTGAGAAATGGTAAATTGACTCACGTGCTTTGCATGGAAAATGTCTTAAATCTCATTGTGTGAAATTTAGTGGAATCGTGGACAGTGATGCTCATCCAGATTCCAGATACCCGATCTATCCAGATACCTGGATAAATCCGGAATGCACTATCCAAGCTAACTCAGATACCTATTAGGTATCCGGAAATAAGTCCAGATACCTAGTTTGGGTACCCGTATCCGGATAGCGTAACCACAAAGATGAAGGCCATGATGTCATTGAGCCAATCAGAGGGCTCCCAGCAGAAGCCCTAGTAACCAATCACAGAAGGAAACCCTGGCCAGCCCCTCCAGTATATAAGGCGGGCGCCATGATGAGAATCTCGTCCTTGCTTGTGACCAGTGGTGCTCACCGCCAGGTCGTGATCACACTTACGCGTGGATTCACAACCATTTTGACGCATTCCGCCTCGGACACGCTAAGCCGTGAATAGATTTTCAACCACGAAAATCTGCTTCGGCTTCGCGTGAATGCGGACAGAAATCCGCATTCACGCTCGTGAAACCCGGCGCTGAAGTCGTGGTTAGCGGAAATGCGTCAAACTATGCGGAAGTGACACATTGCAGGCCAATCAGAGGGCCCTAGCAACCAATCACAGGAGGGGAGCTATGCCCTCCCCTCCTGAATATAAAGCGGTGGCCATGATGGAAAAGCTCTGTCCTTGCTAGACTGTGGTGCTGAGAGGATTATCTCCAGGCCATTGTTGTTTGAGCAAGTGCATTTATTATGTTAAAAACAAAGCTTTTTTTATGCTAACATGGCTCTTATACTGTACACAGTTAGCTAGTCAGTGAGTGATTGCTGTAGTTAGTTGTAGTCAGTGTAGTGTAGTGGGAGTGTGGGAGTCTAGTGATTATTTAACTGTGTGTAGTGCAGGCAGGTTCAGTGCTGCAGTGTAGTCAGTGTAGTGGGAGTGGGGATTATCTGTGTGTAGTGCAGGCCGGCAGGTTAGTGCAGCTGCAGTGTTCACTTGTATATTCCAGTGACAGTTATACACTTGTACTATTTGCAGGCAGCCAGTCACACCGCTGGCGCCGCCACTCTCTGCCAGCGCTGTTCATTCATTCTGTCAGTGACCTTGTGCCGTGCCCAGTGCCCACTGCTCGCTCGCTGGCATATAAGCATCTCATTACACACTTGTATATTATTTCAGTGACAGTTATACACTTCACTTGTACTATTTGGAGGCAGCCAGTCACACCGCCGGCACCGCCACTCTCTGCCAGCGCTGTTCATTCATTCTGTCAGTGACCTTGTGCCGTGCCCAGTGCCCACTGCTCGCTCGCTGGCATATAAGCATCTCATTACACAGTGTGACATCCTTGTGTGCCCACTGCATCCTTCAGTGACCTAGTTGTATATCCAGTGCCCACTGCTGTGCCCACTGCATCCTTCAGTGACCTTGTACTGTGCCCACTGCATCCTTCAGTGACCTAGTTGTATATCCAGTGCCCACTGCATCCTTCAGTGACCTTGTACTGTGCCCACTGCATCCTTCAGTGACCTAGTTGTATATCCAGTGCCCACTGCTGTGCCCACTGCATCCTTCAGTGACCTTGTACTGTGCCCGCTTTGTCCTCCTCCTCCTCCTGACTCAGTCGCTACCACGGTACCACCAATGCACTCTGTCTGCGTTATCACTGCCCGGGTCACCGGGTGCATTTAATTTTTTGGCCAGCACTATGACACTGTGCTACTACTACTACCACCAGTATGTTGGCATGGTCCTTCTGTGCTGCTGCTGCTGCTGAACTGACCGCCCACATTGTCCTCCTCCTCCTGACTCAGTCGCTTCCCGCTGCTGCACTCTGCGTTCACACTGCCCGGGTCACTGGGTGCATTTAATTTTTTGGCCAGCACTATGACGCTGTGCTGCTACTACTACCACCAGTATGTTGCCATGGTCCTTCTGTGCTGCTGCTGCTGCTGAACTGAACGCCCGCTTTGTCCTCCTCCTCCTCCTGACTCAGTTGCTACCACGGTACCACCAATGCACTCTGTCTGCATTATCACTGCCCGGGTCACCGGGTGCATTTAATTTTTTGGCCAGCATTATGACACTGTGCTACTACTACTACCACCAGTATGTTGGCATGGTCCTTCTGTGCTGCTGCTGCTGAACTGACCACCCGCATTGTCCTCCTCCTCCTGACTCAGTCGCTTCCCGCTGCTGCACTCTGCGTTCACACTGCCCGGGTCACTGGGTGCATTTCATTTTTTGGCCAGCACTATGACACTGTGCTACTACTACTACCACCAGTATGTTGCCATGGTCCTTCTGTGCTGCTGAACTGACCGACCGCATTGTCCTTCTCCTCCTGACTCAATCGCTTCCACCAATGTACTCTGTCTGCGTTCACACTGCCCGGGTCACCGGGTGCATTTAATTTTTTGGCCAGCACTATGACGCTGTGCTGCTACTACTACCACCAGTATGTTGCCATGGTCCTTCTGTGCTGCTGCTGCTGCTGAACTGAACACCCGCTTTGTCCTCCTCCTCCTCCTGACTCAGTCGCTACCACGGTACCACCAATGCACTCTGTCTGCGTTATCACTGCCCGGGTCACCGGGTGCATTTAATTTTTTGGCCAGCACTATGACACTGTGCTACTACTACTACCACCAGTATGTTGGCATGGTCCTTCTGTGCTGCTGCTGCTGAACTGACCGCCCACATTGTCCTCCTCCTCCTGACTCAGTCGCTTCCCGCTGCTGCACTCTGCGTTCACACTGCCCGGGTCACTGGGTGCATTTAATTTTTTGGCCAGCACTATGACGCTGTGCTGCTACTACTACCACCAGTATGTTGCCATGGTCCTTCTGTGCTGCTGCTGCTGAACTGACCGCCCGCTTTGTCCTCCTCCTCCTCCTGACTCAGTCGCTACCACGGTACCACCAATGCACTCTGTCTGCGTTATCACTGCCCAGGTCACCGGGTGCATTTAATTTTTTTGGCCAGCACTATGACACTGTGCTACTACTACTACCACCAGTATGTTGGCATGGTCCTTCTGTGCTGCTGCTGCTGCTGAACTGACCGCCCGCATTGTCCTCCTCCTCCTGACTCAGTCGCTTCCCGCTGCTGCACTCTGCGTTCACACTGCCCGGGTCACTGGGTGCATTTAATTTTTTGGCCAGCACTATGACGCTGTGCTGCTACTACTACCACCAGTATGTTGCCATGGTCCTTCTGTGCTGCTGCTGCTGCTGAACTGAACGCCCGCTTTGTCCTCCTCCTCCTCCTGACTCAGTTGCTACCACGGTACCACCAATGCACTCTGTCTGCGTTATTACTGCCCGGGTCACCGGGTGCATTTAATTTTTTGGCCAGCACTATGACACTGTGCTACTACTACTACCACCAGTATGTTGGCATGGTCCTTCTGTGCTGCTGCTGCTGAACTGACCGCCCGCATTGTCCTCCTCCTCCTGACTCAGTCGCTTCCCGCTGCTGCACTCTGCGTTCACACTGCCCGGGTCACTGGGTGCATTTAATTTTTTGGCCAGCACTATGACACTGTGCTACTACTACTACCACCAGCATGTTGCCATGGTCCTTCTGTGCTGCTGAACTGACCGCCCGCATTGTCCTCCTCCTCCTGACTCAATCGCTTCCACCAATGTACTCTGTCTGCGTTCACACTGCCCGGGTCACCGGGTGCATTTAATTTTTTGGCCAGCACTATGACGCTGTGCTGCTACTACTACCACCAGTATGTTGCCATGGTCCTTCTGTGCTGCTGAATTGACCGCCCGCATTGTCCTCCTCCTCCTGACTCAGTCGTTTCCACCACTGCACTCTGCGTTCACACTGCCCGTGTCCACTGACAACTCTGCTGCGATGTCATTGCTAATTGCTGCAAAAAAAAAATAAAATTACAAAAACCTCTCTGGGGCCTTTTTGGCGTCAGCCACTCATCCTCCTCCAGCGGTACCTTCGCCGCCAAGTGCCATTGGAACTCGCCTTCACCTCTTTGATTGCTTAACGCGTATATCCCTTTTTAAAACCACGTATTACCAATTAATAGCCCCATTTACAGTGGTGATTTGTCTTTAAAAGCCATTAAAAACAAAAACAAAAATTTTTGGAATTTTTTATGTTGAAGTTATGTTGCCCCTTATCACCTCGATAATCCATGCAATTTGGGGGATTGTAGCATGTATGGGGGCTTTGTTATTAACGTTAAAAGAAATTCCGCCTCCGGGCGGGAATCCACGCGTGATTACGCCATTCACGGCAGAAAATCTGCGTGGTTGCGTGGACGCGGACGAAAATCCGCATGCGGCGGGGCCGAATGCGGATTTTTTTTTGCAACCACGCGGATTGCCGAATTCGTGGATGAGGCACATCCGAGCACCCCTGCTTCTGACTGCTCACTGAGAGACATCTCCAGTGCTGTTGGCTAAGCAAATGCTGTATTACTGAGTTAAACCTAGCATTTTTGCTCTTAACCACTTTACCCCTGCCCGTACGGATTTCTCCGTCCCTTTTTCCATCCTTTAACCCCCAGGGACGGAGAAATCCGTACTTTCCGCATTCCCGACGCTGTCCGCGCTCCCGCTCGTAAACACACCGCCCGCCGCTAGTAAACACGCCGCCACCCGCTCGCCCGGAGATCAATGAACCGGAAAATCCATTCCCGTTCGTTGATCTAAGCCCCGCAATGATCCGCTGCTCTCCGATGGGCAGCGCGATCATTGTGAAAAATAACAAACACTCACAGCCTCCTGTTGCCATCAGTTACTGTTGCCATCTTGTGGCCAAATAGTAAAACTACACCCTAAGCATGTTTCACATAGAAATAAATGAGGGTTACACAAAAAATTAACTCATTACCTCCCACACTCCCCATTTTTTTTTTTTGTAATAAAAAAATAATTCAAAAATTTACAATTAAAAAAATACATAAATAGTTACCTTAGGGACTGAACTTTTTAAATATTTATGTCAAGAGGGTATAACACTGTTACTTTATAAACTATGGGCTTGTAATTAGGGATGGACGCAAAACTGAAAAAAATGCTCCTTTATTTCCAAATAAAATATTGGCGCCAAACATTGTGATAGGGACATAATTTAAACGGTTTTATAACCGGGACAAAAGGGCAAATAAATTTCATGGGTTTTAATTACAGTAGCATGCATTATTTAAAAACTATAATGGCCGAAAACTGAAAAATAATCTTTTTTTCCCCACATTTTTCCTATTTTCCCATTAAAACACATTTAGAATAAAATAATTCTTGGCATAATGTCCCACCTAAAGAAAGCCTAATTGGTGTCGGAAAAAACAAGATATAGTTCATTTCATTGCGATAAGTAATGATAAAGTTATAGACGAATGAATGGAAGGAGCGCTGAAAGGTGAAAATTGCTCTGGTGCTCAGGGGGTAAAACCCCTCAGTGGTGAAGTGGTTAAACACCTGTACTACACCAGTATTTTATTGTTTTTTTATTAGCTAGCTTGTATTTTGATTTTAGTCAGTGTGACAGTCAGACACAGTGCTGCAGCTGTTAGGCTAGGTTAGGGCCTGCTGTGTGCACAGGCTAGGCCTGCTGCCAGCCTTAGCTACAGTATAGCTTGTAGGTTATTAGGGATTAGATTACTGTACTACTACTAGTCTTATATTGTGTGTAGTTAGTTGTTAGAGAGAGTACTACTACTGTGTTAGCTTCATTTACTACAGATAGTTACTGCAGTGCTGCTGTTAGAGTCCGTCAGTATGTGACAGATAGACAGTTAGGCCTGGTGCACACCAAAACCCGCTAGCAGATCCGCAAAATGCTAGCAGATTTTGAAACGCTTTTTCTTCTTTTTCTGCAGCGTTTCAGCTAGCGTTTTGCGGTTTTGTCTAGCGGTTTTGGTGTAGTAGATTTCATGTATTGTTACAGTAAAGCTGTTACTGAACAGCTACTGTAACAAAAAACGCCTGGCAAACCGCTCTGAAGTGCCGTTTTTCAGAGCGGTTTGCGGTTTTCCTATACTTAACATTGAGGCAGAAACGCATCCGCAATCCAAAATCTGCAGCAGCCCGGGAGTATGCGTTTCTGCAAAACGCCTCCCGCTCTGGTGTGCTCCAGCCCATTGAAATACATTACCCAAGCAGATCCGCACCCGCAAGCAGATCGCAAACCGCAGCGGAAACGTTCCGGTGTGCACTAGGCCTTACTGTGTGCTCTTGACACTCCATCAATTGAAGTTCTACTAGTACTACTACAACTAGTCTACTACTACCAGTTATATATAGTTAATTTGTATTGAGTTAGCTTACTTTAATTGTAGTGCTGTTACAGTGTGACAGATAGACAGACAGTTAGTGTGTCATTGTGTGCTACTCTGCTGTCACTCCATTAGTTGAAGTTTTACTACTGCTACTATCTACTAGTACTACTGATTTGAATACCCCACTTCATTTGGACACATATAAAGTTGTACTATGTCTGCTGGCACTGGCAGCCGGGGGAGGGGCAGCATGAAAAGCATGGGCAAGAGAAGAGGGAGCAGCATTGCCGCCACCGTCGGCAGTTCTGCCGCATCAGTGTCCATTCCGCCGCTAGTCACTGGCCGTCCGTGGACGCACTGGACGCCCAGCTGTTAGGGGAGTCACATTGCAGAGGTGCAGCAGCGTGTAGCGGCCATTTTCCAGCAGGGCCGTCAGCGCACATTGGAGGAGAAAGACGCCTGTGATGGAGCTGATGGTGGATGAGCAGGCCACCACCAGCTCTACAACAGAGATCTCTACCCACCACACAGAACAAATCTTCTGCTGCCAGTCTGCCACTGTCGCCAGCAGGGTTGCTCGTAAACTACGCCAGCGCGAATCTACGCATCGTAGTACGCAACTATGCATCGTAATTCGTAGGCGAAGTTTTAGAACTACACTTACGCATTTCCGCGTAGTCGTAGTCCCGCTATGCGTAGCTTCGCCCGCTACGCGTAGTTGACGTATGTATTGCGAAGTCAACTACGCGTGCGGTAACTGCATTGATATGGGTCATTGCGCATGCGCAGAAATTTTATTGCCCTTTGTACGCATACAATTTCGCATTGGATGTTGGAATGTATGCTTAAATTAGTTTGTGTATGCGCATAGTTAGCAGATTATTGCAGAAATTTTTCCGCATAAGGGCATAAGCGGTCGCATCAACTACGCTACGCAATACGTGAAGCTTGCGTATTTTAATGCGTAGTCTACGATATGCTAACGTAGCGAAGTGGCTGATTTCGGAGCCGTAGATTGCGAAGCGTATTTGCGTAAAAATACGCGTAGTTCCAGCGTAGCGAAGTTGGCTGCCTACGACCATCCCTGGTCGCCAGCTATTACGCCACTACAATAGCTGTATTTTGTTAAAAAAAAAAAACTGTTTAATTTTTTTGAGATGTCTGGGCTGAAAACTGTGATGTCCCAGTTGTGCATTGAACAAAATGTGGACTGCATGACCGCTGTCTGGAACCTCCTGATGTTAATTTACAGCCATTTCGTTTGAATCCAGATATCTGGATTTATCCAGATTTTTTACTATCAGGATCCGGAAAAACCCAGATATCAAAAAGAGGTATCCGAGCACCACTAAATTTGTGGCAGGGGTGTAACAATAGACCCTGCAAAGGATGCAGCCGCAGGTGGGCCCAGGAGCCACAGGGGCCCCATACTGAGAGAATGACAACTACGGGTGCAGAGAAAAAAAACACTCTGCTCTCTGCACAATTGTTCTAATGACTGCATCTTCTCAGCCACTGATAACTAAACATACAAAGTTTTGTAGACAAAGATTTGCAGACAGTCCCTATTCAGTGTGCAGGGGGAGGGGGCCCCATCAAAAGTTTTGCAGGGAGGCCCAGTGATTTCTAGTTATGCCCCTGATTGGTGGACAAGTATCCTGGATTCCAGAACATCCTGAAGCAGTTGGCTGTCCAATTCTGATGATTCTACATGGCCATGGCTACCTGTGCTGAGATTCAGCAATACAAAATGCTTTTGAGATGCCTCATTTGTGACAGCCGCACTAGATGGAATTCAACGCTGCTTATGTTGGATCATCCTTTTTACCAGTAGCAATGTGCAGTGAATGAGTAACTCTGTGCACTTGCTTGTAGGGCAGTCTTTGGTGAGATGGGGTATCTTTACCCAAGGCAATGGTTGCTCATACGCAACACCTGCAGACTGATGCATTCTTTCGAGGAGACCAATAACCTTATCAGTCGCAGTAAAGGCAGCATCAGTGACATCATGGCGTATATTTGTTGGGGGGAGCATGCCTTGTGATGTATCCTTAAAGAGGAACTTCAGCCTAAACAAACATACTGTCATTAAGTTAAATTAGTTATGTTAATTAAAATAGATAGGTAATATAATCTCTTACCCACCCTGTTTTAAAAGAACAGGCAAATATTTGTGATTTCATGTAGGGCAGCCATCTTTTTGGTTGAACTGTCCTGTGTCCTGAGCACGCCCCCCATCCCCAGGTGCGTGTGCTAAGTTTCAAATCTCAAATTCAAAATGTAAAAAAGCAAATTTACGCCAAAACAGCAGAACAAGAACCTCGGAAATTCCATCATGCTTTGCACAGCATCAGGGGAAAAATGCCAGGGCAGATTTCTTTGATGGGGAGGAGCTTAGCTTCTGTGCAGCTAAAATGAGGTTTGGGTAAGAAAAACAAACGTCTGATGCTATGAAACTGTTAAAGAAACACCAAGCCTTTTCAGTGCTGCTAAGTAGATTTTTAGTCTGGAGGTTCACTTTAAGCAGGCCATGGATGACCAGGAGCGTGAAGAGGAGGACAATTTTATGCTGTCACAATTTGGAGAGGGGGCAAAGTCATGGGCAGAGGGAGAAATCTGATGAGGAGTCGGGGGGGGGGGGGATGGTTGCTGTAGTGGTGGGGAAAAACAAGAGGAGCAGGTTTCCCTCAGGACTCACCTTCTCACTAGTGTTGGGCGAACAGTGTTCGCCACTGTTCGGGTTCTGCAGAACATCACCCTGTTCGGGTGATGTTCGAGTTCGGCCGAACACCTGATGGTGTTCGGCCAAACCGTTCGGCCACATGGCCGAACTAAGAGCGCATGGCCGAACGTTCCCCGAACGTTCGGCTAGCGCTGTGATTGGCCGAACGGGTCACGTGGTTCGGACCCGAATGCGCTCTGATTGGCCGAACTGTCACGTGGTTCGGGTAAATAAATACCCGAACCACGTCATATCTCCGCCATTTGTCTGTGGGTTTAGCTTTGGGTAGGCAGGCAGGGTAGTTCGCGCTCCAGCCACGCTAGCCAGGGTCCCCCCAGTCATTGTGTGTCGCTGCTGGGAACAGTAGTACACCGCTCGCTCAGCCACACTATATAGCATTGTGTTTACTGCCACTCTGTGTACCTCGCTCAGCCACACTATATAGCATTCTGTTTACTGCCACTCTGTGTCTGCTGGGAATAGTAGTACACCGCTCGCTCAGCCACACTATATAGCATTCTGTTTACTGCCACTCTGTGTACCTCGCTCAGCCACACAATATAGCATTCTGTTTACTGCCACTCTGTGTCTGCTGGGAATAGTAGTACACCGCTCGCTCAGCCACACTATATAGCATTCTGTTTACTGCCACTCTGTGTACCTCGCTCAGCCACACTATATAGCATTCTGTTTACTGCCACTCTGTGTCTGCTGGGAATAGTAGTACACCGCTCGCTCAGCCACACTATATAGCATTCTGTTTACTGCCACTCTGTGTACCTCGCTCAGCCACACTATATAGCATTGTGTTTACTGCCACTCTGTGTCTGCTGGGAATAGTAGTACACCGCTCGCTCAGCCACACTATATAGCATTCTGTTTACTGCCACTCTGTGTACCTCACTCAGCCACACTATATAGCATTGTGTTTACTGCCACTTTGTGTCTGCTGGGAATAGTAGTACACCGCTCACTCAGCCACACTATATAGCATTGTGTTTACTGCCACTCTGTGTACCTCGCTCAGCCACACTATATAGCATTCTGTTTACTGCCACTCTGTGTCTGCTGGGAACAGTACTACACGTGTGCTGCTGCTGCTGCTGGGTTAGCGTTGCCGGTCCCTGTTTATGGAACCTCTCATCTTTATTACATTTATGACTGCATGGCGGTAAAAAGCATGCTATCCGCACGCTTCTTGTCCTCATGCAAGGCCTGGGTTGTTGTGTCTCAAAGCGTGGCCTTCTCCTCCTGCGCCTCCTCCTGTTCCATCACGTGTGCTGCTGCTGCTGCTGAGTTAGCGTTGCCGGTCCCTGTTTATGGAACCTCTCATCTTTATTACATTTATGACTGCATGGCGGTAAAAAGCATGCTATCCGCACGCTTCTTGTCCTCATGCAAGGCCTGGGTTGTTGTGTCTCAAAGCGTGGCCTTCTCCTCCTGCGCCTCCTCCTGTTCCATCACGTGTGCTGCTGCTGCTGCTGGGTTAGCGTTGCCGGTCCCTGTTTATGGAACCTCTCATCTTTATTACATTTATGACTGCATGGCGGTAAAAAGCATGCTATCCGCACGCTTCTTGTCCTCATGCAAGGCCTGGGTTGTTGTGTCTCAAAAAGCGTGGCCTTCTTCTCCTGCGCCTCCTCCTCCTGTTCCATCACGTGTGCTGCTGCTGGTGCTGGGTTAGCGTTACCGGTCCCTTTTACTGGAACCTCTTCTCTGTATTACATTTATGACTGCATGGCGACAAAAAGCATGTTACCTGTGCAAAGAAACATGACATTTTCCACATTTAAAAGACAGTTTTTCCTTTGAAAGTTTACAATCAATTTTCTCAAAAACTATAAGCTCTTTTTCAAATATTTTTTTTCCTCTTGTACCCACTCCCAAGGTGCACATACCCTGCAAATTTGGGGTATGTAGCATGTAAGGAAGCTTTACAAAGCACGAAAGTTCGGGTCCACATTGACTTCCATTATGTTCGGAGTTCGTCGCGAACACCCGAACATCGCGGCGATGTTCGGTGAACGTTCGCGAACCCGAACATCTAGGTGTTCGCCCAACACTACTTCTCACCTTTCAGGGGGACCCTGGTCTTGTCTGTGGCTAGGGGTACAAACCGTGATGGAGTATGTTTCCATGGAGGATAAGAAGCTGGAGACCTCTGCTTAAAACCTCATTAGAATGCATTAGAATGGGGTAGATGGTGTTGACGTGTCTGAGGAAGGATATCAAAGCAATAAAGGACACAGACCTGGATTATTAGACCTTTGGTACAGACAGAAAATGGCAGAAATACTACCACAATCACAGAGGGTGGCCAAAATGTAGAACTTCTATGCCAAGCAGAAACAAATGCTGTTTTCTGCTTTTCAGGGTGGTGGTACAGGAACAGCCAAAGAGGTGCCAAAAGTACGATTACCATGCATTCAAGAACAGAAGGAACTGCTGTTGAGGATGTCCAATATGACGTCTTTCTTTTGTACAATGGCTCAATAGGTTGAATCCACTCTCAGAAAATCCTCATTGATTAATGATCACAGTAGACACTCTGAGAAGCAAGGAACCCCTGGACTTCTGGGTGTGCAGGCTTGACCTGTGGCCAGAGCTGTCACAATAGATGTTCAGTGCAGCTAGAGGGATCATGACAGAGAAGCAAAGTCACCTAGCACACAGCAGTGTTGATTACTTAAAGGGATACTGTAGGGGGGTCGGGGGAAAATGAGTTGAACTTACCTGGGGCTTCTAATGGTCCCCCACAGACATCCTGGGCCCGCGCAGCCACTTACCGATGCTCCGGCCCCGCCTCCGGTTCACTTCTGGAATTTCAGACTTTAAAGTCTGAAAACCACTGCGCCTGTGTTGCTGTGTCCTCGCTTTCCCTGATGTCAC
Organism: Hyperolius riggenbachi; assembly: GCF_040937935.1. Taxonomy (NCBI): domain Eukaryota; kingdom Metazoa; phylum Chordata; class Amphibia; order Anura; family Hyperoliidae; genus Hyperolius; species Hyperolius riggenbachi. The sequence goes on along the minus strand of NC_090656.1, from coordinate 116,805,848 downwards.
CAGGAGCGCACGGCGCAGGCACAGACTATACTGGGCCTGCGCAGTACGCTCCTGGTGCCATCAGCGGGAGTGAGGACACGGCAACGCAGGCACAGTGGATTTCAGACTTTAAAGTCTGAAATTCCAGAAGTGAACCAGAAGCGGGGCCGGAGCATTGGGGAGTGGCTGCGCAGGCACAGGATGTCTGTGGGGGACCATTATAAGCCCCGGGTAACTTCAACTCATTTTCCCCTGACCCACCTACAGTGTCCCTTTAACATTTATACAAATGAACAAGGAGTGGATACCAAAGTGTTACAGCACTTACTTCTAATACGATTGTTACGTATTACTACCCTAGTGCATGCCAGTCACTCCAGACCTCATGTCCACCCTGGCCACAGGCACAGATTTCCTGCACCACCACCAGTATGGCACCCAGTACCTTATTTGGTCCTGCTACAATTGGCTTTAACTCCCCCCCAAAAAAATTTATTACCCCGGCTCACCACCACCAGCACGTCACCCAGTATGTCGTTTGGTCCTTCTTCTATTGGCTTTACTCCAACAAAATTATTAGTTTCCCTGGCGCATGCCAGCAAAGCAGGTGATTTTGGCGCACAGTGCTCAGTGCCAATTGCTGAAATGAGGTGCCCCATAGTAGTAATGTTATATGCGGGACGTGTAATTGTAATTCAGAATTCCAGCGATTACTGGACCCCGAATTACATCTCCCTCCAAGTTGTGATGATTCAGAGGGGGAATGGTAATTTATGCCTCTAGGGATTTAGGCAGCATCAGGGTGAGCCGTAGTTCAGCTCAAACTGTGTCCAGCTCACCAGCGGTGTACATGTTCGTATGCTACATACGCCTTACTCTCATGCAGATATTTATTTGACAGGGAATCACCTAATTTTTCTGGCCTTTGTCTCATACAGAGGCTAAATTCAAATATTGATTTAGCATGTAATTGCCCAATTTGCACAGCCTTTGTTTCATGCAGATGCTGAAATTCAGATATTTGGCAGGTAATTGCCCATTTTGTATAGTCTCTGTCTCATGCAGAGGCTGAAATTCAAATATTTATTCAGCAGGTAATTGACCAATTTTTCAGGCCTCACGTATTGTGGCTACAATTTTAAAGTTTAGGCAGATAAATGCTACATTTTTCAGCAGGCATCTCAGACAGTGGCTGCCATAACAATATTAAAGTGACTCTGTAACAAAAATTACAACGTTTTTTCTACCTTCCTACAAGTTCCTAAACCTATTCTAATGTGATCTGGCTTGCTGCAGCTCTTTTTACTATAACCATCTCTGTAATAAATCAATGTATCTTTCCCCTGTCAGACTTGTCGGCCTGTGTCTGGAAGGCTGCCAAGTTCTTCAGTGTTGAACTGTTCCTCTATGCACACTCCAGTGTGTGTTTTATTTACATAAGCCAGCAGCTTCTCTGCTATCTTATCAGTGATAAAAGAGAGCTGGATAAAAATCCCCCTCTGGAGGCTGTGAAAGGAGCTGGTCTGTCACATACTAAGGAATTAACCACATAGGCAGAGCTGTCTGCAGGAAGCCTGTAATGTTCAGTGCATGAGAGAAGCTGGGGACAGAAGGTAAACACACACAAGTGATCTCTTGAGATTCAGAAGTAAGGCTGTATACAGCCTGCTTGTGTATGGATGTATTTTCTATGTGTGGACATGCTGTACATCAACCTACTTCCTGTTTTGGTGGCCATTTTGTTTGTTTATAAACAAACTTTTTAAAACAGTTTTTGACTACTTTTAATGCGGCGGGGAGCGGTGAAATTGTGACAGAGGGTAATAGGAGATGTCCCCTAACGCACTGGTATGTTTACTTTTGTGCGATTTTAACAATACAGATTCTCTTTAAGGCAGACACACACGGCGTCCCTTCTAAAGATCTTTATTTGAGAAATCTCGAAACTAAATGTGATTTTTGGCATTTGTGCATGAAATAAGCCTCTGCGTAAAATACGTATTTTTGGAGAAACATTTCCCCCTTGATCCACCTTTGCCATGCCACTGTGCAGGTTTTTGTAAACTTTTTACACCTTTTTAAAAGAAATTCTGGTTGCAGAGATGCCCTGAAGGTTTTTGATGTTCACCTGCCATTAAAGTTAATGGGGGCTCCAGTTTCCAGTTCCTGAATTTTTGCTGTAAAATCGGCAAACATATTCACGAACGTGAAATCTCGATGTGCAGCCATGCCTAACTGGCATAGACGAGCTCCATTGTTAAACTGGCAACAGCCAGGGGTGCCACTAGCGGTGTTTTATAAAAAATAAAAGCAAGGGAAAAAATAAATGAATTCTTAAGTTCAGGTGAAAATGTCCTTCTGGGTATGCACGTTAACCATTTAAGGTCCCCTAACGACCAGGCTCTTTTTTGCTCAGCTGGGCTGTGCAGTTTTTTCAGCCTCCTGCACAGCCCAGCTATGGAGCCCAGCGATCGGACTCACCTCCTTGTTTTATCCCTAAGGGGACATGCCACCAGAGGTGTCCGATTGCTGTGGCAGTTTTTTTTATATTCAGCCTGTATGAAGCTGTTTCTCCCTCCCTCCCTCCTCCCTCCACTTCCCTCCTCCCCTCCGTGTTCTGTATGGAACAGGATGGCAATCCATCCTGTTCCGCCTCTCATATGCATCAGACTATGAGAGCGCGGTGATCATGAGCTAATCAGAGGCCGGGGGATCGCCGATCTCGTACAGCGCTGCCGGAGACCGCAGTGCTGTATGGATGTAAACAAAAGGGAATTCTTTCCCCTTTCATTTACAAACAGCCTGCTAACCGCGATCGGCAGCTAGCAGGCTAATCACAAAGCTCCGCTCTGTGAACTGGCAGGGAACGATTGCGCATGCGCGCGGCCGTTCCCTGGGAAACTGCAGCTTCAGGACCTGACGCCATTCGGCATTAGGCGGTCCTGGGGCTGCAGCCGCAGTCACGCATATCGGTGTGACACGGTCGTTATGTAGTTAAGTTCCTTTGTTTCCAGAGCAAAGCTCAAACAAGATGGCCGCTGCACAGTCCTCAGCGCAACAACATGCTTTCATAACGATGGAATGTGGAGGACTGGGGGAGTCCCTGTCGAGTTCTTTTGAATGACCCACATTTTTGGGTGGGGTCTCAGGATCAGCCCCTGGGCTGAACGGGGTGCAGTTACCCTTTTGGGTGGAACATTGGAGTCCACAAGAATATGAGATTTTCATATTTCCTTGCGCGCTTGTCGCGACAAATAACAGTCACAGATTCATAATCTGACAATATGACAATTCCTATGACATCAAACTTGACTACCATATTATGTTTAGTTCCTGGGAGGTTTAAAACTTTGTCGTGGCTTATCCCTAGTCCCACAAGACTGGTATCAAAATGTCCATCAGGACACCACAAATCAAATGATATAACTCACATAACTATCCTAGGTACGGTATTCCGTAAATAAGCAAAAATCATATACTACATTTATGTTTAATGCTGATGGGATGGCGTGTCTGGAACCCTGCTGTGTGGGAGCTCGCTTCTGCTGGAATCACCAAATGGTATCTTTTCAGCTCAGCAAGTCACACCTGGGTGTCATTGGTTCCTGGAAAAAACTTCTTTTGTACAAGTTAATTAAACAAACAGGCCTTATCAGAGAGCAAACTTGGCTCTCATGAAAATAACTCTGCTAGCAGCTATGAAAGGGCAGATTCCCAAAAGATTACCCGAAAGGTTGAAGTCTGCGAGGCCCTAAACATCCAATTTTGATTTGGCACGTCAACAACAATCGGTGCAGAAAACCGATTGCGATTGTGTTTTCTTTTCTTGTGCCTCTTGTGTGACAATGACCACCTCTGCTGAGAATTTAGCATGTGTACAGAGGCCTCTGATGCACCACCATGCCTTGGCCAGCAATCTGCATTGTGCAATCTGCCATGCACCTGCAGAGAGAACTGTTCTCACCACTCACCCCTGCCCGCTGTATGACGTCACTTCTGCACTGCTCTGGTGGCCCTCTGCTCCCCCGCATAGCAACTGAATATATTGCTAGACTTCAGGCTAGAGATGCTTCTGTACAGCATCGTCCCTGCAATGTCGCCCGGGGGATTGGATTCCAATCCCCACCAGGTGACAGGCCTCGTACGCGTGTACAAGGCTTTTATTGCAGGTTTGCTCCCCACTGGAGATGCTTGGACATCTCTGGAGATGTCTTAGTAAATTATAGGGTTATGTGAGGCTAAAAGCACACATCTATTAATTTACTGACATTTTCAGAAAGCTCTACTTTGCCTATATGACAGAGGAGAGATGAAAAAATTTATCAAATAACAGCATTTTTTTGGGCAATACAGGTTTGCTGAGCCACTTGTGACATCCCAAATGGAAAAGTTTGGAAATCATACTTTCAATCACGGTGTCACAGGGTAGTCCCTGTCAGTCTAACAACCACTTCAGTCAGTGTGTCATGAAGCCACCGCTAGTGGCCACCACTAGTTGCGCTACTATTGTCTTTATAATTGTTGATTTTAATGATTTTCTGTATATATTAATTATTTATATTGCATTTATAATAAAAGACTATAAAGTCATTTATTGATTTCTCAGCTAAACCTACCATTCAGGTACACAAAACCGAATCCTAGCTTTCTGAAGATTTGCTACCGAGAAGTGTTGTTATTAGCCAAAATAGCGTGTGTCTTAACCGTTTTATCTGCAGGTTTAAAGGTGGCCACTAATAGTCCAATTTCTAGCGAAAAATCGTTCGAGTGATCAGAAATTCTGATCGGATTGGTTGAAAATAATCTAAGTTGATGGGCCCAATCGATTATGAACGATTATGAAAATAGTTGTCTGATTGGATTTTGGTCAAACCAAAATTTGGATTTTCTTGATTGGTTGTGATAGATAGGAAGCAAAGATTGGTTCATGATGGTGTAGCAAACAATTTTTCTTCCGATCAGATTTTCTGATCGCTCTAACAATTGTTCGCTATAAATTGGACCATTAGGCCAGTTCTCCATTCTAATACTCCTTGACCTTTCCTCTGCCTTTGACACGGTTGATCATGCTCTGCTTCTGCAGACACTGTCATCTTTAGGAATCAAGGGACAAACACATTCCTGGATCTCCTCTTATCTTTCTGGACGCTCTTACACTGTCTCTTACGCTCCTTCTCTAACACCAATTCCTCCCCACACCAACTGTCTCTTGGTGTACCTCAAGGCTCTGTTCTTGGGCCACTTCATTTCTCAATCTACACTCGTGGCCTGGGACAACTAATTAACTCACAAACACTGGTCCACATGACAGCCCAGGGGCCCCAGGTCTCTCTCACTCACTGGGGCCCCCAAACCACCATGCGACACCTAGAGGGAAGTGCGGGCAAGCCCTGGACCTCTCACCTCCAGGGAACTCACCCCACCACCTTTAAACTGAATGCCAACTGCAACAAACACAATTGCTAACTTCCAGTCAGAGCAATATCCTGCCTCTATCTGGCCAGCAGACGCTAGTCAGCCAATCAGGTGCACTGTCACACACCCTTTGCCTGCCGCACCATACCCAGCAGGAATTACATAGATTAGCATTCAGGTGGGAGGCTTCGGTTGGACGCAATCGTGAATTGCGTCGTTTACAGGGACGCCCCGTGTAGGCACATCTCCCACACGGTCCCCTCCCTAACCACTCACCTGTCACCTGCATCCTAGAAGCTGCAAAAAATAAATTTAAAATCACAAACACTGGTCCACATGACAGCCCAGGGGCCCCAGGTCTCTCTCACTCACTGGGGCCCCCAAACCACCATGCGACACCTAGAGGGAAGTGCGGGCAAGCCCTGGACCTCTCACCTCCAGGGAACTCACCCCACCACCTCTAAACTGAATGCCAACTGCAACAAACACAATTGCTAACTTCCAGTCAGAGCAATATCCTGCCTCTATCTGGCCAGCAGACGCTAGTCAGCCAATCAGGTGCACTGTCACACACCCTTTGCCTGCCGCACCATACCCAGCAGGAATTACATAGATTAGCATTCAGGTGGGAGGCTTCGGTTGGACGCAATCGTGAATTGCGTCGTTTACAGGGACGCCCCGTGTAGGCACATCTCCCACACGGTCCCCTCCCTAACCACTCACCTGTCAACCGCATCCTAGAAGCTGCAAAAAATAAATTTAAAATCACAAACACTGGTCCACTCTTTTGGCTTCCAGTATCACATCTATGCGGATGACACCCAAATCTATCTCTCTCTCTCCTGACCTGTCCTCACTACTATCCAGAGTCCCCGACTGTCTATGTGCCGTTTTGGCATTGATGTCCTCCCGCTTCCTCAAACTCAACATGACTAAAACGGAAATTGTGAAATTGTGTGTCAACCACTAAGGCCAGCTGCTTGGGGGATATACTTGACTCAGAGCTCTCCTTTAAACCTCACATTGCCTCATTAACCACCACCTGCTATTTCCAGCTCAAAAATATATTCCGTATCCGTCCCTTCCTCACACAAGAGGCCACCAAAATGCTTGTTCATGCCTTAATCATCTCTCGCCTAGACTACTGCAACACCCTGCTCTGTGGCCTACCAAAAAACAGGCTAGCACCTCTCCAATCCCTTCTAAATTCAGCGGCCCGCCTCATTCACCTTTCCACACGCTCTTCCGATGCAGCCCCACTGTGCCATTCTCTCCACTGGTTACCCATTACCCAGAGGATCCAGTTCAAACTCCTGACTCTAACATACAAAGCCCTCCACGAGTTGTCTCCTCCATACATCTCCTCACTAATCTCAAGATATTGCCCCTCCCGCAACCTTCGCTCCTCCCAAGAAATTCTCCTGTCCTCTAAGCTGATCACCTCCTCTCATGCTCGCATCCAGGACTTTACACAAGCATCATCCCTTATCTGGAACTCTCTTCCACAGCCTGTACGTCATGCTCCAAACATGGACATCTTTAAACACACTCTTAAAACACACCTTTTCAGACAAGCTTATAACATTCTATAGCCCTTATTTACTTATCTGTCACAATGTAATCAGAGGCAAAGGATCACTGCCTCATCCATCCTCCACCCCCTTACCTAGTGTGTCCCCCACAACCCATTAGATTGTAAGCTCGCAAGGGCAGGGTCATCCTCCTAATGTTTACTGTTTTTGTAACAATATTTGTGCTGCTTGGAACTCTGCTGTACATTTGTTAGTTGTATCTATGTTCCCCTTGTCGTCTTATTGTGCTTTGTAAAGTGCTGCAGAATATGTTGGCGCTATATAAATAAAAAATAATATTAATAATAATAGTGGCCACCTTTAGTCAGTCACAGGGGGCTTCTCTTCCCATTAAAAAGAGATGGTGGCAGCCTAGTATTTTGTGTTTTATAGATCGCACGCCTCCTTCTAGTCTGTCTGCAGCCGAGTTCCAGTGGTTTCTGCGCACTGACTGCGACCACGAGATTGCATGGTCTGTGTACTGAAACCGATTGGAAGGCATTGTGCGGTCTGGCCACTAGGGGGTGTGACAGTCATTATTGACCACCTCAACCGATTTTCATCTAGTGCACATGTGCCAAATATGGCCCGCAGTGCCAGTAAACTTGGCCCGCCACTGCTTTTTACATTTAATTTTTGAAGAAAGTGGACCAGCACTACACTGATGAATAATATAACTGAAGAATGTGCAAGCAAGGGCTAGGCAATCACATTATAAAAAAGGAGAAAAAAAAGAATTGCCCTATCACAGCACCAGACCACAGACAATAATTAGAAGAAAGAAAAAACCTTGTTATTGTTTCCAAAAGACTGCATACATATTAAAAACACACTGAAAGTGTTATGACCGGTGTCCATTAATTATATGAGTATTCAAGAATTGTGAATATATGGGGTACCTTTTTTAAAGAATATTATGATAGTAAGCCACCAACATGTCAGAATGTGCCAGGAAAATTCTATGAAAATAGCACATTAAAGTGCATATCATGAGTATTGAATAAATTCGAAATATCAAAACCCATATAGTGAAAAAGTACAATACATATATCTGTATATACACACACTCTCAGTGGAAAATCTGTGAGAAAAAATGCGATAAAAAGAGTCCGTGATGCGACAAAAACAAGTAAAAGTAAACCTGAGTAAATGTGTGTATATAATATAGGAACCCAAGCGTTTTGATAATGAAAAACAAAAAAAAACTAATGCACGTGTCAAAAATAAGACAAAGGAATACAAACAATATCCAAAAAGGTATATCCAAGAAAGAGAGTCCAACCTGGCAGCCGGGGATGGAGGGGGGTAAAGCTGGCTACCTACTGCTGGGCACCTACCTAACTAACCTATACGGGGTGCACTTAAGCCTGTATAACTATGCGGGGTGCACCTAAGCCTGTCTATACTGGGGGAACCTACCAAGCTAACCTATCCTGAGTGCACCTAAGCCTAACTATACTGGGAGCACCTACCTAGCTAAGCTATACTGGGTGTACCTAAGCCTGTCTATACTGGGGGCACCTACCTCGCTAACCTATACTGAGTGCACTTAAGCCTGTCTAACTATACTGTGGGCACCTACCTAGCTAACCTATACTGGGTGCAACTATGCCTGACTAACCTATACTGGGAGCACCTACCTAGCTGGGTGCATCTATACTGGGTGCAACCTATACTGGGTGCATCTTTGCCTGATTAACCTATACTGGGGGCACCTACCTATCTAACCTACAGTATACTGGGGGCACCTACCTAGCAAACCCATACTGGGGGCATCTACCTAGCTAACATATAGTAGGTGCACCTATGCCTGACTAACCTATACTGGGGAACCTATGGCTGACCAACCTATACTGGAGGCACCTATGCCGGACTAACCTATACTGGGGGTACCTATCTGGCTAACCTATACTGTCGAGGCCACTTACACCTGGCTATCTATACTGGAGGCACCTACACCTGGCTTCCTATACAGGGGTACCTACCTATACTCAGAGTGTTTTTTTCCCTACAGCGGTTATAGCATGCGGTGCAAATTGTTGGGTACTGTGTGATCATTGAAAATGAAGGGGAGGGGGATAAATATGACTGCTGGCCCTCGACCTAGTCTAAGTTATTCATTTCGGTCCTCCGTCTTTTGAGTTTGACACCCCTGATCTAGTCTGTGTACAACGCTTGAGATTGGTGTTTAAAGGGAAAGAGACATTTGGAAAACTGACATATTACTTTCCATTGAAACAATGCCTGGAAATCCCTGTGGTCCTCCAATATATTACCCAAAGACTCTGAATACGCATTCAGGTGCTCTAACTCAAGTCTGACTGGGTTACACTTGTTTCAGGGTTGTGACGTAGACACAACAGGACTGCCAGGCAATTGGCATTGTTTAAAAGGAAATAAATGTAGTAGCCTCTATGTCACTCTCCCATCAGATTCACTTTCAAGTCTTGTAATTGCCATCTGATTTTGGTCTGTTGGATGATAATCAGGCATGTGTATGCATGGCAAACTACTAGACAAGTGACTGATAACAGGCGATTTGCTTGATCCATCCTATATGGTGCAGCCCATCATTCCACTTGCGCACGCAGCATGCATATGAGTTGGTCAGAGAGCAGGAAATACAAGACGTGTTAATGGTCTGTCGTGGGGGTCGATCATGTCGTGGAGTTGGTCGTGCACTTTGCTGGACGTGTGTACACGCCTGTAGGCTCACCACTTTTATCAGGAATATATTCCTGCATGATTGTGCTTTGCACCTGATGGTTCACGGCGCAAAAGCAGGCAGTGGAAACTGAAGGAAGCATGATTGCATTGCAGCATGACTTCACACGATTTCACTTCCTAGTTGAAAAACACCCTAATGCTGGGTACACACGATGCGATTTCCTGCTCAGTCCCGCTCGATCGATTATTTCTGACATGTTTAATCGGGTCTCGATCGATACAGCCATCGATTTATTCATGTTAAGTATGCAAAATTGACGGCTGTATCGATCGAAACCTGATCGAACATGTCAGAAATAGTCGATCAATCCCGCCGATAAAGCGGGAAATCGCATCGTGTGTACCCAGCATTAGGCCTCTTGCACACTACGGGCTTGAGTCACTAAACCGTGACAACTCAAATATCACACCTTACCAAAGATATCACACCTTATCAAAGATATCATGCCTTATCTAAGATATCACACCTTATCATCATTAACACGCCTCATCAGAGTAGCATAGCGAGCGCTACGAACCCGCAGGGGCTCAGGGCAGGACGAGTGCCATTGCCAAATATTTGAGCTATCACGGTTTAGTGAATCAAGCCCTACATGCGATTCCAATCTTTAATCGATTTTTACATGCGATTACGATTTTTAATCAGTACTGCATGCTGCGTTTTTTCTGCATTTTTCTTTTGCTAGCATCCAGGAAAAATCTGTATCGTAAATCGGAATTGCAAATCGGATTTGCAGTGTGCAGGGGGCCTTAAAGGGGAACATCAGCCTAAACAAACATACTGTCATTAAGTTACATTAGTTATGTTAATTTAAATAGATAATATATAAAAAAGATAATATATATATACAAGTAATATAATCTCTTAACCAGTTTTAAAAGAACATGCAAATGTTTGTGATTTCATGGGGGCTGCCATCTTTGTCATGGGGGCAGCCATCTTTTTGGTTGAAAGGAAGTGACAGGAAGCATGAGACACAGTTCCAACTGTCCTGTGTCCTGATCACCCCTCCCAGCTGCGTGCTAGGCTTCAAATGTAAAATTCAAAATGTAAAAAAAAAATTGGACCTAAACAGCAGAACAAGAACAACAAGATCAGAAATCCTATCATGCTTTGCACAACATCGGGGGAAAATGCCTGGGCAGTTTTCTTCTGTGCAGCTAAAAATGAGGCTTGGGTAAGAAAAACAAAGTTCTGATGCTGTGAACTGTTAAAGACACTCCAAGCCTTCTCAGTGCTGCTGAGTAGATTTTTAGTCTGGAGGTTCACTTTAACCCTCCTGGCGGTCTAATAAATTCTGCCAGGAGGCAGCACAGCAGTTTTTTTGTTTTTTTTTTAAATCATGTAGCGAGCCCAGGGCTCCCTACATGATAGCCGCTGCTCAGCGGCATCCCCCCGCCCCCTTCGGCATTCAAAGAACGGGATTTCCTGGAGGGCTTCCCCCATCGCCATGGTGACAGGGCGGGATGACGTCACCGACGTCAGTGACGTCATTGGGAGTCCCGATCCACCCCTCAGCACTGCCTGGCACTGATTGGCCAGGCAGCGCACGGGGTCTGGGGGGGGGGAGGGGGCGGTGCAGCGCGACGGATAGCGTCGATCGAGCGCGGGGCGGCGGCGATCGGTGTGCTGACGCAGCTAGCAAAGTGCTAGCTGCGTGCAGCAAAAAAAAAAATTAAGCAAATCGGCCCAGCAGGGCCTGAAAAACCCTGCGCGGCTGGGTTACCGCCAGGAAGGTTAATGAGCTGAGCTAATTTTTTGGCTTGTCTTCAGCTTTGGTATATTAGAGGAGCTACAGTATCTCATAAAAGTGAGTACACCTCTCACAGTAAATATTTTAATATAGATTTTTTCACAGGACGACACTGAAAATACGATATTTTGATACAATGTAAAGTAGACAATGTACAGCTTGTAAAGAATGTAAGTTTTGTACCATTAAATAACAACACATTAATGTCTAAACCACTGGAAACAAAAGTGAGTACACCCATAAGTGAAGAATGTCAAAATTGTACCCAAGGTGTCAATATTTTGGGTGCCCAGTATTATTTTCCAGCATTGCCTGAACTCTCTTGGGCATGGAGTTCACTACTTACTTGAATCCTCTTCCAGACCTCCTTGACAAAGCTGGTGAATGTTAAGAGACCTTGCATTCCTCCACCTTTTGTTTGAGAATGTTCCACAGATGCTCAACAGAGTTTAGTTTTGGAGACATACAGTACTTTGCCAGTCCAGCATTTTTACCCGCAGTTTCCTAAGGCAGTGGTTGTCTTGGAGGTGTGTTTGGGGTCATTATCATGTTGGAATATTGCCCTGCGGCCCAGTTTTTGAGGCCGGCTTCACACTGCATATTTGCAGTGCGGTATTCCCATCTGGCATCTGGGTGGCAATTGATGACGTGCGTGGGACTTAGATAATTGCGACAGGTTTTTTAAAAGTACGCATATTACCATAGACTTACATGATGTCCATACCAACGCAGGAGCAACGGTAACGTAGGTATTGAAGCGCGTTAGATAGGGCACTTCCGGCGCAGCATACCGCAACGTGGGAAATGTGAACTCCCCCATAGATTATTATTATTATTATTAAGTATTTATATAGCGCCGACATATTACGCAGCGCTGTACAGTGTATATATATCTTGTCACTAACTGTCCCTCAAAGGAGTTCACAATCTAATCCCTACCATTGCCATATGTCTATTTTATGTAGTGTAAGTACTGTAGTCTAGGGCCAATTTTTTTAGGGGGAGCCAATTAACTTATCCGTATGTTTTTGGAATGTGGGAGGAAACCGGAGTGCCCGGAGGAAACCCACGCAGACACGGAGAGAACATAAAAACTCTTTGCAGGTAGTGCCCTGGCTGGGATTCGAACCAGGGACCCAGCGCTGCAAGGCGAGAGAGCTAACCTCTACACCATTGGGCTGCAGTGGGGTGCAGTAAATTTATGGAGGGGAGGGGATATGCTTTGCTTCAGTGTGTCACAGTACATGTTGGCATTCATGGCTCCCTCAATGAACTGTAACTCCCCAGTGCCAGCAGCACTCATGCAGCCCCAAACTATGACACTCCCACCACCATGCTTGACTGTAGGCCTGACACACTTGTCTGTGTACTCCTTACCTGGTTGCCGCCACGCATATTTGACACCATCTTAACCAAAAAATGTTGGTTTCATCTCTATGGTTCCAGCAAACCTTGTTATTAGACTGCTTATCTTCAGCAATCAATTTGTGGGCTTTCTTGTGCATCCTTGCCCGGATTTGTGGGAAGGCCATCTAGGTCACTGCCTAGGGTGCTGGGGTAACTGGGGCAGCTGCAGTGTGTCCTAGCTTGTGCTGTCTCTGCCCACTTGCTCTCCTGCTTTCACCCCGGCTTGTCCACCTATGTGCTTGACCCAAACCTCCCCTCTCCTCTCCCCAGGCTTCTCTATCAGAGCAGCAGAAAGCAGCATGGCCCGCAGTGATGAGTGAGGCGAGCGGTGACCAATGAGGGTGCTGTATACTTAACATTTCCTGTATGTGAAGTATGCATAGGGTTGCCACCTTTAGTGTAAAAAAATACCGGCTTGTGGGTGTGGCCTGAGGGGTGTGGCCTAAAATTGGGAGTGGTTTGTCACAGACTTTTTAAAAGACAACTGACAAGAAAGGGATACAGAGGCTGCCATATTTTTACTTTTAAACAATGCACATTTCCTGGCTGTCCTGCTGAGCCTCTGCCTCTATTACTCTTAGCCTCACAGACCCTGAACCAGCATGAAGCAGATGTGGAATTCAGACACTACTAATGCTAAAAAAGGTCAGCTGGCAGGCAACTGGTATTGTTTAACAGGGAAATCAATATGGCAGCCTCCATATGCCACTCTAATGTCAGTTGCCCTGTAAGGCTCGGCCTGAGTTTCTTGAAGGCAGCATGCCGTGCCACAAAATTTTGCAACAGTAAAGCGGGATCAATGGCGCTAAAAGGAAATGTAAAATTAAACTTACCTAGGTCTTCTTCTAGCCCCCTGAAGTCATTTTGCTCCCCCCAGCAGATGTGCCCGCCTAAAGTGGAATGACAGCAAGGGACCAGAATGACTACAGGGGGCTAGAAAAAGCCCTAGGTAAGTTATACTGGGTACATGGGGGTCAGTGTGAGAGCCATTAGTAATCAGTATTGTATGGTCCCCAGCCCATTACGGATCTTCCACATTCCCCTGACAGCAGCTTCTGCAAGTAATTCCTGGCGGGGGTTACATGCACGCCACAATGCATCCCAAGAGATAGGCTGGTTAGATGCCAGTGCATCAATGTACTCACATCTAACCAGACTATATCTCCCAGAATCCATTCATCTCCCAAAATCCATTGCGGCATGTGGCCACCACACAGTACAAATGCTTACAGAAGCTGCAGACAGGAGAACTAGATAGGAGGATCCCAAACAGGTTGGGGCCAGAGGATCAGCACCCTTTAGTTAAAGAGACACTGAAGCGAGACAAAATCTCGCTTGTTCTCTTAATAATAGCAGGGGCATGTTTGCCCCTGCTAAACCGCCGCTATCCCGCCACTCTAAGGGGGTCCCTTACCTTACAAATCCCCCCCTGCAAAATCCCCGACCAACTTGGTCGTAGATTTTGCTGCCCCGTGCGCTTCCTGGTGAGGCCGGGCTACGACCCGCAGCCCTGCCTCACAGGCGTCTATCAGCGGCGCAGCGCCACCTCTCCCCGCCCCTCTCAGTCTGCCTTCGCTGAGATGGGCGGGGAGAGGCGGCGCTGCGCCGCTGATAGACGCGTGTGAGGCAGGGACCCCCTTAGAGCGGCGTTATAGCGGCGGTTTAGCAGGGGCAAACATGCCCCTGCTATTATTAAGAGAATCAGCGAGATTTATTCTCGCTTCAGATTTTCTTTAAGTAATGATGCTCCCCCTGACCCCCGCACCCACAGTAGCACACATTACAAACCTGCAATTTTAAAAAAGTAAAAAAAACATTCACTGCACTTTACTATACACCTTAAAGTATACCAAAAACGAAGCATAGTTAGTGAACGTTTTAAACATACCTGGGGCTTCCTCTAGCTTATTACCCACTTATTGCTCCCACGTCGCCGTCCTCAGTCTTCTGCTCCAGTACCGGGTCCCGTAACTTCAGCCAGTCGCGGACAGTGTGAGCATGCGCAGTGCGCTCTCTCCAGCCGAGAATAGTACTACACAGGCACAGCACTATTCTCAGCTGGAGAGAGGGCACTGCCCATGCGTAAAACTGTCTGCAACTGGCTGAAATTATGTGACCTGGTACCGAAGAGGGAGAAGACTGAGGACAGCGGCATGGGAGCAATAAGTGCAGATGGGGCTGGAAGAACATACGGGACCCGGTACTGAAGCTGGAGAAGGCGGAGGACATCAGCGTGGGAGTAATCCGTGTGGATGGGGTTGGAGGAAGTTTTAGGACCCATTACTGGAGCAGGAGAAGACTGAGGACAGCGGCATGGTAGCGATCCAGACGAATGGGGCTGGAGGAAGTTATGGGACCCAGTATCGGAGCAAAAGGCTGAGGACGGCGGTGTGGGAACGTTGCATGCGGATGGGGCTGGAGGAAGTTTTGGGACCCATTACTGGAGGAGGAGAAGACTGAGGACAGCGGCGTGGGTGTGATAAGTGCAGATGGGGCTGGAGGAAGTGACGGAACCTGGTACTGAAGCTGGAGAAGACTGAGGACAGCGGCGTGGGTGCGATAAGTGCAGATGGAGCTGGATAAAGTGACGGGACCTGGTACTGAAGCTGGGGAAAACTGAGGACAGCGGCGTGGGAGTAATCCGTGCAAATGGGGCTGGAGGAAGTTACGGGACCCGTTATCGGAGCAAAAGGCTGAGGGCGGCGTGGGAGCGATAAGTGCAGATGGGGCTGGAGGAAGTTATGGGACCCAGTATCGGAGCAAAAGGCTGAGGACGGCGGTGTGGGAACGATCCCTGCGGATGGGGCTGGAGGTATGTCCAAGGTAAGCTCAAGGTATGTATAAACCCTCCACTATGTTTCATCTCTGGTTTCGTTTATATTTAAAAATATAATGAAAATGAGGGAGCGGGCATGTATTAGGTGCAGTTGTGGGCTGAGCCACAGCGGAGGATTTCTTTAAAAAGGAGGGGGACAGAGGAGAAAGAGGGGGGGAGGGGGTGGTGTGCATGAGGACTTATGACACATCACGCAGACACATCAGAAAGGCACTTGCATCACACAGACATCACAGGCAGACATCACACACACACAGACATCACAGGCAGACATCACACACACACAGACATCACAGGCAGACATCACACACACACACAGACATCAGGACACATCACACAGACACACGCTGCATTCATACAAGCAGAGCACCTCTCGTACAGCAGCACTGCGAGTGCGTTCTGCACAGCCTGTCACAGCTTCTCCACGTGTATCTCTCAGTCTCTCTCTCTCCTTCTCCGGGGCACGGGGGCAGAGCTCATTTTGGGGGGAGGGGTGCTGGGCATTCCTCTGAACACTGAACTGTATCAGTGTGTTAAGCTCAGCGCTGCAGTCGGGGGAGGCAGGGGCTGTGTACATCCAGCAGAAGGGAGAACAGGCTGTAAACTTTACTCGTAGTTTATGCATTATGATTACATTGACCTGTTGTCTCCCCCTCTGCTCTTGTGGTTCAGTCCACAAAAAAAAAAACGGGCAGATACATTGCCGGAAAAACTATTTTTCCGGCAGCGGCTTTGTAATTAAAATTCCGGCCGGGCCGGGGAGATAACGGCCAGGTGGCAACCCTAAGTATGCAGTGCTCCCATTGGTTAGTTACCACTTGCCTCATCACTGTGGGCCATGCTGCTTCCTGCATCTCTGGCTACTGGTGTTTTTCACTTCTCCCTCCTGGAAGCTTGATAATTAGAGGTGTAGCGAACAGTTCGCCGGCGAACGGTTCCAGGCGAACATTGGTGGTTCGCGTTCGCCTGCGCCAGGCGAACTTTTACGGAAGTTCGATTCGCCCCATAATGCACTATGAGGGTCAACTTTGACCCTCTGCATTACAGTCAGCAGGCACATTGTAGCCATTCAGGCTACAGTAAGCCCTGGAGCCCCCCCCCCCCCCCCCCCGAATATAAGGCAGGCTCCGGCGGCCATTACACTCACTCGTGTGCCTGCTAGTGAGAGGAAAGGGACAGCTGCTGCAGACTTGTTCTTCTAGGGACAGATTAGTTAGGTTCTTGGCTGCTTAGTTTGCTCCTGGCTGATTGTTATTGCTTTATAGCACCCTAGCTTTTGTCAGAGCTCATCCTGTACTTTTTTTTTTTTACTGTGTGTCAAACTGACACTTTTGTTGCATGCACAGCCTTGCTAATTGATAGTGTGTGTGCCACTGCCAGCAGCCCAGCACATTCAGTGACTGACTACCTGTGTGTGTGACAGGGAGCTGCACATTGTACTACCCAGTACTGCATATACCCCAGTACCTGTTGTGTTTACTTAACCCACCTCATCACTGCATATACCTAGCTTTGTGTTGAGTGAACCCAGCTCACTGCATCCTACTACTAGCTGTTGTGTTTACTTAACCCACCTCATCACTGCACATAACTACCTGTAGTGTTGAGTGAACCCAGCTCACTGCATACACCTACTACCTGTTGTGTTTACTTAACCCACCTCATCACTGCACATAACTACCTGTAGTGTTGAGTGAACCCAGCTCACTGCATATACCTACTACCTGTTGTGTTTACTTAACCCACCTCATCACTGCACATAACTACCTGTAGTGTTGAATAAACCCAGCTCACTGCATACACCTACTACCTGTTGTGTTTACTTAACCCACCTCATCACTGCACATAACTACCTGTAGTGTTAAGTGAACCCAGCTCACTGCATACACCTACTACCTGTTGTGTTTACTTAACCCACCTCATCACTGCACATAACTACCTGTAGTGTTGAGTGAACCCAGCTCACTGCATATACCTACTACCTGTTGTGTTTACTTAACCCACCTCATCACTGCACATAACTACCTGTAGTGTTAAGTGAACCCAGCTCACTGCATCCTACTACTACCTGTTGTGTTTACTTAACCCACCTCATCACTGCACATAACTACCTGTAGTGTTGAGTGAACCCAGCTCACTGCATCCTACTACTACCTGTTGTGTTTACTTAACCCACCTCATCACTGCACAAAACTACCTGTAGTGTTGAGTGAACCCAGCTCACTGCATACACCTACTACCTGTTGTGTTTACTTAACCCACCTCATCACTGCACATAACTACCTGTAGTGTTGAGTGAACCCAGCTCACTGCATCCTACTACTACCTGTTGTGTTTACTTAACCCACCGCATCACTGCACATAACTACCTGTAGTGTTGAGTGAACCCAGCTCACTGCATCCTACTACTACCTGTTGTGTTTACTTAACCCACCTCATCACTGCACATAACTACCTGTAGTGTTGAGTGAACCCAGCTCACTGCAAATACCTACTACCTGTTGTGTTTACTTAACCCACCTCATCACTGCACATAACTACCTGTAGTGTTGAATAAACCCAGCTCACTGCATACACCTACTACCTGTTGTGTTTACTTAACCCACCTCATCACTGCACATAACTACCTGTAGTGTTAAGTGAACCCAGCTCACTGCATCCTACTACTACCTGTTGTGTTTACTTAACCCACCTCATCACTGCACATAACTACTTGTAGTGTTGAGTGAACCCAGCTCACTGCATACACCTACTACCTGTTGTGTTTACTTAACCCACCTCATCACTGCACATAACTACCTGTAGTGTTGAGTGAACCCAGCTCACTGCATATACCTACTACCTGTTGTGTTTACTTAACCCACCTCATCACTGCACATAACTACCTGTAGTGTTGAGTGAACCCAGCTCACTGCATATGTACCTACTACCTGTTGTGTTTACTTAACCCACCTCATCACTGCACATAACTACCTGTAGTGTTGAGTGAACCCAGCTCACTGCATCCTACTACTACCTGTTGTGTTTACTTAACCCACCTCATCACTGCACATAACTACCTGTAGTGTTGAGTGAACCCAGCTCACTGCATCCTACTACTACCTGTTGTGTTTACTTAACCCACCTCATCACTGCACATAACTACCTGTAGTGTTGAGTAAACCCAGCTCACTGCATATACCTACTACCTGTTGTGTTTACTTAACCCACCTCATCACTGCACATAACTACCTGTAGTGTTGAGTGAACTCAGCTCACTGCATCCTACTACTACCTGTTGTGTTTACTTAACCCACCTCATCACTGCACATAACTACCTGTAGTGTTGAGTGAACCCAGCTCACTGCATCCTACTACTACCTGTTGTGTTTACTTAACCCACCTCATCACTGCACATAACTACCTGTAGTGTTGAGTGAACCCAGCTCACTGCATCCTACTACTACCTGTTGTGTTTACTTAACCCACCTCATCACTGCACATAATTACCTGTAGTGTTGAGTGAACCCAGCTCACTGCATCCTACTACCTGTTGTGTTTACTTAACCCACCTCATCACTGCACATAACTACCTGTAGTGTTGAGTGAACCCAGCTCACTGCATACACCTACTACCTGTTGTGTTTACTTAACCCACCGCATCACTGCACATAACTACCGGTAGTGTTGAGTGAACCCAGCTCACTGCATATACCTACTACCTGTTGTGTTTACTTAATCCACCTCATCACTGCACATAAGTACCTGTAGTGTTGAGTGAACCCAGCTCACTGCATCCTACTACTACCTGTTGTGTTTACTTAACCCACCTCATCACTGCACATAACTACCTGTAGTGTTGAGTGAACCCAGCTCACTGCATAAACCTACTACCTGTTGTGTTTACTTAACCCACCTCATCACTGCACATAACTACCTGTAGTGTTGAGTGAACCCAGCTCACTGCATATACCTACTACCTGTTGTGTTTACTTAACCCACCTCATTACTGCACATAACTACCTGTAGTGTTGAGTGAACTCACCTCACTGCATCCTACTACTACCTGTTGTGTTTACTTAACCCACCTCATCACTGCACATAACTACCTGTAGTGTTGAGTGAACCCAGCTCACTGCATCCTACTACTACCTGTTGTGTTTACTTAACCCACCTCATCACTGCACATAACTACCTGTAGTGTTGATTGAACCCAGCTCACTGCATCCTACTACTACCTGTTGTGTTTGCTTAACCCACCTCATCACTGCACATAACTACCTGTAGTGTTGAGTGAACTCAGCTCACTGCATCCTACTACTACCTGTTGTGTTTACTTAACCCACTGCATCACTGCACATAACTATCTGTAGTGTTGAGTGAACCCAGCTCACTGCATATACCTACTACCTGTTGTGTTTACTTAACCCACCTCATCACTGCACATAACTACCTGTAGTGTTGAGTGAACCCAGCTCACTGCATATACCTACTACCTGTAGTGTTCAGTGAACCCAGCTCACTGCATATACCTACTACCTGTTGTGTTGAGTGAACCCACTTCACTGCATCCTAGTACCTTTACTGTTCAGTGAACCCAGATCACTGCATATACCTAGCATCCCCCCGAGATGGACAAAATGGACAAACCAGGTAGAGGTAGACCCAGAGGAAGGCCACCAGGCACCGGCAGGTCTGTGCGAGGTGGTGTTGCTGTGATTTCGTGTGGACCTGCCCCAAAATACAGTGCTCAGAAGAAGGCACGTGCCATCACTTCCCAAAATCATGAGGAGGTGATTGAGTATTTAACACAGAACACCTCATCTCCCGCAGCCACCAGCGCTACAACAAGCACCACATCCGCTGCATTTGACACTTCGCAGGAGTTATTTGGTGGTGGTGGTGGTGAAATCACCGATTCACAGCCACTACTGCAACAACAAGAAGAAGGCGCAGGTACACCACCTCCTACGTCTGAGTTAGGTGGCGATAGTATGGACGTAACGTGTGGGGAGGGGGCTGATGAAACACCTGAAGCTGAAGTTGGTGCAGTTGAGGAGGTGTCTGAGTAAAGTGCAGCTGGCCAGGAGGATTATGATGACGATTATACGGATACCACATATGTTCCCGGTAGAGGAGATGACCAGGGGGACAGTTCAGAGGAGGAGTCAGAGAGGACTAGGAGGAGACGACTCCATGATAGAAGCAGAGGGAGCTCGTCCTCAGAAACAGCTGGGGGCAGTGTCCGGTGCCATGTATCGCCAGCTATGGCCAGACAGCCAACATGCCCTTCAACGTCAGCTGCTGATTCCACCGTAGCGCCATCACCCCAGGGGGGCTCAGCGGTTTGTAAATTTTTTAACGTGTGTGTCTCAGATCGGAGCAAAGCCATCTGTTGTCTCTGCCAGCAAAAATTGAGCCGTGGAAAGGCCAACTCTCACGTAGGGACAAGTGCCTTACGAAGGCACCTGGAGAAAAGGCACAAACAGCTATGGCAAGAACACCTGAGGAAAAGCAGCACCCCTCAAAAGACAAGCCACCCTCCTTCTCCTCTTCCTCCTTCAGGTGCATCGTCTTCATCCACTTTCTCCCTTGCACCTTCACAGCCACCCTCCTCCACACCGCCTCTTCCCTTCAGCGGTTCCTTCTCCTCTGCCCACAGCGGTACTAGTGTTGGGCGAACAGTGTTCGCCACTGTTCGGGTTCTGCAGAACATCACCCTGTTCGGGTGATGTTCGAGTTCGGCCGAACACCTGATGGTGTTCGGCCTTTTTAGTTCGGGTTCGCCCGAACTACTCAATGCCCGCCGAACAGGGCCCTGTTTGCCCGAATACGGCCCCCCTATGGGGTCGCAGGCATAAGTGGGGAGCATGCCCCGATCGCGGGGGGGGGGGGGTGGAAATTACCCCCACCCCCTCCGCTAGCGCTCCCCCCTCTGCCCGCTTCCCCATAAAAAAAGTTTGTTGAAAGTTAATAGTATCGGTGGCTGGCTCAGTGCAGTGGCTCGCTGGCAGTGGTGTGAGTGAGGAGGAGGAGTCCGACTAGGACGCGTTGAGGCCGGGCAGCGGGCGGTTCAGTGGTAGTACCCTTGTGGTACTTCCGCCCTTTCTCTGACCTAACGTCCTCTACGTGATGACGCATACGAGGGTACGCGTCATGCGTACCCTCGTATGCGTCATCACGTAGAGGACGTGAGGCCTATGCTGCATGCCAGGTGCGACGGTGTCATGCAGTGTTAGACATGTCTTGCCTGAAAGCGGAGAGTCACACTGGAGCAGCTCTCCTGGCTGCTCTTAACAAACAGGTGGAGCAATGGCTGACCCCGCACAAGCTTGAGATCGGCAACGTGGTGTGTGACAACAGCAGCAATCTCATTGCTGCGTTGAATTTGGGAAAGCTGACACACATACCCTGCATGGCACATGTGCTTAATCTGGTCGTGCAAAGATTTGTGTCCAAGTACCCAGGCTTAGAGGACGTCCTGAAGCAGGCCAGGAAGTTGTGTGGGCATTTCAGGCGCCATGGCACGCTTTGCGGAGATTCAGCGTAGAATGAACTTGCCGGTGAGACGCCTGATTTGCAATAGCCCAACTCGCTGGAATTCCACCCTGCTGATGTTCTCTCGCCTGCTAGACCAGGAAACAGCCGTCACCCAGTACCTGTATAATTACAGTACAAGGACACATCCTGGGAGGATGGGGACGTTCTGGCCCAACAACTGGACACTGATGCGAAATGCATGCAGGGTCATGGAGCCCTTTGAGGAGGTGACCAAACTGGTGAGTCGCGATGAGGGCACCATCAGCGACTTGATCCCCTACGCCTACTTCCTGGAGCGTGCCGTGCGTAGAGTGGTGGATACAGCTGTGGAGGAGCGTGAACAAGAAGAGTTACGGCAGCAGGAGTCGTGGGATCCATTTACACCCGAACCCGATGTTTCCACAACACCGGCGGCAACACAGGGGGGAGGAGGAGGAAGAAGAGGAGTCGTGTGAGGAAGGAGAGGAGTCAGACTCTGATGATGGTGATGATGAGGAAGGTGTTTCTGTGGAGGAGGAAGAGGCGGCAGAAGGAGAAAAACCGCGGCAGCCATCACAGGGGGCTTCTGCTGCTCCACGTTCCCGTGGAATTGTTCGTGGCTGGGGGGAGGAAGAGGAGTTGCGTCCCGTCACTGAGGAAGAGCAAGAGGAGATGGAGAGTACGTCTGCATCCAGCTTTGTGCAGATGTCCTCTTTCATGTTGCCCAGCCTGTTGAGGGATCCCCGTATCAAAAAACTCAAGACGAATGACCTGTACTGGGTGGCCACGCTACTAGACCCTCGGTACAGGCACAAAGTGGCCGACCTGTTACCAACTCAACAAAAGGCGGAAAGGATGCAGCACTTTCAGAACAAGCTGTCGATGATGCTTTACAATTCATTTAACCACTTGCCGACCGCGCACTCATACCGCGCGTCGGCAAAGTGGCAGCTGCAGGACCAGCGACGCAGTTCTGCGTCGCCGGCTGCAGGCTAATTAATCAGGAAGCAGCCGCTCGCGCGAGCGGCTGCTTCCTGTCGATTCACGGTGGGGGGCTCCGTGAATAGCCTGCGGGCCACCGATCGCGGCTCGCAGGCTAAATGTAAATACAAGCGGAAATAATCCGCTTTGTTTACATTGTACGGCGCTGCTGCGCAGCAGCGCCGTAAGGCAGATCGGCGATCCCCGGCCAATCAGCGGCCGGGGATCGCCGCCATGTGACAGGGGACAGCCTGTCACTGGCTGCACAGGACGGATAACGTCCTGTGCAGCCCAGATTGCCAGGGGGGACAGGGATGAGAGCGAGGGGGGAATTTCGCCGCAGAGGGGGGCTTTGAGGTGCCCCCCCGCAACACCCAGGCAGGCAGGAGCGATCAGACCCCCCCAGCACATCATCCCGCTAGTGGGGAAAAAAGGGCGGCGATCTGGTCGCTCTGCCTGCACCCTGATCTGTGCTGGGGGCTGCACAGCCCACCCAGCACAGATCAGCTAAAACAGCACTGGTCCTTAAGAGGGGGTAAAGGGTGGGTCCTCAAGTGGTTAAGGGTGATGTGGATGCACAATGCAATCAAGGTACCACTGGCAGTAACCCTCCTCCTCCCAAGTCCACGCAGGCAAGGACAGGACGCTCCAGCGATTTTAGGGTGATGTCGGACATGCGGACGTTCTTTTGTCCAACTCCTCGCCATAATCCTTCTGGATCCACCATCAAACAACGCCTGGAGCGGCAGGTAGCCGACTACCTGGCCTTGAGTGTGGATGTAAACTCTGCGAAAAGCGACGATGAACCCTTGGACTACTGGTTGTGCAGGCTTGACCTGTGGCCAGAACTGTCCCAATTTGCCATACAACTTCTCTCTTGCCCTGCCGCAAGCGTCCTGTCAGAAAGGACCTTCAGTGCAGCTGGAGGCATAGTTACTGAGAAGAGAAGTCGCCTAAGTCACGACAGTGTTCAGTACCTGACCTTTATCAAAATGAATGAGGAATGGATCACGGAGGGCTACTGCACGACCGAAGACTAAGTCAGTCCCCACACACAGGATCTCTGCCGGCAGGCCGCTTGACTGCCTTCTCCGCCACCACCAACAGGGTCCAGGACTCTAGGCGGATTCCTAATTTTTCTGGTGCGTGTACATGTGCCCATCCCCCTTCGTGATCATTACCTTGCCGCGGTGAAGGGGCTTGCGCATCACAATGAAGCAATGACCGCCGGCTATTTGAGTGTCTCGGGTGGGGGTGGCACACAAAAGATAATAAGGTCGTTGCTTCATTGTGGTCAGACCAAATTTGATCAGCTGGACAGTCACTGTTCTGTCATTCAGCTACATCAGCCGGGCGAGCATATGGGCTGAAAAGCCACCATCACTTGCACTATCGTCATGGTGCGCACCAGTCCAGCACGGCCGTCACTCACTACACAAATGGCTGTTTGCAGTCACTGCATACCTTTCACTGCATCTGTGACTGCACATTATACCTGGCAGTCAGTGCATAACTTGCACTTGCATGGATACACTTTTAAACAATTTAAAAATACAACCATCTAAACTTTCAAACGATTTAAAAATACAACCATCTAAACTTTCAAACTATTTAAAAATACAACCATCTATCATTTTCAAACAATGTAAAAAAAAGGCAAAAAAAACTTGCCCTCCGTAAAACATTCTTGGCAAATGCTTTCGACTTGGTTTGTCTTCCGCTGGCTCAAGGGTCCATCTGACCACAGATGCCTGGTCTGCAAAGCACGGTCAGGGCAGCTACAGCATGGGTCTCAGCAGGCTCCCACTTCGGGGCGCAATCCAACCTTCATTCCCTGCGGTGACAATGGCAGACTTGCCCTCCATAACGGATTCCCGTTAAAGGATTTAAAGTTAATTCATTTCAATTAGGGCCACAAAAGGTCCTCCTGAGTCCTGTATTGTTATTTTTGGTCACTACCTCGGGGCGGGCGTGCATGACTGCCTGCCTCCCTCCTTGCCTGGATGTGTGGTGGTAGCCGTTGATCAGGATCCAACTCCGGAACGCAATACAAGAGGGAGCTCGTCCTCAGAAACAGCTGGGGGCAGTGTCCGGCGCCATGTATCGCCCGCTATGGCCAGACAGCCAACATGCCCTTCAACGTCAGCTGCTGATGCCACCGTAGCGCTATCAGCCCAGGGAGGGCTTAGCGGTTTGGACATTTTTTAACGTGTGTGTCTCAGATCGGAGCAAAGCCATCTAGTGTCTCTGCCAGCAAAAATGAAGCCGTGGAAAGGCCAACTGTCACGTGGAAAGGCCAACTGTCACGAACCGAACCTTCCGCAGAAGTTCGCAAACCCGGTTCGCGAACCGAAAATCGGAGGTTCGCGACATCTCTATTGATAATACACAGAGGACAAGTGACAGTGTACAGACACAGCCAGCAACCACCTTCTCTAGGTAAATGGCCCCTCTCCTTCTCTCTTGCTGTTGCTGACCAGCTTTAATCTCTGAACCTATCTTCTCATGCTAGTGGCATCCCTCCTCTCCTGTCTAGTAACCCTTCCACTGCTGGTCTGAGTTTATGTCACACACTTCATGCTACAGATTCTTCTCCTTTTGTTTTAAGCAACTAATCAACTGTGTTAAACTCTGTACTTATGCGGTATATTGACCAGTGTATTGACCAGTATAACTGATATGTTTTATGGCTGTACAGACAGGGGCCCTGGAGCACAGGGGGCCCAGGTGGTACTTAATGTATTCACTATTAACTTTCTTGTGTTCCTCCACCATCTGACTTTGTCTCTGTTCCCCTGAACTATATGCAGTGTTGATTGAATGAGAATGTAAAATGCCCAATTATCTCATATCCACAGCGTAGGGGCAGGTGTCATTGCTTATGAGTGCCTCCATCCCCATGAAAGTTTTGCTATGGGTCCCCATGATCTCTAGCTATGCCACTGGCCCCAAATAACAAAAGAGTAGGCTACATATAAGAGCTTAGGGCTCCTGAGGTGCACAAAAGTTATAGCCAAATAACAAAAGATAGCGTTCAGTGTTCACTGTTTATTTTGTAATGATGTTTATTTAAAGGGATACAGGGAAGGGGGGGGGGGGTAGTGCAGCTGTACTTACCACCAGGGTCCTGCTCTGCTGTCAATTCTGGCACATCCAGCTACTGCGTATGCATGGGCGCATCTGCACACCTTCTTGATAGCGCTCCTGCAGCCAAGAGCGTTCTTCTCTTACGCAGTCCACAAAGACTTAACTTGACCTGGTCACTGGCAGTTACGGAGTGGACAGAGGAACTGCAGCAAGGAACACAAAGACTTCTAGGGGCTGAAAGAAACCCCAGGTAAGTAAAACTTTACGTGTGTGTGTGTGTGTGTGTGTGTGTGTGTGTGTGTGTGTGTGTATGAGTGTGTGTGTGTGTGTGTGTATGAGTGTGTGTGTGTATGAGTATGTGTGTGTATGAGTGTGTGTGTGTGTGTGTGTGTATGTGCGTGTGCGTGTGTGTGTGGTGCGGTTGATCATCAGGGGTGGCTGGTGATAGCGGGCTTAGGGCGGTAAAAAGTACAAATCTGGCCCTGTGTGCATCATCTTTAGAAGAGGCATCCATCTGACATGACAGCCATGCAGACCAACTTGATGCAGTGTGCGACATCTGGTGTGAGCGCTGACCTTCCACACCTTCAACCTCTGCAACAATCCTGCCAGCACTCATACATCTATTTTTAAAAGACTACCTCTGAAAATGACACTGAGCACATGCACTCAACACCTTTGGTTGACCATGACGAGTTCTGTTCTGTAGTGAAACTTCTCCTGTTAAACCACTGTTTGCTCTTGGCCACCATGCTGCACCTCAGTTTCAGGGTACTGACAAGCTCCTTATAGCCTAGGCAATCTTTATGTTGAGCAACAATTCTTTTTTTAAGATCCTCAGAGAGTTTTCTGCCAGGAGGTGCCATGTTGAACTTCGGGTTCGGAGTTAGTGTGGGCGCGATAACACCAAATTTAACACAATCGCTCCCCATTTACACCAGAGACCTTATAACACTAACAAGTAACATGCCCCCGGGGAGGGAAAATGTCTCTTTGGGAAGATTTTTAAAATAATAATTCCAGTATTTTTATAGTATTTTTCTACTGTTGGACTCAAAGCGCTTGCGAGGCAGCCACTAGAGTGCACTCAGTAGGCAGTAGCAGTGTTAGGGAGTCTTGCCCAAGAACACTTACTGAATGAGCTACTGCAATGGCTGTATAGTGTAATGGTTAAGGGCTCTGCCTCTGACAGGCATCCTGGGTTCAAATCTCAACTCTTCCAATTCAGTATTAGTAAGCCAGCACATATTCAGTAGGAGTTCTTGGGCAATGCTCCCTAACACTGCTACTACCTACTGAGTGTGTTCCTGTGGCTTCCTCACAAGCACTTTGAGTCTGACAGGAGAAAAACGCTATACAAATACTGGAATTATTATTTTACATTGAAATTTTTTTTTTACATTCTTTACTTAGAAGTGTACACACTTTTGCTGCCATCGGTTTAGACCTTCATGGCTGTGTGTTGAGTTATTTTGATGGATCAGCAAATGTATATTGTTATGCAAGCTGTATACTGACTACTTTACATTGTATCTTCAGTGTTGTACCTTGAAAATATATAATAAAATATTTAGCAAAATAGAGAAGTATACTCACGTTTCTGAGATACTGTATATTTTATAGTTGCCCTAAATGATCTATTTGCATATTTGGTTGGTCAAACCTGCTTGTAAAATATTTTTAGCTATGGATAGGGACCTCTGGATATATTTTAAACTGACTACCGTAGTGAGATGCCTATTGGAAGATTTTTCTGGGATATTTTTTAAACTCCGGTCACTAATATATTTATTCAGAATACCCAACAGAGAGGTCTCCATTTCTAAAACATAGATTGTCAACTTTTGGGCAACACAATACAATTTTTAATTTGAGGTTTGACGCTAAGGCAGAACACAACAGTTTCAGATCATAGGTGTGATCTCCAACTCACAATAGCAACAGCTGTTACTTAATAGCATTTATGTTGCTGGATAGTGTACTGGTTAAGGGCACCACCTCTGACACAGGAGACTAGGGTTAAAATCTCGGCAAGCCAGCCCTTATCCAATAAGGAGTCCTTGGGCAAGACTCACTAACACTGCAGGGTGGCCTATTGAGCATGCCCTCAGTGGCTGCAGCTCTCAAGGGGTTAGAGTCCACCAGGAGAAAAGCGCTATACAAATGTTAGCATTATTAATATTATTATGTGAGCAAACAATCAATGACCTTTTTTTTTTTTTTTTTTTTTGGGTGAAAACTTGCAAATAGTTGGTGAAAACACCACACCATTTTCTTGGTGAAAATTAGCAAATAGTTTGCTTTGTTTGTCTTGAAAGTAAGCCATAGCAGTGGCCTACTCTTAATCTTGGCCACAGTTTAAAATATAAAAACATCTAAAGTGAACAATATTGGACAAGTTGCTTGTGAAGGTATGACATGATCCCCATGGAAACACTCAAAAACAATAAAGTCTTGAAAAAAGTATCAGAAAATAACTTAACTTTGTGTACACTCGAGCATTTTAAAAGCCCTGAAACTCCCCTAACTATAAAAACTAATGAATTCTGCTTTCTCCGTTGACTACATTTTACTCTATAAAAATTACTGTTTTCCTTATCCTTGCTCATTAGTTTATAATATGTGTGCTGTTATTGTAAGCTACAGGTGCAATCACTTTTGAGATATATTACTTTAACTCATGTTATTGTTTTGAGGACTGTGCCTAAAGTAAGTAGCTTATTATTTTTTAATCAATCAACCCACGTTGAACTTAAATGATAACTTTTACTAAAAGCTTTATTTGAGTTATTTCCTTGTATTTGCTGCCTGTTGTATTTATAACCACCAGGTCTGAGTGACACATGTGCCAAGTCACTGAGCCATAGAAACACTAACGGCAGCAAATGTCACACCAGTCATTGTACTACATCAGGCAAGTCATTGTGGTGCCAGTTTGCAGAAGCTATTTGTATAAGATGTCTGGTGTTTTAATGCATTGTGGACCTTTCATATACAGTATATTAGGGTATGTGCTCTAATCTTTTACTGATAGAATGTAAAGCAGATGTACAGACTCAAATTATTATAGCATAATAATTGTACATAAAATGACATTGAGGGTATCATTTAATATATATCTACAGAAGGAATATCTAGCCCTAACAACGAACTCATAGCAAATTTATATGTGACCTCCTTGAAATTTCTTTCATTTGTAGCAAAGAGAGCAAACAGAGATCCGGGCAACAGGTTGTTGCCTCTGAAGAAGCAGATTTATCTGTGAAACGGCTGTTAGGCCTTGCAATTTTCTGTCAGGAATCTTGGGGAAGGAATAAAGGAGTTTATGCATCATATGTGCTGGCTGGTGCCCGGATCTCTGTTTGCTCTCTTTGCTACAATTGAACCTGGTTTGTTCCGGAGGCACGGCCTACGACCCCTGCTACCCCCTTGGGGCTGCCTTTCAGTGCATTTAGTGCCACCCTACGTGTTTGTTTCTTTTTTGCGAAATTTCTTTCATATAGAGGGCACCTACTGCCAGCAGATAAGGGGCACATTGATGGATGCTGTGTGCTCTGGCTTACACCCGCCTGTACCTGGGTCTGTGAAAGAGACTTGAGATCTGTGTGCAGGAGTAGTACTAGTGGAGCCATGTCACACTGTAATGAATAGCGGAGATGCCGCCGCATGGGCAAGCGGCATGGCGGCTATCTCCGCGTCCCAGCCGGCGGCTGCGGCCGCGCAGCAGCATGATACTGCTTTGTCTGGTCCTTCTAGTGCACACAGATGGAGAGCTACGCTCGCTCGTGTGCGCGCGCCAGGCGAAAGGACCTTTATGCTGCTAGAAGGGGAGTCAGCTGATCAGCTGACTCCAGCTATGCTCCGGATTGGCTGAGTGACTGGGGCGGCGCTGTGGAGCGCTTTTAGTATATATAGGACTTGCCTGTCACTTGCAAGTTGTCTGCTGTTGCAAAAATTTACGTGTGAGCGCTCAGACCTGATTCAGATCCCACAATGTGTTAGAACCAGCCGGAGCTGGGAATTCACACTGAGTCAGATTCCATTGATAGCGTTAAAGTACTATTGTTTGCTACTGTTTATGTGTTAGACTAGTTCCCAGGTGCTGAGACCAAGGACCTCACACCTAAGACTAGGAGATTACTACAATGCTACTATTTATCTGTTAGACTAGTTCCCAGGTGTTGAGACCAAGGACCTCACACCTAAGATTAGGACTGTGATACATTATTGTTACCTGTTATGACCTTTGGCTTCCTGACTACTCTCCTGTTCTCTGATTCAGTACTTCCGCCCATCTGATTATCTGTTGCCAACATTGCCTGTACCTGAATACCGAATCAGTCTTATGCTTCTGTACTTTGTCTGTCCGTGTGTTGCCGACCTGGCTTGTCTGACCTTTCTGGCTGTCACCTAGCCCTTGGGTAATCAGTCTTACTGTACACCTGTGACACCTGCTCTTCAGGTGGTTACTAGCTGTAATATCAGGCCTATGGTAACCAGCTCCTCTGGGGACCATCATGCAGCACAGTCAGTGGGTCTCTATAATAATCCGAACATTTGTATAGCGCTTTTCTCCTGTTGGACTCAAAGCGCTCAAGAGCTGCAGCCACTGGGACGCGCTCAAGAAGCCACCCTGCAGTGTTAAGGAGTCTTGCCTTGAACTCCCTACTGAATAGGTACTTGACCTAGCCAGGATTCGAACCCTGGTCTCCCATGTCATAGGCAGAGCCCTTAACCAGTACACTATCCAGCCACTACCTCTCTAAGGTCCACTGGCTGCAGTACAGTCTGATTCCCTGCCTCTCAGGGAATCCTTGGCTGCAGTACAGTCTGATTCCCTGCTCCTCAGGGAATCCCTAGCTGCAGACCAATCCTCATTATATCACTCCAGTCAGGGGTCCCTGCTCCTCAGGTATCCACTGGCTGCAGTACAGTCTGATTCCCTCTCCCTCAGGAAATCCTTGGCTGTAGTAGTGTCTGTATCTCTCACTTCTCAGGAGATAACCACTCCGATTACAGTTGCACAAAACACTATACCACATTGGGTGTGCTGTGTCTAGCTATACTAGTATTATTGGTGATTCTGCAGATCACCACATAATCAGGTATAGCTTCTGTATTATTGGTGATACTGCAGATCACCAATGATCAGAAAAATCTGTGTTGCTGACACCAATCGTTACAGAACAGCAGACCAAAACAATATGGACGCACTACACAGCCGAGTTGACAGTTTAGCCACTTCGATGGATAATTTCATCAGGGTGCTTGATGGCCAACAGACTCTAATTACAGCTTTGTCTGGGTCAATACAGGTTCTCCAAACAGCTGTGAATACAGTGCGATCCCCTCCAGTTACAGACCTTCGCATGTCTGTACCTGAAAAGTTTTCTGGACATAGATCTGACTTTCAGAATTTCAGAAATCGAGTGCTATCATATTTTGAGTTGAGGCCTACCCTATCGGGAACTGAGTCTCAGAGAGTTACGTTTATAAAGACCCTTTTGTCAGGGGATTCACAGACATGGGCATATAGTCTTCATGCAGAGCATGAGGCTCTGACATCAGTTCAGGAATTTTTTAAAGCCATGGCCATTATATATGATGATCCAGATATTGCTTCCACCGCTGAACTGAAGCTAAAGACCCTACGCCAGGGTCGAGATCCGGTAGAAGTTTATGCGGCAGAGTTCAGAAAGTGGGCCGTATCAGCTAGGTGGGGAACATATGCACTGTTAGACTGTTTTTTGTCAGGTTTATCTGATGCAGTTTCCAAATTGATGTTGGGACATCCTGAACCCAAGTCCATTGACGAGGCAATCGCTTTAGCTGTATGGGTAGATCGCCGTTTACGCTATCAAAAACAGTCCCGGGGTAGAAATACTGTAAGATATGTCTCCTATGCCTCCTCTCCACCCTCGTCACCCCCGACCAGAGCCGATGCAAATCGGACACTCCAGATTGACGCAGGTGGGAAAGAATCGCAGGAAATGAAAAACTCTGTTTATACTGTGCAGAGGAGGGTCACAGGATTCAGAATTGTCCTAAAGAAGTCAGGAAACGCTGCCGCCTAGGTGTAGTCAGAGGTAATACCCTAGGCGAGCAGTCTCTACCTCTAAACAATAATCGTCTACTCCTTCCCTGCTCCATGACGTGGGAAGGTCAGACTGCCTCCACAGAAGCCTTTGTAGACTCCGGCTCTGCAGCCAATTTCATAGATTATGACATTGCTAAGAAATTGGGAATTCCCTTACTTCCATTAGACCGACAGATTCTGGTTACTGCAGTCGACGACTCTCCATTACAGAGTAGACAACCTCTTTCTCAGACCCCATTGTTGGTGTGTAATGTAGGGGTGTTACATAAAGAGAGTTTACAGTTTTTGGTCCTGCAGATGGCAACCTCTACCATTATTCTTGGTATGCCTTGGTTACAACTTCACTCTCCTCAGATTGAATGGGCTTCAGGTCAGCTAAAGAGCTGGTCGGCCCATTGTCATCATCATTGTTTAGAGAAAGTTGCTGTTTGCGCTGCCAATTTTTTCTCCTAATCTGACGGAACATCGTAAACATGTCAAGTTCGTTTTGAAGAAATTGAGACAGAATTCACTGTATGCCAAGTTAGAAAAGTGCCTCTTCGAGGTCACTTCTGTTCCTTTTCTGGGTTATATTATCTCTACATCTGGTCTCTCCATGGATCCAGAAAAAGTCTCGGCTGTTTTGGAGTGGCCACAACCTGTGGGTTTGAAGGCACTCCAAAGATTTTTGGGCTTTGCCAATTACTACAGGAGATTCATCAAGGGTTTCTCCTCGGTAGTGTCACCCCTCACTAGCCTTACCAAGAAAGGGGCTGACACGTACCACTGGTTAGCAGAGGCACATTCCGCCTTCTCCACATTGAAAAAACTGTTCTGTTCTGCTCCCATTTTGAGACATGTTAATGTCACCTTCCCCTTCATTGTAGAGGTCGATGCCTCAGAGGTCGGGGTTGGGGCTGTACTGTCTCAACGCTCTGGTCTGCAGGGCAAACTTCACCCCTGTGCTTACCTTTCCCGTAGGTTCTCTCCTGCGGAGAAGAACTACGATATTGGCAATCGACAGCTTTTGGCCATTAAATTAGCCTTCGAAGAATGGCGACATTGGCTAGAAGGGGCAGAGCATACTATCACAGTCTATACAGATCATAAAAACTTGGAGTACATAGAAGGGGCCAAAAGACTTAGTCATCGACAGGCCCGTTGGTCCTTGTTCTTTTCAAGATTCAGATTTGTCATAACGTACACACCAGGGAGTAAGAATGTCAAAGCTGACGCCCTATCTAGGTATTTCAAGCCCGAGACAGTGCAACCCTCAACCCCAGAAACCATCCTACCTCAGAAAGTAGTCTTGGCAGCTACTGAGACCTGGAAGGATTGGACGGCTACTCTGGGCCCTTGTCAACAGGATGTTCCAGAAGGGAAGCCTGAGGGAGTCATGTTTGTACCACTGCCTTTCCGCCTGCAACTCCTGCAATTGTTCCATTCCCATAAAAATGCAGGGCATCCTGGGGCTGCCAGAACTCAGGATTTGCTGGCCAGATGTGCTTGGTGGCCTACGCTAGCAACTGATTGTACGGAGTTTGTAAGAGAGTGCTCAGTTTGTGCCAGGAGTAAGCCCTCTCGTCAGGCACCAGTGGGTACACTACAACCCTTACCAGTGGCAAGTGAACCCTGGACTCATCTGTCAATGGACTTTGTGGGAGAACTCCCCAAGTCTGAGGGCAAGACGGTCATTTGGGTGGTAGTAGATAGGTTCAGTAAGATGGCTCATTTTGTCCCTCTGAAAGGACTCCCCTCGGCCCAGGAGTTGGCTGATCTCTTCATCCAGCACATTTTCCGGCTGCATGGCATTCCGGAGAATGTAGTGTCAGATCGGGGAGTCCAGTTCGTGTCAAAATTTTGGAGGGCCTTTTGCCATCAGCTGGAGATGGACCTTTCATTTTCATCAGGCTACCACCCACAGACCAATGGCCAGACCGAGAGAATAAACCAGTCCCTTGAGCAGTTTCTCGGATGTTATGTGGCAGATGCACAGTCTGACTGGGTAAAGTTTTTGCCGTTTGCAGAATTTGCACATAACAATCTGAAGAGTTCCTCTTCAGGATTGTCCCCATTTCAGATAGTCTCGGGAAGATCTCCCAAGTTTGCTCCATTACCAGTGACATCTACCCCATTTCCGGTCCTGGAGGATTGGCAAAGGGCATTGAGGGAGATTTGGGGAATCTGGGGAAAGCCTTCCAGGCTCAGAAGAAACAGGCGGATAATAGACGGTCTGTAGAAATCAAGTTTTCCCCAGGGGACATGGTGTGGGTATCTACTCGGCATTTAGCTTTAAAGCAACCATCACCTAAACTGGGACCCATATTTGTAGGACCATACCCGGTGTCCAGAAGGATTAATGACATCACGTATGCGATTGATCTCCCAGCTAGCATGAAAGGTGTGAGATCATTCCATGTGTCTCTGTTGAAGCCTGCAGTGCACGTGGATTCCTCCCCCCCCCCCTCTGATGGTTAACGACCAACCCGAGTATGAGATCGAGAAGATTTTGGATTCTCGATTGGTGCAAAATTCTGTGCAGTATCTGGTCCACTGGAAGGGATATGGTCTGGAGGAGAGAACTTGGGTGCCGGATTGTCGCATGCATGTTGAGGAATTGAAAAAAGAATTTCATGACTTACACCCTGAGAAACCGGGTAGGCAGGGTCCGGGGTCCACTCCTCAGGGGGGGTACTGTAATGAATAGCGGAGATGCCGCCGCATGGGCAAGCGGCATGGCGGCTATCTCCGCGTCCCAGCCGGCGGCTGCGGCTGCGCAGCAGCATGATACTGCTTTGTCTGGTCCTTCTAGTGCACACAGATAGAGAGCTACGCGTGCGCGCGCCAGGCGACAGGAGCTTTATGCTGCTAGAAGGGGAGTCAGCTGATCAGCTGACTCCAGCTATGCTCCAGAATGGCTGAGTGACTGGGACAGCGCTGTGGAGCGCTTTTAGTATATATAGGACTTGCCTTTAACTTGCAAGTTGTCTGCTGTTGCGAAAATTTACGTGTGAGTGCTCAGACCTGAGTCAGATCCCACAGTGTGTTAGAACCAGCCGGAGCTGGGAATTCACACTGAGTCAGATTCCATTGATAGCGTTAAAGTACTATTGTTTGCTACTGTTTATGTGTTAGACTAGTTCCCAGGTGTTGAGACCAAGGACCTCACACCTAAGACTAGGAGATTACTACATTGCTACTATTTATCTGTTAGACTAGTTCCCAGGTGTTGAGACCAAGGACCTAACACTTAAGACTAGGAGATTCTATATTGTTACTGCTTATCTGTTAGACTAGATCCCAGGTGTTGAGACCAAGGACCTCACACCGAAGATTAGGACTGTGATACATTATTGTTACCTGTTATGACCTTTGGCTTCCTGACTACTCTCCTGTTCTCTGATTCGGTACTTCCGCCCATCTGATTATCTGTTGCCAACATTGCCTGTACCTGGATACCAAATCAGTCTTCCGCTTCTGTACTTTGTCTGTCCGTGTGTTGCCGACCTGGCTTGTCTGATCTTTCTGGCTGTCACCTAGCCCTTGGGTGATCAGTCTTACTGTACACCTGTGACACTTGCTCTTCAGGTGGTTACTAGCTGCATTATCAGGCCTATGGTCACCAGCTCCTCTGGAGACCATCGTGCAGCACAGTCAGTGGGTCTCTACCTCTCTAAGGTCCACTGGCTGATTCCCTGTCTCTCAGGGAATCCTTGGCTGCAGTACAGTCTGATTCCCTGCTCCTCAGGGAATCCTAGCTGCAGACCAATCCTCATTATATCACTCCAGTCAGGGGTCCCTGCTCCTCAGGTATCCACTGGCTGCAGTACAGTCTGATTCCGTCCCTCAGGGAATCCTTGGCTCCCACTTCTCGGGAGATAACCTCTCTGATTACTGTTTCACAAAACACTATACCACATTGGGTGTCCTGTGTCTAGCTATACTAGTATTATTGGTGATTCTGCAGATCACTACATAATCAGGTATAGCTTCTGTATTATTGGTGATACTGCAGATCACCAATGATCAGAAAAATCTGTGTTGCTGACACCAATCATTACACACTCTATGGCTGAAATGTATTAATGTGTGTGTGTGTGTGGGGGGGGGGGGGCAGAGGGGGTCACAAGAACTGAATGATCCTCACTCAGATTTGTTGTTTCTGTGAAAGGGGCACTATGGCGAAAAATTGTAAAATGTAAAATATGTGCAAACATATACAAATAAGAAGTACGTTTTTTCCACAGTAAAATGAGTCATAAATTACTTTTCTCCTTTGTTGCTGTCACTTACAGTAGGTAGTAGAAATCTGACAGAAGTGACAGGTTTTAGAGTATTCCATCTTTTCATAGGGGATTCTCAAGGATTTACAGTGGTGTGAAAAACTATTTGCCCCCTTCCTGATTTCTTATTCTTTTGCATGTTTGGCACACTTAAATGTTTCTGCTCATCAAAAACCGTTAACTATTAGTCAAAGATAACATAATTGAACACAAAATGCAGTTTTAAATGATGGTTTTTATTATTTAGTGAGAAAAATAACTCAAAACCTACATGGCCCTGTGTGAAAAAGAAATTGCCCCCTGAACCTAATAACTGGTTGGGCCACCCTTAGCAGCAATAACTGCAATCAAGCGTTTGCGATAACTTGCAACAAGTCTTTTACAGCGCTCTGGAGGAATTTTGGCCCACTCATCTTTGCAGAATTGTTGTAATTCAGCTTTATTTGAGGGTTTTCTAGCATGAACCGCCTTTTTAAGGTCATGCCACAACATCTCAATAGGATTCAGGTCAGGACTTTGACTAGGCCACTCCAAAGTCTTCATTTTGTTTTTCTTCAGCCATTCAGAGGTGGATTTGCTGGTGTGTTTTGGGCAGTGGCGGCTCCAGGAATTTTTTTTAGGGGGTGCTATGCAGGTGCTGGACCAATTTCCGGGGGAGCTGAGGACAAAAAATGGGTGTGGCCACAACTCGCGCGGCGCGGCGAAAAAAAATGGGCGTGGTCATGACCGGATGAGGGCGGGGCTAACTGTAATTTAAAGTGAACCCAGGGTGAGAGCGATATGGTGGCTGCCATATTTATTTCCTTTTAATCAATTTTAGTTGCCTGGCAGCCCTGCTGATCTATTTGGATGTAGTAGTGAACTGAATTACACCAGAAACAAGCATGCAGCTAATCTTGTCAGTTCTGACAATATTGTCAGAAAACCCTGACCTGCTGCATGCTTGTTCAGGGTCTATGGTTGAAAGAATTAAAAGGCAGAGGACCAACACGGCAGCCAGGCAGCTGGTATTACTTAAAAGGAGATAAATATGGCAGCCTCAATATTATTCTCACCTCGGGTTCCCTTTAAAAGTGCAACGCAAAGACAGAGGGCCCAAGTTTTGGTGACCCTTTTCCCAGAAAATTCACATAATTGTGCAGGTGTTCTCAAGAAAATACACGTAATGTGAGCAGATTTTAACAAAAAACACGTCCAATGACCCCAATATGCACAATTGTTATCAGATATGGCTCCAATATGCAAAATCGGTAGCAGATATGACCCCAATATGCACAATCGTTATCAGATATGGCCCCAATATGCACAATCGTTATCAGATATGGCCCCAATATGCACAATCGTTATCAGATATGGCCCCAATATGCACAATCGTTATCAGATATGGCCCCAATATGCACAATCGTTATCAGATATGGCCCCAATATGCACAATCGTTATCAGATATGGCCCCAATATGCACAATCGTTATCAGATATGGCCCCAATATGCACAATCATTATCAGATATGGCCCCAATATGCACAATCGTTATCAGATATGGCCCCAATATGCACAATCGTTATCAGATATGGCCCCAATATGCACAATCGTTATCAGATATGGCCCCAATATGCACAATCGTTATCAGATATGACCCCAATATGCACAATCGGTAGCAGAAATGACCCCAATATGCACAATCGGTAGCAGAAATGACCCCAATATGCACAATCGGTAGCAGAAATGACCCCAATATGCACAATCGGTAGCAGAAATGACCCCAATATGCACAATCGGTAGCAGATATGACCCCAATATGCACAATCCGTAGCAGATATGACCCCAATATGCACAATCCGTAGCAGAAATGACCCCAATATGCACAATCAGCATCACCTGAAAAAGAAAAGAAAAACCCATTTACTCACCTACAGCCAGAAGACCTTCTTTCCCGACCTCCTGTCCCGACCTCCTTGTGGCGCGCAGCCCCTTTCCCTTCATTGTAGAGGTCGATGCCTCAGAGGTCGGGGTTGGGGCTGTACTGTCTCAACGCTCTGGTCTGCAGGGCAAACTTCACCCCTGTGCTTACCTTTCCCGTAGGTTCTCTCCTGCGGAGAAGAACTACGATATTGGCAATCGACAGCTTTTGGCCAATAAATTAGCCTTCGAAGAATGGCGACATTGGCTAGAAGGGGCAGAGCATACTATCACAGTCTATACGGATCATAAAAACTTGGAGTACATAGAAGGGGCCAAAAGACTTAGTCATCGACAGGCCCGTTGGTCCTTGTTCTTTTCAAGATTCAGATTTGTCATAACGTACACACCAGGGAGTAAGAATGTCAAAGCTGACGCCCTATCTAGGTATTTCAAGCCCGAGACAGTGCAACCCTCAACCCCAGAAACCATCCTACCTCAGAAAGTAGTCTTGGCAGCTACTGAGACCTGGAAGGATTGGACGGCTACTCTGGGCCCTTGTCAACAGGATGTTCCAGAAGGGAAGCCTGAGGGAGTCATGTTTGTACCACTGCCTTTCCGCCTGCAACTCCTGCAATTGTTCCATTCCCATAAAAATGCAGGGCATCCTGGGGCTGCCAGAACTCAGGATTTGCTGGCCAGATGTGCTTGGTGGCCTACGCTAGCAACTGATTGTACGGAGTTTGTAAGAGAGTGCTCAGTTTGTGCCAGGAGTAAGCCCTCTCGTCAGGCACCAGTGGGTACACTACAACCCTTACCAGTGCCAAGTGAACCCTGGACTCATCTGTCGATGGACTTTGTGGGAGAACTCCCCAAGTCTGAGGGCAAGACGGTCATTTGGGTGGTAGTAGATAGGTTCAGTAAGATGGCTCATTTTGTCCCTCTGAAAGGACTCCCCTCGGCCCAGGAGTTGGCTGATCTCTTCATCCAGCACATTTTCCGGCTGCATGGCATTCCGGAGAATGTAGTGTCAGATCGGGGAGTCCAGTTCGTGTCAAAATTTTGGAGGGCCTTTTGCCATCAGCTGGAGATGGACCTTTCATTTTCATCAGGCTACCACCCACAGACCAATGGCCAGACCGAGAGAATAAACCAGTCCCTTGAGCAGTTTCTCGGATGTTATGTGGCAGATGCACAGTCTGACTGGGTAAAGTTTTTGCCGTTTGCAGAATTTGCACATAACAATCTGAAGAGTTCCTCTTCAGGATTGTCCCCATTTCAGATAGTCTCGGGAAGATCTCCCAAGTTTGCTCCATTACCAGTGACATCTACCCCATTTCCGGTCCTGGAGGATTGGCAAAGGGCATTGAGGGAGATTTGGGGAATCTGGGGAAAGCCTTCCAGGCTCAGAAGAAACAGGCCGATAATAGACGGTCTGTAGAAATCAAGTTTTCCCCAGGGGACATGGTGTGGGTATCTACTCGGCATTTAGCTTTAAAGCAACCATCACCTAAACTGGGACCCATTTTTGTAGGACCATACCCGGTGTCCAGAAGGATTAATGACATCACGTATGCGATTGATCTCCCAGCTAGCATGAAAGGTGTGAGATCATTCCATGTGTCTCTGTTGAAGCCTGCAGTGCACGTGGATTCCTCTCCCCCCCCCCCCCTGATGGTTAACGACCAACCCGAGTATGAGATCGAGAAGATTTTGGATTCTCGATTGGTGCAAAATTCTGTGCAGTATCTGGTCCACTGGAAGGGATATGGTCTGGAGGAGAGAACTTGGGTGCCGGATTGTCGCATGCATGTTGAGGAATTGAAAAAAGAATTTCATGACTTACACCCTGAGAAACCGGGTAGGCAGGGTCCGGGGTCCACTCCTCGGGGGGGGGGGGGGGGGGGGGGGTACTGTAATGAATAGCGGAGATGCCGCCGCATGGGCAAGCGGCATGGCGGCTATCTCCGCGTCCCAGCCGGCGGCTGCGGCTGCGCAGCAGCATGATACTGCTTTGTCTGGTCCTTCTAGTGCACACAGATGGAGAGCTACGCGTGCGCGCGCCAGGCGACAGGAGCTTTATGCTGCTAGAAGGGGAGTCAGCTGATCAGCTGACTCCAGCTATGCTCCAGAATGGCTGAGTGACTGGGGCAGTGCTGTGGAGCGCTTTTAGTATATATAGGACTTGCCTTTCACTTGCAAGTTGTCTGCTGTTGCGAAAATTTACGTGTGAGTGCTCAGACCTGAGTCAGATCCCATAGTGTGTTAGAACCAGCCGGAGCTGGGAATTCACACTGAGTCAGATTCCATTGATAGCGTTAAAGTACTATTGTTTGCTACTGTTTATGTGTTAGACTAGTTCCCAGGTGTTGAGACCAAGGACCTCACACCTAAGACTAGGAGATTACTACATTGCTACTATTTATCTGTTAGACTAGTTCCCAGGTGTTGAGACCAAGGACCTAACACCTAAGACTAGGAGATTCTATATTGTTACTGCTTATCTGTTAGACTAGATCCCAGGTGTTGAGACCAAGGACCTCACACCGAAGATTAGGACTGTGATACATTATTGTTACCTGTTATGACCTTTGGCTTCCTGACTACTCTCCTGTTCTCTGATTCGGTACTTCCGCCCATCTGATTATCTGTTGCCAACATTGCCTGTACCTGGATACCAAATCAGTCTTCCGCTTCTGTACTTTGTCTGTCCGTGTGTTGCCGACCTGGCTTGTCTGATCTTTCTGGCTGTCACCTAGCCCTTGGGTGATCAGTCTTACTGTACACCTGTGACACTTGCTCTTCAGGTGGTTACTAGCTGCAATATCAGGCCTATGGTCACCAGCTCCTCTGGAGACCATCGTGCAGCACAGTCAGTGGGTCTCTACCTCTCTAAGGTCCACTGGCTGATTCCCTGTCTCTCAGGGAATCCTTGGCTGCAGTACAGTCTGATTCCCTGCTCCTCAGGGAATCCTAGCTGCAGACCAATCCTCATTATATCACTCCAGTCAGGGGTCCCTGCTCCTCAGGTATCCACTGGCTGCAGTACAGTCTGATTCCGTCCCTCAGGGAATCCTTGGCTCCCACTTCTCGGGAGATAACCTCTCTGATTACTGTTGCACAAAACACTATACCACATTGGGTGTCCTGTGTCTAGCTATACTAGTATTATTGGTGATTCTGCAGATCACTACATAATCAGGTATAGCTTCTGTATTATTGGTGATACTGCAGATCACCAATGATCAGAAAAATCTGTGTTGCTGACACCAATCATTACACACTCTATGGCTGAAATGTATTAATGTGTGTGTGTGTGTGGGGGGGGGGGGGGGGCAGAGGGGGTCACAAGAACTGAATGATTCTCACTCAGATTTGTTGTTTCTGTGAAAGGGGCACTATGGCGAAAAATTGTAAAATGTAAAATATGTGCAAACATATACAAATAAGAAGTACGTTTTTTCCAGAGTAAAATTAGTCATAAATTACTTTTCTCCTATGTTGCTGTCACTTACAGTAGGTAGTAGAAATCTGACAGAAGTGACAGGTTTTAGAGTATTCCATCTTTTCATAGGGGATTCTCAAGGATTTACAGTGGTGTGAAAAACTATTTGCCCCCTTCCTGATTTCTTATTCTTTTGCATGTTTGGCACACTTAAATGTTTCTGCTCATCAAAAACCGTTAACTATTAGTCAAAGATAACATAATTGAACACAAAATGCAGTTTTAAATGATGGTTTTTATTATTTAGTGAGAAAAATAACTCAAAACCTACATGGCCCTGTGTGAAAAAGAAATTGCCCCCTGAACCTAATAACTGGTTGGGCCACCCTTAGCAGCAATAACTGCAATCAAGCGTTTGCGATAACTTGCAACAAGTCTTTTACAGCGCTCTGGAGGAATTTTGGCCCACTCATCTTTGCAGAATTGTTGTAATTCAGCTTTATTTGAGGGTTTTCTAGCATGAACCGCCTTTTTAAGGTCATGCCACAACATCTCAATAGGATTCAGGTCAGGACTTTGACTAGGCCACTCCAAAGTCTTCATTTTGTTTTTCTTCAGCCATTCAGAGGTGGATTTGCTGGTGTGTTTTGGGCAGTGGCGGCTCCAGGAATTTTTTTTAGGGGGTGCTATGCAGGTGCTGGACCAATTTCCGGGGGAGCTGAGGACAAAAAATGGGTGTGGCCACAACTCGCGCGCCGCGGCGAAAAAAATGGGCGTGGTCATGACCGGATGAGGGCGGGGCTAACTGTAATTTAAAGTGAACCCAGGGTGAGAGCGATATGGTGGCTGCCATATTTATTTCCTTTTAATCAATTTTAGTTGCCTGGCAGCCCTGCTGATCTATTTGGCTGTAGTAGTGAACTGAATTACACCAGAAACAAGCATGCAGCTAATCTTGTCAGTTCTGACAATATTGTCAGAAAACCCTGACCTGCTGCATGCTTGTTCAGGGTCTATGGTTGAAAGAATTAAAAGGCAGAGGACCAACACGGCAGCCAGGCAGCTGGTATTACTTAAAAGGAGATAAATATGGCAGCCTCAATATTATTCTCACCTCGGGTTCCCTTTAAAAGTGCAACGCAAAGACAGAGGGCCCAAGTTTTGGTGACCCTTTTCCCAGAAAATTCACATAATTGTGCAGGTGTTCTCAAGAAAATACACGTAATGTGAGCAGATTTTAACAAAAAACACGTCCAATGACCCCAATATGCACAATTGTTATCAGATATGGCTCCAATATGCACAATTGGTAGCAGATATGACCCCAATATGCACAATCGTTATCAGATATGGCCCCAATATGCACAATCGTTATCAGATATGGCCCCAATATGCACAATCGTTATCAGATATGGCCCCAATATGCACAATCGTTATCAGATATGGCCCCAATATGCACAATCGTTATCAGATATGGCCCCAATATGCACAATCGTTATCAGATATGGCCCCAATATGCACAATCGTTATCAGATATGGCCCCAATATGCACAATCGTTATCAGATATGACCCCAATATGCACAATCGGTAGCAGAAATGACCCCAATATGCACAATCGGTAGCAGAAATGACCCCAATATGCACAATCGGTAGCAGAAATGACCCCAATATGCACAATCGGTAGCAGAAATGACCCCAATATGCACAATTGGTAGCAGAAATGACCCCAATATGCACAATCGGTAGCAGAAATGACCCCAATATGCACAATCCATAGCAGATATGACCCCAATATGCACAATCCGTAGCAGATATGACCCCAATATGCACAATCCGTAGCAGAAATGACCCCAATATGCACAATCAGCATCACCTGAAAAAGAAAAGAAAAACCCATTTACTCACCTACAGCCAGAAGACCTTCTTTCCCGACCTCCTGTCCCGACCTCCTTGTGGCGCGCAGCCCCTTCCCCTTCATTGTAGAGGTCGAT
Organism: Hyperolius riggenbachi; assembly: GCF_040937935.1. Lineage (NCBI taxonomy): Eukaryota > Metazoa > Chordata > Amphibia > Anura > Hyperoliidae > Hyperolius > Hyperolius riggenbachi. Next base: position 116,761,899 of record NC_090656.1, on the reverse strand, counting down.
GCCTCAGAGGTCGGGGTTGGGGCTGTACTGTCTCAACGCTCTGGTCTGCAGGGCAAACTTCACCCCTGTGCTTACCTTTCCCCGTAGGTTCTCTCCTGCGGAGAAGAACTACGATATTGGCAATCGACAGCTTTTGGCCATTAAATTAGCCTTCGAAGAATGGCGACATTGGCTAGAAGGGGCAGAGCATACTATCACAGTCTATACGGATCATAAAAACTTGGAGTACATAGAAGGGGCCAAAAGACTTAGTCATCGACAGGTATGGCCCCAATATGCACAATCGTTATCAGATATGGCCCCAATATGCACAATCGTTATCAGATATGACCCCAATATGCACAATCGGTAGCAGATATGACCCCAATATGCACAATCGGTAGCAGATATGACTCCAATATGCACAATCGGTAGCAGATATGACTCCAATATGCACAATCCGTAGCAGATATGACCCCAATATGCACAATCGGTAACAGAAATGACCCCAATATGCACAATCGGTAGCAGAAATGACTCCAATATGAACAATCGGTAGCAGAAATGACCCCAATATGCACAATCGGTAGCAGAAATGACCCCAATATGCACAATCGGTAGCAGAAATGACCCCAATATGCACAATCGGTAGCACAATCGGTAGCAGAAATGACCCCAATATGCACAATCGGTAGCAGAAATGACCCCAATATGCACAATTGGTAGCAGAAATGACCCCAATATGCACAATCGGTAGCAGAAATGACCCCAATATGCACAATCGGTAGCAGAAATTACCCCAATATGCACAATCCATAGCAGATATGACCCCAATATGCACAATCCGTAGCAGATATGACCCCAATATGCACAATCCGTAGCAGAAATGACCCCAATATGTACAATCAGCATCACCTGAAAAAGAAAAGAAAAACCCATTTACTCACCTACAGCCAGAAGACCTTCTTTCCCGACCTCCAGTCCCGACCTCCTTGTGGCGCGCAGCGCCCGCGCGCCCACGATCCTCTTCCTTCCCGACGTCACGACGAGACTTCCTGCCTGCATGCAGAGAGCAGGGCTACGGGAAAATGGCCGCCCGAAGCCTGCAGAGCAGGGCTCCGGGCGGCCATCTTACCGTAGCCCTGCCTGCTGCTCCGTGCTGCCACTGTGTGAACTGACTTGGCGTCTTTTAGACGCCTGAAGTCAGTTCACTCCAGGGGGTGCTTTGGGGGTGCTTGGACAATTCTAGGGGGTGCTCGAGCACCCCCAAGCACCCCCTTGGTGCCGCCCCTGGTTTTGGGCCATTGTCCTGCTGCAGCACCCAAGATTGCTTCAGCTTGATTTGACGAACAGATGGCTGGACATTCTCCTTCAGGATTTTTTGGTAGACAGTAGAATTCATGGTTCCATCTATCACAGCAAGCCTTCCAGGTCCTGAAGCAGCAAAACAACCCCAGACCATCACACTACCACCACCATATTTTACTGTTGGTATGATGTTCTTTTGCTGAAATGCTGTGTTACTTCTACGCCAGATGTAATAGGACACGCACCTTCCAAAAAGTTCAACTTTTGTCTCGTCGGTCCACAAGGTATTTTCCAAAAAGCCTTGGCAATCATTGAGATGTTTTTTAGCAAAATTGAGACGAGTCTTAACGTTCTTTTTGCTTAAAAGTGGTTTGCGCCTTGGATATCTGCCATGCAGGCCATTTTTTCCCAGTCTCTTTCTTATGGTGGAGTCGTGAACACTGACCTTAATTGAGGCAAGTGAGGCCTGCAGCTCTTTAGATGTTGTCCTGGGGTCTTCTGCTGCCTCTCGGTTGAGTTTTCTCCGCACTCTTGGGGTAATTTTGTTCGGCTGGCCACACCTGGGAAGGTTCTTCACTGTTCCATGTTTTTGCCATTTGTGGATAATGGCTCTCACTGTGGTTCGCTGGAGTCCCAAAGCTTTAGAAATGGCTTTATAACCTTTACCAGACTGATAGATCTCAATTACAGTACTTTTGTTCTCATTTGTTCCTGAATTTCTTTGGATCTTGGCATGATGTCTAGCTTTTGAGGTGCTTTTGGTCTACTTCTCTGTGTCAGATATCTCCTATTTAAGTGATTTCTTGATTGAAAGAGGTGTGGCAGTAATTAGGCCTGGGGGTGACTACAGAAATTGAACTCAGGTGTGATAAACCACAGTTAAGTTATTTTTTAACAAGGGGGGCAATCACTTTCTCACACAGGGCCATGTAGGTTTTGAGTTTATTTTCTCACTAAATAATAAAAACCATCATTTAAAACTGCATTTTGTGTTCAATTATGTTATCTTTGACTAATAGTTAACAGTTTTTGATGAGCAGAAACATTTAAGTGTGACAAACATGTAAAAGAATAAGAAATCAGGAAGGGGGCAAATCGTTTTTCACACCACTGTATTTATTTTCAATAGGACTTAGTGAATGGCGGTTGCTCTGTCCAACTGCCAAAAAACTGTGTAGCGAGCATGGAAGCTGGCCAGCATCATTGTTTAAATCCTTTTTTAGGGAATATCTTTATAAAGAATAAAAGCTTGCTGAGAATCTCCTATGAAGAGATGGACTAGTCTAAAAACTGTCACTTCTGCCAGATTTCTACTACCTACTGTAAGTGACAGCAACATAGGAGACAAGTAATTTATGGCTCATTTTACTCTGGAAAAAATGTGCTTCTTATTTGTCTGTTTGCGCATATTTTAAATTTTTCGCCATAATGCCCCTTTAAGATCAATAGGCAGTCTATGCACAGACTTTACAGTGCCTATATCATTGCATCACACATTCAAAATCAAATAGTGTGTCACTTTCAGCATTCCCCAATCACATGAGGAGAATATGTGTGTATCTGTATTTTGGTAGCAACCCTTCATACATAAGTAGTCCCAGATTTAGAGATCTCCAGCATGTGCTCAGTAGCATTTCATCGCTATGTTTTAGAGACAGTGTGAGTAGGCAGCATTACACTGGCATGTGGAGCTTCTGGCCACCATTTATAGTGGTGAAACTCTCAGCATATGGCATTGGCATGACTTAAAGAGAGTCTGAAGCGAGAATAAATCTCGCTTCAGACCTCATAAATAGCAGGGGCACGTGTGCCCCTGCTAAAACGCCGCTATAGCGCGGCTTAACGGGGGTCCCTTCACCCCCAAATCCCCCTCGATACACCCGGGGAGCGCTTCCTGGTTGGGGCAGGGCTAACCGCCGCAGCCCTGCCCCACGCGCGTCTGTCAGCGCGTATCTCCGCCTCTCCCCCGCCCCTCTCAGTCTTCCTTCACTGAGAGGGGCGGGGGAGAGGCGGCGATGCGCCGCTGACAGACGCGACTGGAGGCAGGGCTGCAGCCGTTAGCCCTGCCTCCAGGAAGGGAAATTCTGCGACCTTTCTACGACACACTTTTGCGGGGGGTGGGTTGGGGGTGAAGGGACCCCCGTTTAGCCGCGGGATAGCGGCGTTTTAGCAGGGGCACACGTGCCCCTGCTATTTATGAGCTCTGAAGCGAGATTTATTCTCGCTTCAGAGTCTCTTTAAGGCGTCAACACCTTAGTTGCCCCCACCTAAGTGTTTTGCCCTATCGCACGGCTTCGTCAGGGTGTAGGTTAGGCATAAAAGGAAGAGACTTTTAAAGCACAGTTGAAGTCATATGACAAATTAGTGGGGACGATCTTGGTTTCTAAGAACTAGTGCATCTCAATAAATTGAAGAGTTAATTTATGTCAGAAATTAATACAATTCAAAAAGTGAAACCCATTGGTAATGTAGATTCATAGCACAGAGCATTCAAGCTTTTATATATTTATTTCTTTTCTGATTATGACCTACAGGCAATGAAAACCAAAATTCAGTATTTCAGGAAATTAGTACTGTATATTGTGAAAAAGTTCAATATTGTAGACTGTGGTTTGCATACATATCCAAGACATGGGATATAGCTGTCATATTCCTTGTGTCAAGCCACTTCTGAACCAGAGACAGGGTCTACCAGGGCTAAGGAGAAAATGTACTAGACTTCTGTCCAGTGGTCCAAAGTTCTCTTTTCAGATAAAGTAAATTTAGCATTTCATTTAGAACTCATAGTTACATAGTTACAGTTATTTTGGTTGAAAAAAGACATACGCCCATCGAGTTCAACCAGTATAAAGTACAACACCAGCCTACTCCCTCACATATCCCTGTTGATCCAGAGTTCCACGAAGGTCCCAGAGTTCCACGAAGAGTGGACTGGCACAGAATCCAAGTTGCATGAGGTCCGGTGTGACGTTTCCACAGTCAGTGATGATTTGGGGAGCCATGTTATCTGCTGGTGTTGGTTCACTATGTTTTGTCTAGTCCAAAGTCAGTGCATCCATCTACCAGAAACTTTTAGGGCCAATTCACACTTAGAGCTTTGCCCGCGGTCACGTTCGGCACCGCGAACGCGATTTGCAGGCAAAATCTTGCGATTCAGCGAGATTTGCACTTGTGATTCCCGTTCAATAGAATGAGAATCACAGAGCAATTGTCCCAAAACTCTGCATGCAGTGCATTTGTGATTAATTGAAATCGCAACCGCTGCTGTGTGAATGTATCCAAAGAGATACATTGTAGCAGTGCTTTATTGAAGAATCACCCCAATGTGTACCAGCGTTTAGAGTGCATTCCTACTTCAGCTGAAAAGCTTTATTGAGATGCTTATTTCATTTTCCAAGAGGACTTGGCACCCGCCCACACTGCCAAAACACCAATATCTGGTGTAATGATCATGATCTCACTGTGCTTGATTAGCCAGCAAACTCGCCTGACCTAAATCCCATAGAGATACGGGGTATTGTCAAAAGCAAAATGTGAGACACTAAATCCAAAAATTCAGATAAGCTGGAGGCTGTTATCAAAGCATCCTACAAACAAAATTGGTACATCAACATCTGCAAGGAGTTTGTATGTTTTTCCTGTGTCTGCTTGAGTTTCCTCCAGGCATCCGGTTTCCTCCAACATCCCAAAAACATACAGATAAGGTAATTAGCTTCCCCCTAAATTGGCCCTAGACTATAATACGTGCACTACACGATACATTACAGCGCTGCGTAATATGTTGGCGCTTTATAAATACAATAAATAAATAAACACACATAGACATATGACTATGGTAGGGACTAGATTGTGAGCCCCTCTGAGGGACAGTTAGTGACAACACAATATATAGTCTGTACAGCGCTGCTTAATATGTCGGCACTATATAAATACTCAAATAAATAATAAATACTTTGATTGGTACCAAATTGGTACTTTGAACACCCCATTTCTTAAATGATAAGGAACATGTATATGTTGAGCACTAGCTATGCCAGAATCAAACTGCAACCAGTACATGAATTATACAAAAAAAACAAACAAAGAACATTTTTAATTAGGTATCAAAAATTACTCACTTGATGCGTTTCAACAGCCAACAAAGACAATACTCCAATTAAAACCAACATGCAATAAAAATAACTCTATAGTGATGTCAATAATCAATATTCATAATCATGACCATAATAGGACATGCAACATGACATGTATTAAATAAGCGGAGTATAATGCAAATAGCAGAATTGTTATCAAAGCAATACAGCTTCACACTTCCAAAGGCTGATTGCTTACATGTGAAAAGGGTGCCCAGAAATTTGGGCGCAGATGAAAAACTGTTCACCCTGCTGTGGCATCATATAGTGCGGGGTAAGACACAATTTTGCTTCCAGCTATTCCTGGCAGCCACATTGCTCTGTTGTTATCATAATTTGGGCTCTGTTTCTCTGCTGGCGCCTAAAATACTTCACATTACAGCCCATGGAAGCACCCAAATGTTGCTTGGCCGCACGGCACCCTTCTTACCTGTCTTGAGGCTGATCACCTCCGTGCAATGCCACATTGAAGCATTACTTCCTGTAAAAGGAGCCTCAACCAAATATTGAGTATGTACATAAACATGCTTTTCTGTTTTAAAAATCAATTTTTTTCATTGGCCATAAGCAGGGTTGCTCATCAGTACCTCATGATCACGGATTACCCATGATCATGAGTTGTTTTTCATGAATCCAGACTCAAATTTGAATTCGGAGATCGATACCGATCACAGGTTCGAATTCGAATGCATCCGGATTTTACACTCGAATTTGGCCGTGATCACGGGTGTTAACCTGTGCTCATGAATCCGGATTGTGGTATCCAGGGGATGACGTCATTGGGCCAATCAGAAGGCCCCCAGCCGAGGACCTAGCAACCAATCAGAGGTGCTGCTGTTCGTCTGAGCAAGTGCTTTTCTCACTGTTTACCCAGCGTTTTGCATCCTACACACATTCTAAACACATATATTATATTGATTTCTAGATAGTTAATGATTTGATTGTTATAGTTCAGTCAGCTAGTGTAGTGTATATACTGTATACTGTGCTAAGCTAGTGTTAGGTCTGTGTGCAGGCTAGGGCCTGCTAGCCTAGGTAGCCTTAGCCTACTAGCTTAGGTAGGTTAGGGATTATAGTTAGTTGTTGTGTACTAGTTTTCTTAATTTTTACTGTTACTCTGTGAGTTTATTTAGTGACGCAGCTGCAGTACTGTTAGTTACTTAGCAGGCAGGCTGGCATCTGTTGTGATTTTGACTGCTGTGCTGCGTGCGTCTGCCTGGCTTTATTGGTTATCGGACTGTACTGGTTATCGGACTGTACGCATGAGTGCTTCAACCTGCAGCCCTAAAGGGACTCTCTGCCTCTGTCTCCTCTTGCATTATTTTATCTCTCTCTCTCTTTCTTCCTTTTACTCTCTTAGCTATCCTTTCTCTCTCTCTATTTCTCTATCCACTCCTTTCCAGGACACACTGCGGGGCATCTGGAACTGCTACGGAGCTGAGTGAGCGCCGCCGGTAGATGTGGCTGCTCCCCTCACATAGCATTCCAGACTTCCCCACACGTCCTTCACTATAGTTATGTGCTGTATGTATATATAGGTAATGCTTACTTTGTACTTACTGTACCTGATTGTATGTGTCATAGGATCGCATGTATGTGTTTGTACCATCACCGACCCTGTATGAGCCAAAAACAATTCCGGGTACAACTCCCGTTGTACTTGGCGAAATAAACGATTCTGATTCTGATTCTGATTATTGTGTGACAGACTTATTGTCCCTGTCTGTCAAACTATAGTTACTTAGTTATTGACTACTGTAGACTACACTACTACTACTAGAGATTATAGTTAGTAGTTGTGTACTAGTTTAGTTGATTTGTACTGTTAGTCTGTGAGTTGATTTATTGACGCAGCTGCAGTACTGTTAGTTACTTAGCAGGCAGGCCAACATCTGTTGTGATTTGAATGCTGCATGCGTCTGCCTGACTTTACTGTGTGACAGACTTTTATTGTCACTGTCTGTCACACTAGATACTTAGTTATCGACTACTGACTACACTACTATTAGTACTACTAGTTAAAAAAAAAAAAAAAAAAACTTTGATTTTCCTTTTTGTCACCAACCCAGACTCTTTATTAAAGTTTACACCCTTTCCCGCCCATATATATATATATATATATATATATATATATATATATATATATATATATATTTTGTTGTTGATGTTTTTCTTATTGTATTTACAGTATATATTATTGTACAATGGCTGGCAGAGGTAGAGGGCGAGGCACCATCAGGAGAGGCAGCGCCATTGCTGCAGCCACTGCCAGCACCAGCAGGTCTGTGACTGGTCCGCCGCCAGCCACTGACCACAGAGTTGTGAAGGAGGGAGCAAAGGCGCAGCAGCAGCGTATTGTGCCCATCTTTGAGACGGGGGGTCGTCGCCCCGGCCCATTGTGGAGAGTCAGGCACAGGCTGTCGTTGGAAATGATAGCGGAGCAGCAAGCCACCGTTTCCAGACAGACCTCCAGCGCCAGCTAGACCAGTGCCACCACGAGCATTTCGGTCCGCAGCAGCCCCCCTCCACCACCGCTTGAGCTCACGTCGACCCCAGCGGCCAGCCTGCCCTCAATGAGCACGCACTTTACCCCAGGGACCGCGAGCACTTTGAGGAATGTTGTTGCCGAGTTTGAGGAGAAGATGATGGGGGCATGCAAGGAGGAGGAGGAGTTTGAGGTGGAGGAGTTTTATGTCGGCATCGGCGCACAACAAACTGAATTTCATGAGGAGGAGGAGGGGCCTGATGCAGGGGATTTTGGGGCAGAAGAGTTGGTTGGGGGCTCAGAGAATATGTTTGGGGATGATGATGATGAGGTGCAGGACCGTCCCTATGTGAAACTACCACAGTTGGGTGAAGGCAGCTCATCATCGGAGGAGGAGGTGTCTCTGGCACAGAGGCGCAACAGCAGCATGGCGGCCGGCACAGGGCGTGGAAGGCAGGAACCACAGCCTGCTGCTTCAGCCTCTACCACCACCTGCACCAAACCTACTCCAAGCAAAGGGGAAAAAAACAGCCCTCCAAAGGCAAAAAACCTCCTCAGCCCTCAAGCAAAAAGGGCAAGTTGAAATCCGCAGTCTGGCAATACTTCACTGTATGCGATGAGGATGAGACCCGTGCCATTTGTGGTGCCATCCTGAGCAGAGGTTGCGATCTGCACAAGTTGAGTACCTCGTGCCTGCAGACCCACTTGGTGACCAGGCATTTTAATGATTACCAGGAGTTTCTGAGGCTGAGGGAAAGTGGTGCAGGCATTGGTCAGAGCCAGACAGCCACAGCACAGCCTTCAGCAGCATCAGCAGCAGCATCCCACCCTCCTGGTCATCCAGCATCAGCAGCAGGAGCGCAAAATGGCACTGCACCCTCCAACCCAACCCCCCCCCCCCCCGGGCAGCCAGTCCTCAGTAGAGATGGCCCGAACGGTTCAAGGCAAACTTCCCGTGGTTTGCGTTCGCTTGCTCCTGGTCCTTGTGTTCAGTGAACCCACCTCACTGCATATACCTACCTTTTGTGTTGAGTGAACCCACCTCACTGCATATACCTACCTTTTGTGTTCAGTGAACCCACCTCACTGCATATACCTAGCTGTTGTGTTCAGTGAACCCACCTCACTGCATATACCTAGCTGTTGTGTTCAGTGAACCCACCTCACTGCATATACCTACCTTTTGTGTTCAGTGAACCCACCTCACTGCATATACCTAGCTGTTGTGTTCAGTGAACCCACCTCACTGCATATACCTAGCTGTTGTGTTCAGTGAACCCACCTCACTGCATATACCTACCTTTTGTGTTCAGTGAACCCACCTCACTGCATATACCTAGCTGTTGTGTTCAGTGAACCCACCTCATCACAGCATATACCTAGCTGTTGTGTTCAGTGAACCCACCTCACTGCATATACCTACCTTTTGTGTTCAGTGAACCCACCTCACTGCATATACCTAGCTGTTGTGTTCAGTGAACCCACCTCATCACAGCAAATACCTAGCTGTTGTGTTCAGTGAACGTACCTCATCACAGCATATACCTAGCATCCCCCCCGAGATGGACAAAACGGACAAACCAGGTAGAGGAAGAGGTAGAGGCAGATCCAGAGGAAGGCCACCCGGCACCGGCAGGTCTGTGCGAGGTCGTGTTGATGTGATTTTGTGCGACCCTGGCCCAAAGTACAGTGCTCAGAAGATTGCACGGGCCATCAACTCCCAAGATTGTCAGGACGTGGTTGACTATTTAACACAGTACACCTCATCTCCCGCAGCCACCAGTGTTACTACAGGCAGCACATCCGATGCATTTGACACTTCGCAGGAGTTATTTGGTGGTGAAATCATTGATTCCCAGCCACTACTGCAACAACAAGATGAAGGCGCTAAGCAAGTTACACCACCTCATATGTGTGAGTTAGGCGACACTATGGACGTAACGTGTGAGGATGAGGATGATGAAGTACCTGCTGTTGGTGCAGTTTTGGAGGTGTCTGAGGCAAGCGAAGCTGAGCAGGATGTTTATGATGATGACGATGAGACGGATCCCACGTATGTTCCCAATAGAGGAGATAAACAGGGGGACAGTTCAGAGGTGGAGTCAGAGAGGAGTAAGAGGAGACGAGTTGCTGAAAGAAGCAGGGGAAGCTCGTCGTCAGAAACAGCTGGTGGCAGTGTCCGGCGCCATGTATCACCACCTATGTACAGCCAGCCAACATGCCCTTCAATGTCAGCTGCTGATGCCAACATAGTGCCATCACCCCAGGGGGGCTCAGCGGTTTGGGAATTTTTTAATGTGTCTGCCTCAGTTCGGAGCAATGCCATCTGTTGTCCTGCCTCCAAAAATTGAGCCTTGGAAAGGTCAACACCCTTGTGGGACAAGTGCCTTACAAAGGCACCTGGAGAAAAGGCACAAACTGCAATGGGAAGAGCACCTGAGCAAAAGCAGCACACAAAAGAAAAGCCACCCTCCTTCTCCTCTACCTCCTTCAGGTGCAGCATCTTCAGCCGCTTTCTCCCTTGCACCTTCACAGCCACCCTCTTCCAGGGATGAGCAGAAACTACGCCAGTGCGAATTTACGCATCGTAGTTCGCATCTATGCATTGTAGTTCGTAGGTGAAGTTTCAAAACTACGCTTACGAATTTACACGTAGCGAAGTACCGCTACGCGTAGCTTATGCCCACCATGTGTAGTTAACAAGTGTATTGCATAGTGAACTACGAATGCGTTACTCGAGGCAAATTTTCCGCGTGCGATTGTATGCTTACAAATTTACGCATTGAAAAGGGGAATGTATGCATAGAAGAGTTCCCGGTATAAGCATTTAAAGAGGAATTAATGCGTAAAATTTTCTATGAAACAAATATTTGATTTCGAAGCCTTAGTTTGGCGAAGTGTAATTGCTTAAAACTACGCATAGTTCCAGCATAGCGAAGTTGGTTGACTACGGCCATTCCTGCCCTCCTCCACTCCGCCTCTGCCCTTGAGCGGTTCCTGCTCCTCTGCCCACAGCAGCCAGGTGTCCGTGAAGGAAATCTTTGAGCGGAAGAAGCAAATTTCTGCCAGTTACCCCCTTGCCCGGCAACTGACAGCTGGTGTGGTGGAACTGTTAGTTCGGCAGCTGTTACCATACAAGCTGGTGGACCCTGAGGCCTTCCGTAAATTTGTGGCCATTGGGACACCGCAGTGGAAGATACCAGGCTGCAATTATTTCTCTAAAAAGGCGATACCCAAACTGTAGCGTGAAGTTGAGAGGCAAGTGGTGTCATCTCTGGCACACAGCGTTGGGTCAAGGGTCCACCTGACCACAGATGCCTGGTCTGCCAAGCACAGTCAAGGCCGCTACATTACTTATACAGGCCATTGGGTCAACCTGGTGACCGATGGCAAGCAGGGAGTACGTGGCTGTGCAGCGGACCAACTTGTGACACCTCTGCGGCTTGCAGGCAGGCCTCCTGCCTCCACCTCTCATCCTGCTACATCCTCTTCACTGTCGTCCTCCTCCTTGGCTGAGGGCAGTTTAACTCTACTGGTGCTGCGATCTCCTCTCCAGCTACACAGACCCAGCTCCCCAGGGCCTATGCTGCATGCCAGGTACGACAGTGTCACGCCATCTTAGACATGTCTTGCCTCAAAGCAGAGAGTCACACTGGACCAGCTCTCCTGGCTGCTCTTAACAAACAGGTGGATTAGTGGCTGACCCCGCACCAGATGGAGATCGGCAACGTGGTGTGTGACAATGGCAGCAATCTCCTTTCCGCTTTGAATTTAGGAAAGCTAACACACGTACTCTGCATGGCACATGTGCTAAATCTAGTCATTCAAAGATTTGTGTCAAAGTACCCAGGCTTAGAGGACGTCTTGAAGCAGGCCAGGAAGTTGTGTGGGCATTTCAGGCGGTCTTACACGCCCATGGTACACTTTGCGGACATTCAGCGGAGAAACAACTTGCCGGTGAGGCGCTTGTTATGTGATAGCCCGACTCGCTGGAATTCGACCCTGGTCATGTTCTCTCGCCTGCTACAACAGGAGAAAGCCGTCACCCAGTACCTCTACAATTTCAGTAGAAGGACACAATCTGGGGAGATGGGGATGTTCTGGCCCCCGAACTGGACACTGATGCGAAATGCATGCAGGCTCATGCAGCCGTTTGAGGAGGCAACCAACCTGGTGAGACGCAGTAAAGGCACCATCAGCGACTTGATCCCGTACGCTTACTTCCTGGAGCGTGACGTGCGTAGAGTGGTGGATCAAGCTGTGGAGGAGCATGAAGAGGAACAGTTATGGCAGGAACAGTTGTGGGAGCAATTTACATCAGAATCAGATGTTTCCTCAACACCTGCGGCAGCACAGAGGGGGGAGGAGGAGGAAGAGTCATGTGAGAAAGAGGAGTCAGACTCAGATGATGAGGAAGGTGTTTCTTTGGAGGAGGAGGAGGCGGCGGCAGCAGCAGGCGTCGCAGGGGGTTTGTGCTGCTCGACGTTCCCGTGGTATTGTTCGTGGCTGGGGGGAGGAGGAGGACTTACCTGACATCACTGAGGAAGAGCAAGAGGAGATGGATAGTATGTCTGCATCCAACTTTGTGCAGATGTCGTATTTCTTGCTGTCCAGCCTGTTAAGGGACCCCCGTGTAAAAAAACTCAATGGGAATGAGCTGTACTGGGTGGCCACGCTACTAGACCCTCAGTATAGGCACAAAGTGGCGGACATGTTGCCAACTCACCAGAAGGCAGAAAGGATGCAGCACATGCAGAACAAGCTGGCAACTATGCTTTACAATGCGTTTAAGGGTGATGTCACAGCACAACGCAATTAAGGTACCACTGCCAGTAATCCTCCTTCCATGCCCACGCAGGCAAGGGCAGGACGCTCCAGCGATCTCATGGTGATGTCGGACACCCGAACATTCTTTAGTCCAACGCCTCGACTTAGCGTATCCGGATCCACCCTTCACCAATGCCTGGACTGGCAGGTAGCCGACTACCTGGCCTTAAAGGAATACTAACGATTCACATATTTTTTTCAATTGACACAGGAATTGTTTGGGAAGTGCTGCTAAGTACTCGTGTATACATTTTAGTAGCAACTTCTTTGTTTACTGTTAGCAAAATACATTCAAAGTTTACTGACGCCAAAACTGACGGCTGACTGAGCCATGAGGAGAGGGGAAATTCCCCTCACACTTGATCAGTTAACTCTATGTGCAGCTCTGTGTGTGACAGAGAGAGAGCTCCCAACAGCTGCAGATCCTGTGTCCTGTGTTTCTGACTGAAGTGTCTGAAGAGAGCAGGGGAAATGTAACTAATTGTCACAGCTTTTTCATATTGTTTTTGCTTTCAAAGTTTGATATGTTTGATATTTGCTTTCTGAAGTCTGATATGCAACTCTGGCTGTGCATTAAAGCAGACACCCTTCTGCAATTGATTTGTCCCAGTATAGCTAAATCCTACCCTCAATAAATTACAGCTTTTGCCTCTGATATTTAACATGAAAAATAGGAAAATGTTTACACAGTTACTTAGACATTATTTGTACATTGTCATTTTAGAACACTTGGGTATCGATAGTATTCCTTTAAGTGTGGATGTAGACACTGTGAGCAGCGATGAACCCTTGGACTAATGGGTGCACAGGCTTGCCTTGTGGCCAGAGCTGTCCCAATTTGCCATCCAACTTCTGTCTTGCCCTGCCTCAAGCGTCCTGTCAGAAAGGACCTTCAGCGCAGCTGGAGGCATTGTCACTGAGAAGAGAAGTCGCCTAAGTCACAAGAGTGTTCAGTACCTCACCTTTATCAAAATGAATGAGGCATGGATCCCGGAGGGCTACTGCCCGCCCGAAGACTAAGTCAATCCCTACACACAGCATCTCTGCCTGCATGCCGTGTGACTGGCTGCCTGCCCCAAGACTAAGTCGCTCCCCACACAGCACCTCTGCGGGCAGGCTGCTTGAATGCCTTCTCCGCCACCACCAACAGGGTCCAGGACTCCAGGCAGATTCCTGAATTTTTTAGGCCGCTGCTAGCAGCCGCTATAATAATTTTTCTGGTGCGTGTACATGCCTATATTTAAAAAGGAGGTGGAGGGCGCTTAGGATGTATATTTTTCACCTGCTGCTAGTCTGTCTTCTGGGGAACCCACCTTCCCCAAGATGAATGAAAATAAATTGTAAGATTAAACTGACAGGTAGCGCTGGAATTGGTTATTATTAGTGCAAAATTAAAATAAATGTATTTGCTTAATAACAAAGTTTGTATTTACTTGCCTGTAATAGGACTCCTGTCCCTGCCAGTCTCTCGCCCAAGTCAGAAAGCAGCCCTCCTAGAGTCTAGGGACTGTCAAAAACTTTTCAACTTGCTTAACACCCTATCCACCCATGAAGTCATTATGACAATGGGGAGAGACTAGGCAGATTTTTTCCCACGGACCCTCCAGGGAAGCTCTGCCTCATGCTGTGTATATTTACCAGCTTGTAAGATTAAATTGACACATATCACTGGAATTGATGATTGTTAGTACAAATATAAAAATAAATAAATGTATTTACTTAATAAAAAACGTTTGTATTTAATTGTCAACTTGATTATACACTTTTAAAACATACATCAAAATAAGTACTGCATTGGCTTACAACACATGTGCTGCATAAAATTATATCTAAAAATAGTATTCTTGAGGTGAATCCTCATATCATATACATGAAGTGTGTAGTATAAGTTGATTAGTATATGTATAATCACAACATAAGCCTCAGAGATTACACGTAAATAGTACTCAATTACTTAATATCACATACATATTCCATATGCATCCACACAGGCAATCCCATTCAAGCCATCCAGTGTGTGAGGAAAAAACCTATTTACTTCCTAAAAAATGTATGTGTATATAAAAAATATATATAGGTGTGCACTCCAGGTCTTTGTATAGAAAAAAGAGTTCCACGGGGTATGTCATGTCACAAAGTTTTCCTTTTGTTTATAATAATCCAGGTATATATCATGCAAGTCCACATAGAGTCTCTATAGGGCGCTTACACCAATGCGTGTTTGCAAACCTGTACTCGCTTTAAACATCAGACAAACCTCCGTAGTTGAAATCCTGCTGTTGTTAATTATGTAGATAGTATACTCACGCTCCCTAGGAGCCGTTATGGTAAGAAGTGTCCTTTAGTTCTTTGTAAGTCGGAGCTCCGGCCGGCAGCTCTACGACTCTCTGTGCCTCCTGGTCGCCGTTCTGCGTTCCAACGCTTGCGGGAACCTCTTCCGGGTCTCGGCAGTTCACTTCCAGTGACGTCACTCTCCTCTGCTGTTCGTACTGAACTGGACAGCGCTGTCTGTAGATGAATATAAGTGCAATATAAGCGCAACTCCAGTGTACTTTGTTGGACAGAGGGTCTGCTTAAACTGCCCCAGTTTAAAGAGACCCTCTGTCCAACAAAGTACACTGGAGTTGCACTTACATTGCGCTTATATTCATCTACAGACAGCGCTATCCAGTTCAGTACGAACAGCAGAGGAGAGTGACGTCACTGGAAGTGAACCGCCGAGACCCGGAAGAGGTTCCCGCAAGCGTTGGAACGCAGAACGGCGACCAGGAGGCACAGAGAGTCGTAGAGCTGCCGGCCGGAGCTCCGACTCACAAAGAACTAAAGGACACTCCTTACCATAACGGCTCCTAGGGAGCGTGAGTATACTATCTACATAATTAACAACAGCAGGATTTCAACTACGGAGGTTTGTCTGATGTTTAAAGCGAGTACAGGTTTGCAAACACGCATTGGTTTAAGCGACCTATAGAGACTCTATCTGGACTTGCATGATATATACCTGGATTATTATAAGCAAAAGGAAAACTTTGTGACATACCCTGTGGAACTCTTTTTTCTATACAAAGACCTGGAGTGCACACCTATATATATTTTTTATATACACATACAATTTTTAGAAAGTAAATACGTTTTTTCCTCACACACTGGATGGCTTGAATGGGATTGCCTGTGTGGATGCATATGGAATATGTATGTGATATTAAGTAATTGAGTACTATTTATGTGTAATCTCTGAGGCTTATGTTGTGATTATACATATACTAATCAATTTATACTACACACTTCGTGTATATGATATGAGGATTCCCCTCAAGAATACTATTTTTAGATATAATTTTATGCAGCACATGTGTTGTAAGCCAATGCAGTACCAATTTTGATGTATGTTTTAAAAATGTATAATCAAGTTGACAATTAAATACAAACTTTTTTATTAAGTAAATAAATGTATTTATTTTTATATTTGAACTAACAATAATCAATTCCAGTGCTATCTGTCAATTTAATCTTACAAGCTGGTAAATATACACAGCATGAGGCAGAGCTTCCCTGGAGGGTCCGTAAGAAAAAAATCTGTCTAGTCTCTCCTCATTGTCATAATGACTTCATGTGTGGATAGGGTGTTAAGCAAGTTGAAAAGTTTTTGACAGTCCCTAGACTCCAGGAGGGCTGCTTTCTGACTTGGGCGAGAGACTAGCGTGTACATGCCTGCCTAATTTTTTTGGCTGCACTGCGGCTGCAACAACAAAACAAAAGGCATGTACATGTGCCCATTCACCTTCGTGATCATTACCTTGCCGCGGTGGAGGGGCTTGCGTATCACAATAAAGCAATGACCGCCGGCTATATGAGTGTCTCGAGAGGTGGCACACCAAAGATAATAAGGTCGTTGCTTCATTGTGGACAGACCAAATTTGATCAGCTGGACAGTCACTGTTGTTCTATCGTTGAGCTACCACAGCCCGGCGACCATATGGGCTTGAAAACCGCCACGGCCTGCACTCTGGCCTTGGTGCGCACCAGTCCAGCACGGCCGTCACTACACAAACAGATGGTTGCGGTGCGTTACACAGTGAGTTTGGTGTGTCAGTGTGAAGCAGTACTCCAATTACACTCCCTGATTGATGTATACACATGCAAGATCTTATAAAGCACTTTAGGCCTGCAATGTAGCATTCAATGTGATTTCTGCCCTTAAAATGCTGCAATCCCGATTTTTCCCCAGGACTTTTGGCATGTATCCCACTCCACCATGCCCCCCTCCAGGTGTTAGACCCCTTGAAACATCTTTTCCATCACTTTTGTGGCCAGCATACATTTTTCTGGTTTTCAAAGTTCGCCTCCCCATTGAAGTCTATTGCGGTTTGCGAAAGTTCGCACAAACTAAACTTTTGCGGGAACCCGGTTCGCGAACCTTAAATTTGGAGGTTCGGGCCATCTCTACTGGTAACTTGGAACGTCCACCAAACTTTTATGCTACTGGATTCATCTAGTATATTTGTAATACCCAATTCTTTATTGCCGACAAAGTTTATTATGCGAACATATTGATGTATAGTATACTAGCTGTTGTGAACCAAGATAGGGTAGAGGCAGGAGGGAAGTATGGATTATTCCTTAAAGTCTTAATGGGGGAGAGTCCTGTCTTATCATGCCACCTTATAATTAGATTATATAAAGTCATTAGAGTAGGCTTTATAAAACAATGGGAAGTATTGGAAATGCATTTTTTTATTATTTTGAGGTGCCATGTGAAGACATCGCCAAAATTTGTAACTGTGTTTTCAAATGAGGGACATATTTTAGTGTTGGTTCCTGTAAGGGAATTAATTCTACATTTGATAATTCAAATGTATACTTTGGTAGTAAATGAGTATGTCAGGTGCAGATATGCCCCCTCTCTTCTTATCTCTTGAGATTGTTTTATAATTAATTCTCCGTTTAATCCTGGCCCAAATAAAGTCCTGGAAAAGCTTATGCCAGTCTTTGAACCAGGATCTTGGAAGAAGAATAGGCAAGCATTGCATTACAAATAAGATCCTGGGTAAAATAAACATTTTAAGTATAGATACTCTTCCTATAGGGATCAAAAACGGATGGTCCTACCCTTTCAGTTTATTTTTACTTTCCTGAATCATGCTTTTATAGTTTAGATCGTAAAGGTTGTTAGTCGTATTACTTAAAGTTATGCCTAGATTGAAGGATTGTTTCCATTTGAAATTGTTTATTTCTTTTATCTTTTCTTTCGTCTTCTGATTGCAACCCAAATCTAAAATCTAAAATAGTACTTTTTCCTTCATTGATTTTAAAATTGGTGCTAATACCATAGCTACTTAGTATATTCTGACAATTTTGAAGAGAGGAACTCGAGTCTTTTAATATTAGGAGTAGTTCGTCGACATATGCCAATATTTTTGTATTCTCATTTCCTATCTCAACCCCTTGTATACTTGTGTCATTCTGGATTCTATAAATCAGGGGTTCAAAACAAAGGATAAACAAACCAGGAGATAGGGGCAACCCTGTCTTACCCCATTATTTATTTTAAATCTTCTGTCTATATGTGAGTTAACAGTTAGGAGTGCTCCTTGATTTGAGTACAGTCTCTTAATTCTATTAATAAAGATAGGTCCCAGACCGAATCTATGTAGGCAGCAGAAAATAAATTCTCTTCGTCTCTTGACACACGGTCAAATGCCTTTTCAGCGTCCATTGTAATGATTATTGTCTCCCCTTGAGCGCCATTGATAGTATTAGTAGCGGTGTAAATGTTGTCGTAGAGATGTCTATTTTTCCTAAATCCTGATTGTTGTTTCCCCAAAATCTGGTATATTATCTTTTCCAATTTGAGTAACCTTTGAACCACTACCCTCAATGCTAAACAGAACTTTTGTTCTCCTCCTTTTGTGTTACCACCACCTCCCTCTAGATTGTAAGCCTTTGGCTGGGCCGTCTCCTTGCGTATCATACTTAATTACTTAACACTACCCAGAATATTGTGAACTTGTATTATTCGGACTTCCGCTCCAGTGTATGATTTGGCATTGTATTATTACCTGTATTATAACTTATTGCTTATTACCTGTATTGTGTTGTTCTATCTTATTGCTTATTAACTGTATTGTGTTGTCGGTCACCCCTGTTATCATTGTCTGTATTCTTATGTATTGTATAGCACTGCGTAATATCTTGGTGCTATATAAATCCAATAAATAGTAATGACAATAATAACTTTGAAAGAAGCATTGGGGTATACATCCCAAACAGTAATAACATGACATGAGATCAGCATTAGCTGATAACCCTTATGGAAACCAAGAATTAAGCTAATCCGGGTATGACACATTGCAAGGTGTGCGCCACAGAACCCTCATATTACTAACAGAAATTGGTCCCCGAGATAGCTATCTGTCAGAACACCAGTGTTCTCCCCAGAAATTTTTCCCAGCTGGGTGGCATGAA
This sequence comes from Hyperolius riggenbachi, assembly GCF_040937935.1. NCBI lineage: Eukaryota > Metazoa > Chordata > Amphibia > Anura > Hyperoliidae > Hyperolius > Hyperolius riggenbachi. The sequence continues at coordinate 116,742,702 of NC_090656.1, read as the reverse complement.
ATTGGAGCCAGGTGGCATGAAAAAGTAGTCGGGTGGGGTGAGAGGAGAGAAAGCAAGGCCAGTGCTTCTGTGAGTAACTATGCTTACAGCATAGGAGGAGGCAAGCCGATGACAGCCGGGTGCTCACCAAAACTAGCCGGGTGGAGCACCCGGCTAAAATAGCCTAGGGAGAACACTGGCACACCATAAGTATTACAATGGTACAGCTAATATAAAACTGTAAAATAATGGCGCTATACAGAAATGAGTGACAATGTAAATAATATTGGTTAATTTTTGCTGAAAGAAAACGCACGGACTCCGGCACTCCACAAGTAATCTTCTTGTATTGAAGCCACAAAGCACAGGTACAGAAGAAAGCCCCTCTGTCTACATGAATGTCACCCAATCTTGGTTAAGCAGAATTAGTAGCGTCGCTAATTTGGCTAAGCTCAGATTAGTCAGGCCTGCCTGAGACTAGTGTTCAGTCAGTGCATCATCTCCATGGTGTCCTGGAAGAACAGAGTCTTGTCCCCGTCCACTATGCTCAGTTTAGCAGGAATTTGCAGAGAGTAGGAAATATTGGCTCCTTTATGCCTCTGTTTAATTTCTGTAAAAGAGGCTTGTTTTTTTAGGTAATTCAGCAGAGTAATCAGGAAAGATCATTTATTTGACGCTATCCACTTTTATTTCTCCCTTAAAGCGTACCATTGGCAATATGACCTCTCGGTATCTGCTGTTTAAAATGCATGCCAGAAAATCATGCGGCTGGGCACCTGATGCCGGCCATTTTGGTGGAATCCTATGAGCCCGTTTGACTCCAAATTTTAGATAATGGATCAGCTCCAAGCTGCTGTATCAGCCAGTCCTCAATATAATCCTCACAATTGGGGCCTTCAGTGCCTTCCAGCAATCCAACAAATCGCAAATTGTTACATCTCAAGCAATTTTCTATGTCATCAGATTTGTTGTGATTATTAATCGACTTTTGTTTGACTGTTGCACATTTCAAATTAAAGGGGAGACTGAGTCCTCAATCTCAGAAATCCGCACCTCCAGCTCAGTTGTGCATCCCTTTTAACTTTAATATATCCTGTCTAATGAGCCCAACGGATGCGCATGTCTCAGCGATAGCTGACAGCAGCTGGCATGCATATCTTTCAACGTAAGTTCAGTTCCGCAGTTTTCATCAGGGCCGGATTTCTGCAAAGGCCACAAAGGTCACGGCCTAGGGCGGAAAAAAATCAGAAGGATAAAAGGGCGGCAGGACCTGAGAGAGATAAGAGGCTGCATGTCAAAATAAATCATTTCTCCTGTTACGAAGCGCCCCGGCTTTGCTGCACACACAGTCAGAATTCCAGAGCTCCGTGTATTTTCCTTACTTCGTGGTGTGCGATGAGACAGTGCTATCTACTGAACATACAAGCTTCAGTTTATTGCCAGGGGTGATAGAAACATGGATCACAATGTAGACACAATTTCTGATGCAGTAAAAGTAAACATTTTAACAGAATTATTTCCACTTTACAACTCAAGCTGGGCTAAACAATGTATTGCTGGTCAGACTCTGTTAATGACTTGAGCCATTCCTTCTCCTCTCTCCCCCTGGATTGTAAATCTTAAACAGAAAGAAAAGGTTTGTTTTCCTTAGAGAGATTTATGGCAGCCCCTTCTAAGCTAAATCTTAACCCCTTGCTGGCTCATTTTAAAGGCAGCAGTAGTCTAGTATGAGATAGACAACTTCTCTATAATTATAATTGCAAATGTACTGTTGTATACTTTTGTATTGTTACATTCTGTTTTGTATACCAAAAGTAATAACATACACTAAAAATTAAAAAAATATATATTTGTACCGTGTTGGCAAACAGTAAAAAAACACCTGTGAAAGAGTCAGTACAATAAATACTATAAAATAAATGCAACAGATCTGTGATTACAAAAGAGCAGAGAGGGAGATGAACGCCGCTCTGCTACTTCATGCCTGGTACACACCATGCAATTTGCCATCAGATAGATGGGCTCGAATTGATTATTTCTGACAGGTCTAATCTGATTTCTGATCAGTTTTCTAATCAACTTTGTATAAGTGATTGGAAAATCGATTCAACCCATCTATCTGTTGCGTACCAGGCATTAGGGACTCACTGCTCTAACAGGAAAACAAACATTCATCATTTTTCAGAGAGAAAACATTCATAGGTATCCTGCAAACAAGTGATTGTTAAGGCTCATACACACATCAGACCATAGTCTTTGAAAAATGAAAGATCACAGACCAATCTTGCCACCCTTCATGTAGTACGAGAGCCATACCTTCACAGTCTATTCTATGGAGCTGCACTCCCCATCAGATAAAAATCTTTGCAAGATGCAGCACACACAGATGCTGTACAGACACAAAACATCAGTATCTGCAAAAGATCTGTTCCTGCCACAGATCCGTTCCTGGAAATTGCATTCATAGTCTATGAGATCTGCAGATCATCATACACACCTTGTTTAACTGACATTTATCTGCAGATCAGACAATCATCTGCAGATCTGAAAATCCATCCTGGTGGATCGGATCTGCAGATGAATGTCTGTTAAACAAGGTGTGTATGATGATCTGCAGATATCATAGACTATGAATGCATTTTGCAGGAACAGATCTTTTGCAGATACTGATCTTTTGACTGTGTACAGCATCTTTGTGTGCAGCATCTTGCAAAGATTTCTGTCTGATGGGGAGTTCAGCTCCATAGAATAGACTGTGTAGGTGTGGCTCTCATACTACATGGAAGGGGGTAAAATTGGTCTGTGATCTTTCATTTTCCTAAAGGCTCATACACACATCAGACCACAGTCTTTGGAAAATGAAAGATCACAGACCAATTTTACCCCCTTCCATGGAGTATGAGAGCCATACCTACACAGTCTATTCTATGGAGCTGAACTCCCGATCAGATAAAAATCTTTGCAAGATGCTGAACACGTTCAAAAGATCAATATCTGCAAAAGGTCTGTTCCTGCAAAAGATCTGTTCCTGCAAAATGCATTCATAGTCTATTATATCTGCAGATCCTCATACACACCTTGTTTAACAGACAATTATCTGCAGATCAGACAATCATCTGCAGATCCATCCTGGTGGATCTGATCTGCAGATGAATGTTTGATAAACAAGGTGTGTATGAGGATCTGCAGATATCATAGACTATGAATGCATTTTGCAGAAACGGATCTTTTGCAGGAACAGATCTTTTGCAGATACTGATCTGTTGCATGTGTACAGCATCTTTGTGTGCAGCATCTTGCAAAGATTTCTATCTGATGGGGAGTTCAGCTCAATAGAATAGACTTTGTAGGTGTGGCTCTCATACTACATGGAAGGGGGTAAAATTGGTCTGTGATCCTTCATTTTCCAAAGACTATGGTCTGATGTGTGTATGCACCCAGGCCCGGCCCTAGACTTTTTGCCGCCTGAGGCAATTTTCAGTGAAATCGCCGCCGCCCCCCCCCCCCCAAGCCGTTGTTGTGGGGGGCCGCCCGAGCTGGAGGGGATAGCGGGCAGGAAGGGGGTATTGGGCCTAGCGGCGGGGAGGGGGGGTCGGACCCCCCCCCTCCCTCGCCTGGGTCCCCCGTCCTCCGCTCCCCTCCAGCTTTAAAAAGGTCCGTGCTGTGGCTGCAGCTATTCGTAATAGGCAACGGGCGGGGATTACTCACCTCTTCCTCGTTCCAGGCCAGCGTGCGCTCCACTGACGTCACTTCCTGTGCCAGGGTTCTTCTGCTGCTATCTTACATATGGATTGTCCCTGCAGGGGACCAGAGCCTGTGACTCTTTTCCCTCTGTGGTTTGTTCTGGTAAGTGGTAACCACACTTTGGCAAGCAAGCATGCTGTGGGAAGCATGATTGGGCCTCATGAAGCGTCCTATAGACATGGTTGCCATGCATCCTTTGCTTTTGATGGAGCGTGTCATGTAAGCTATTGTGTTGGGGACACAGCGTGGAAGTGGGGCACAGTCAAGGAATTGTTGCTAACTATGTATCATGCAAAATAGACACTAGTTTTTTCCGCTAGAGATCCTAGCTTCATACTGCCTCATGTCATCCTAGGCATGTTAAGTCGCTCTCTGTAGACAGGAAGAAAGGGTAGCAACCCTCCACCAAGGATGGACTCAAAATTGTATACAATGAACAGAGGCGCCAAAAGTATAAGATTAGATTAAATGAGCTTAAAAACCAACTTAAATGGCAAAATTGAAGGAGGAAGTGGTGGTCTTACCTCCCTCAAGCAGACACGACAACGACTGCGATTCAGACAGTCAAACACATTTATTAGGAACTCCAAAAAGAAATGCAACGCGTTTTGCAGGTTCAACCCCGCTTCATCAGGCAATAAAAGGAGGAGTATCAAACAATCTGCACAAGGATTCAAATTATGCGCCTCTGTGACAGGCAAGATTCCCTAACACTGCAGGGTGGCCTATTGCGCATTCCCTTAGTGGCTGCAGCTCTTAAGAACTTGGACTCCAACAGGAGAAAAGTGCTATACAAATGTAAGCATTATTAATATTACTATGTGAGCAAAGAATCCCTGACTCTTTTCTTGGTGAAAACTCCATTAGCAAACGGTTTGCTTTGTTTGTCCTGAAAGTAAGCCATAACAGTGGCCTACTCTTAATCTTGGCCACAATTTAAAAAAATAAAAACATCTAAAGTGAACAATATTTGACAAGTTGCTTGTGAAGGTATGACATGATCCCCATGGAAACACTCAAAAACAATAAAGTTGCCTGTCTTGAAAAAATGTGTCACTCAGGGGCATTTGGAACAGTAAATTCGGGCGCCTGAGGCTAGTGGACAAATCGGGCGCCGCCATTCACTCCTATAATAAATATCGTTTAATGGGCGCCCGATAGGAAAAAAGGGCGCCGGAGAAAAATAACGTTTTAAAAGCGGCGCCCGGAGACTTAATGTTTTATTACTGTTTCTCATGATTACACATTATTTAATGATTTATACATTTTTAAATTTTATTTTTAAACGAAAAACAGTACAATATTTTTTTTTAAACATTATTTTTAAACGAAAAACAGTACAATTTTTTTTGAACATTATTTTTAAACGAAAAAACTAACAGGGGGGTCTTAGGTTTAGGCACCAACAGGGGGGTCTTAGGTTTAGCCACCAACAGGGGGGTCTTAGGTTAAGGCACCAACAGGGGGTCTTAGGTTTAGGCACCAAAAGGGGGGTCTTAGGTTTAGGCACCAACAGGGGGGTCTTAGGTTTAGGCACCAACAGGGGGGTCTTAGGTTTAGGCACCAACAGGGGTCTTAGGTTTAGGCACCAACATAGGGGTCTTAGGTTTAGGCACTAACAGGGGGGTCTTAGGTTTAAGCACCAACAGGGGGGTCTTAGGTTTAGGCACTAACAGGGGGGTCTAGGGGTTAGGGGTAGGTACAGGGAGGGTTACTTAGGCACCAACAGGGGGGGTCTTAGGTTTAGGCATCAACAGGGGGGTCTAGGGGTTAGGGGTAGGTACAGGGAGGGTTACTTAGTAAAAAAAAATTTTAAACGTTATTATACGTTTCAGTATTTAAACGAAAGATTAACGTTTTTACAATTGCCGATTTAATGCACATTATTTAATGATTTATAACTTTAAAAAACATTAATTTTAAACGAAATACAGTACAATACATTTTTAAACGTTATCCATGCTTATCGTTAAAAACCCGGCGCCCTTTTTTCCCAGCGCCCCTTTTTAACGTACGCGCATTTCAAAGGCTCTGAAACTCCCCTAACTATAAAAACTCATTATTTCTGCTTTCTCCATTGACAATTCACTCTATAAAAATTACTGTTTTGCTTATCTTTGCTCATTAGTAGATGATGTGTGTGCTTTTATTGTAAGCTACAGGTGCATTCACTTTTGAGATATATTAATTTAACTCATGTTATTGTTTTGAGAACTAAGCCTGAAGCAAGTAGATAGACTATTATTTTTTAATTAATCAACCCACGTTGAACTTAAAATATATTTTTTTCTACTAAAAGCTTTATTTTAGTTATTTGCTTTGTCCTTGTATTTGCTGCCTGTTGTACTTGTAACTATCAGGTCTGAGTGACACAAGTCCCAAGTCACTGAGCCATAGACACTCTAGAGACAGAAAATGTCACACCAGCCATTGTACTACATCAGGCAAGTCATATGTGGTGCCAGTCTTCAGGCACTATTTGTACAAGATGTTTCTAATTGAAGTTGTGGTGAAGCACCGCTTTTTGCTTTAAGCAGGTGGATGTGCCTCAGTCCAATCTGGCAGCACCCCAGATTATACTGGCTTGAAGAAAGGTCAGACTGGCACCATCCAAGATATTCAATGCTCTTTTATTGCTCTTTTAATGAAGCAGAGACAGCCATTACAGCATTGCTTCTATGTCTATGCTTCATTAAAAGAGCAATAAAAGAGCATTGAATATCTTGGATGGTGCCGGTCTGACCTTTCTTCAAGCTACAAGATGTCTCTATGCATAGACGATGCACCTTTAATGCACATGATGACATGAGATCTGATCCTTCACTGATATCAATCTAAAGTAGATGTAAAGATCTAAATTACTATAGTATAATTCCTGTAAATCAAATTACACTGATGGGGCAGTGGTGCTCACCGCCAGGTCGTGATCACGCTTACGCGTGGATTCACGACCATTTTGACGCATTCCGCCTCGGACACGCTAAGCCGTGAATAGATTTTCAACCACGAAAATCTGCTTCGGCTTCGCGTGAATGCGGACAGAAATCCGCATTCACGCTCGTGAAACCCGGCGCTGAAGTCGTGGTTAGCGGAAATGCGTCAAACTATGCGGAAGTGACACATTGCAGGCCAATCAGAGGGCCCCAGCCAGGCCCTAGCAACCAATCACAGGAGGGGAGCTATGCCCTCTCCTCCTGAATATAAAGCGGCGGCCATGATGGAAAAGCTCTGTCCTTGCTAGACTGTGGTGCTGAGAGGATTATCTCCAGGCCATTGTTGTTTGAGCAAGTGCATTTATTGTGTTAAAAACAAAGCTTTTTTTTGCTAACACTGCTCTTATACTGTACACAGTTAGCTAGTCAGTGAGTGATTGCTGTAGTTAGTTGTAGTCAGTGTAGTGTAGTGGGAGTGTGGGAGTCTAGTGATTATTTAAATGTGTGTAGTGCAGGCAGGTTCAGTGCTGCAGTGTAGTCAGTGTAGTGGGAGTGGGGATTATCTGTGTGTAGTGCAGGCAGGCAGGTTAGTGCAGCTGCAGTGTTCACTTGTATATTCCAGTGACAGTTATACACTTGTACTATTTGCAGGCAGCCAGTCACACCGCCGGCGCCGCCACTCTCTGCCAGTGCTGTTCATTCATTCTGTCAGTGACCTTGTGCCATGCCGTGCCCAGTGCCCACTGCTCACTTGCTGGCATATAAGCATCTCATTACACAGTGTGACATCCTTGTGTGCCCACTGCATCCTTCAGTGACCTAGTTGTATATCCAGTGCCCACTGCTGTGCCCACTGCATCCTTCAGTGACCTTGTACTGTGCCCACTGCATCCTTCAGTGACCTAGTTGTATATCCAGTGCCCACTGCTGTGCCCACTGCATCCTTCAGTGACCTTGTACTGTGCCCAGTGCCCACTGCATCCTTCAGTGACCTAGTTGTATATCCAGTGCCCACTGCTGTGCCCACTGCATCCTTCAGTGACCTTGTACTGTGCCCACTGCATCCTTCAGTGACCTAGTTGTATATCCAGTGCCCACTAATGTGCCCACTGCATCCTTCAGTGACCTTGTACTGTGCCCACTGCATCCTTCAGTGACCTAGTTGTATATCCAGTGCCCACTGCTGTGCCCACTGCATCCTTCAGTGACCTAGTTGTATATCCAGTGCCCACTGCTGTGCCCACTGCATCCTTCAGTGACCTTGTACTGTGCCCAGTGCCCACTGCATCCTTCAGTGACCTAGTTGTATATCCAGTGCCCACTGCTGTGCCCACTGCATCCTTCAGTGGCCTTGTACAGTGCCCACTGCATCCTTCAGTGACCTAGTTGTATATCCAGTGCCCACTGCTGTGCCCACTGCATCCTTCAGGGACCTTGTACTGTGCCCACTGCATCCTTCAGTGACCTAGTTGTATATCCAGTGCCCACTGCTGTGCCCACTGCATCCTTCAGTGACCTTGTACTGTGCCCAGTGCCCACTGCATCCTTCAGTGACCTAGTTGTATATCCAGTGCCCACTGCTGTGCCCACTGCATCCTTCAGTGACCTTGTACTGTGCCCACTGCATCCTTCAGTGACCTAGTTGTATATCCAGTGCCCACTGCTGTGCCCACTGCATCCTTCAGTGACCTTGTACTGTGCCCACTGCATCCTTCAGTGACCTAGTTGTATATCCAGTGCCCACTACTGTGCCCACTGCATCCTTCAATGACCTTGTACTGTGCCCACTGCATCCTTCAGTGACCTAGTTGTATATCCAGTGCCCACTGCATCCTTCAGTGACCTAGTTGTATATCCAGTGGCCACTGCGGTGCCCACTGCATCCTTCAGTGACCTTGTACTGTGCCCACTGCATCCTTCAGTGACCTAGTTGTATATCCAGTGCCCACTGCTGTGCCCACTGCATCCTTCAGTGACCTTGTACTGTGCCCACTGCATCCTTCAGTGCCGTTGTACTGTGCCTGGTGCATCCTTCAGTGACCTTGTACTGTGCCCACTGCATCCTTCAGTGACCTAGTTGTATATCCAGTGCCCACTGCTGTGCCCACTGCATCCTTCAGTGACCTTGTACTGTGCCCACTGCATCCTTCAGTGCCGTTGTACTGTGCCTGGTGCATCCTTCAGTGACCTTGTACTGTGCCCACTGCATCCAGTGATTCATTACTAGCAACATGTCTGGCAGGGTTTCGCGGGGTGAGAGGAAAGGGAGTTCAATTGCCTCAGCCACTTCTGGGACTGCTCCACGTCCAGGGAGAGGACGCCCAGCTGTACGTGGTCGTGATGCAGCAGAAAGGGGGGCAGCAAAGCCTGGGCCGAGTCAGCGGATGCCATTGTCCAAATATTTTAAAGTTTCTGGTCCCCGTGTGGTGGATGAGCAAATGGAACCTGACGTACTCATGGAGATCATGACTTCCTCCCAGACCTCTACTGTGAGCACCACTCCAAGCAGCAGCAGCAGCCAACGTCCCACGCTTGTTGTGACATCCACCCCAGCACCCACTGGTCAGCAGCCCTCCCAGGATGACAGCGTTCTGTCCCTCAGTCCGGCATCTGGGAACCTGCTGATGCAAGAAGCTCAGGACTTACTGGGGACTGATGTGGCAGAGATTGAGATCGGGCCACAATCACAAGCGTTGTTGAGTTCTGGTGATGAAGAAGAGGGGTCTGTGTCTGGGGATGTAGGGACAGAAGAGGAGGCGGGGGAGTCAGAGGAAGAGCTGGATTATGATGATGCTGCTGATGATGACGACGTTGTGGACCCTAACTATGCGCATCCTGCTGAGTCCGGGGAAGAATGGTCAGAGCAGGATGACGAATCACCTCGGCCTAGGCAAGGATATCGCCATATGTCAGGCAGGGGCAGGGGCATCGGCGGCAGTGGGCGTGGAGGAAGTAGACAGGACACTGCTTCAGCCGGCACCACCACCATGCAACCCCCGGCAACTACTACCACACATTGTTCCGCTGCACCCTCTGCTAGTGGGGGCCGCAGTAAATTAAAGTCACCAGTGTGGGATTGCTTTGACGAATGTACTGATGACAAAAGGTATGCGGTGTGCAGGTTATGCAGCAAAACATTGAGCCGTGGGAAAAGTCTGAGCAAGATGGGTACCTCATCCCTCCAGGGCCACTTGAGAAGCCGCCACTGCCGCGAGTATGCGGAGTTTAAGAGGAAGCAGGCACTGCTGGCAGGGGTTCCTGAGAGCAGAAGGCTCACCAGCGCAACAGCATCATCCCTCCCTCAGGGTCGTGAATCCCCCACAGCAGCAGCAGTAGTAGCACGCAAGCGCTCTTCCACCTCGGCTACTCAGGACACAGACATTGAGGCTGGCAGCCAGTGGTCGTCTCTCTCCTTTGTCTCCCCTGCATCCTAGCGTCGTCAGACCCTGCTGAGCGACACCTTCCAGGGTCTAACCAAGCAGGGCCGGATTTGTACTTTTTACCGCCCAAGGCCCACTGTCATCAACCACCCTCCCCAACTATTAACATCCTCACCAACTAACGCTGCGAACAGAAGTATTCTCCCACAATAAAAGCAGAAATATAATGCCCCCTGGGAAGTATAGTTCTCACAGGAGCACTAGAGGTAGCAGCTATAAGCTATGTTACCTGTACAGCACCATAGATCTCTATGTACCCCAGAAAAAACTTACAGGTTTACAGGATCCACTAGAATGATTTAATGTCATCTCCTGGGGGCATTCTGTTTTACTCTGAGAGAATGTACTCTCCCAAAAGTGCATCAGGAAGTAAAATCGTGTGTGTATGAGTGATGTGCGCTTATGTATGGTATATGTGTAATGTGTGCATTTAAATGCAGTATATGTGTGATATTTGTATGTGCATGGAGTATATGTGTGTGATGTGGGTATAATGTGTTGAGTATGTGTGTATGATGTGTGCGCGTGTGTGTTTTGAGAGGGAGCAGAGAGAGATGGGTAGAAAGAAAGAGAGGGGTGCAGAAAGTGAGGAGAGAGAGGGAGGGCTGAAGAGAGAGAGGTGGAGAGAAAGAGAGGGGGGAGACACAGGGTGGGGCAGGGAGAGAGAGATGGGGAAAAAGAAAGAGAGGGGGCAGAGAGAGCGATAGGGAGAAAGAGAGGGGGGAGACAGGGAGGGGCAGAGAGAGAGAGAGAAAGAAAGAGGGGAGAGGAGAAACGGGGGGGGGGGGGGGACAGACAGAGACGGGGAGAAACGGGGGAGAGAGGGGAGTACAGAGAGAGAGAGCGGGGGGGAAAGAAAGACAGGGAGAAAGAGGGGGGGAGGAAGGGGTACAGAGAGAGAGACAGGGAGAAAATGGGGGGGGGGGGCAAAGAGAGGGGTAGCAAAGAGAGACTGGCAAAAAGAGAGGGGGGGGGGGAGAAAGAGAGGGATGGGCAGAGAGAGATGTTGAGAAAGAGAGGGGGGGGCAGAGAGAGAGGGAGGAGCAGAGGGAAATGGGGAGAAAGAGGAAGGGGAGCAGACAGAGATGAGGAGAAAAAGGGATGGGAAGGAGAGAGAGATGGGGAGAAAGAGGGTTGGGAAGGAGAGAAAGATGGGGAAGAGGGCAGATAGAGATGGGGAAAAAGAGAGAGAGGGGGGCAGAGAGAGATGGGGAGAAAGAGAGAGAGGGGGCAGGGAGAGATGGGGAGAAAGAGAAGGAGGGGGGCAGAGAGAGAGGGGGAGAAAGAGAGAGAGGGGGCAGGGAGAGATGGGGAGAAAGAGAAGGAGGGGGCAGAGAGAGAGGGGGAGAAAGAGAGGGAGGGGGGCAGAGAGAGAGAGGGGAAGAGAGAGAGAGTGTCTTACTAAAGCTTTCTCCTTCCTCCACATGCTACCTGGTTAAGGAATGTAAGCTCCAGCAGCACGGCAGCTGTAAGACCTTTGACCTCATCTGACCAGTGAGTCATGACGATAGCTGCCAGAGATATATAGAGGCTGCCGAGTGCTAAACAGAAAAGGGGGAGAGAGAGATCCTGCTCAAGCTGAAGCCACGGGGATGGAGGCAGAATAGTGTCCTGTGACTCGAGGAGGAAAGGAAGTTGGGCAGCATCTGCAACATACACAGGCACAGCTTGTGGTGATGGTCACTTACATTCAAGTCTAAAGTGCAGGGTGCAGACAGTGAAAGCTGGAGAGAAGAGGGACTCGTTCTCCTCCCTGCCTGTGCACTGGGGCTTTCATGCATCTATCAGCCCCAGCTGCACCGCGAGACCTCCCCATCCACTAAAGTCTCCTAGCCTACACTATGCTGATGCGACGTCACAAGCATAGTCATGTCAGTGAAGTTGATTTACCCTTACGCAAGATCCGTCCACTCTCCCTGCCGCGACTTAAGTTTAAAGGGAAGGTTCAGGGAGGGTGGGTAAAAAATAAAAATCAAATTCCACTTACCTGGGGCTTCCTCCAGCCCGTGGCAGGCAGGAGGTGCCCTCGCCGCCGCTCCGCAGGCTCCCGGTGGTCTCCGGTGGCGCGCCCGACCTGGCCAGGCCGGCTGCCAGGTCGGGCTCTTCTGCGCTCCAAGGCCCGGAACTTCTGCGTCCCACGCCGGCGCTGTGACGTCATCGGACGTCCTCCGTGCTCTACTGCGCATGCGCAGTAGTTCTGCGCATGCGCAGTAGAGCCCGGAGGACGTCCGATGACGTCAGAGCGCCGGCGTGGGACACAGAAGTTCCGGGCCTTGGAGCGCAGAAGAGCCCGACCTGGCAGCCGGCCTGGCCAGGTCGGGCGCGCCACCGGAGACCACCGGGAGCCTGCGGAGCGGCGGCGAGGGCACCTCCTGCCTGCCACGGGCTGGAGGAAGCCCCAGGTAAGTGGAATTTGATTTTTATTTTTTACCCACCCTCCCTGAACCTTCCCTTTAAAGTCTGTAGCCTGAACTGCCTGGGATTCGGAAACACGAGTCTGCATACTGGCTGCCACTGGTGCAGGCAGACTCGTTTGATTCCAGGCAGCTTCACTCCATTGTAGCAGCGCACACCTCAGATCTCCTCCTCTTCAGGCTCCCTCCTCCTAGTTGCCAGGCAACCGCGGCCGCCTCCACTTGCACACATCACACGTGGAGCAATGCAGCCAGCGGGGCGGGCGGTTGCGGACAGTTGCGAGTGGCTGGCTCATCAGCTTCGGACACATCGTGGTCGTGGAGGAGGGTGACAGGTGCAGTTACCCGTCACCCGCCCCACACACTGTAGCAAATTTTGTCGCCCTAGTCCTGGGCTTTGGGGGCCTTCTCACAAATCCGGCCCTGTGACCAAGCCTCTGCCTCCAAGCCACAGGCGGATCCGCAAACTAAATGGCTTGCTGGCCCGGGCCATGGCATCACAGCTGCTTCCCTACCCCCTGGTGCAGGAGGGGAGCGCCATGCGGACGCTGCTCCAATTTGGCATCCCCGAGTGGCAAGTCCCCAGTCGCCACTATTTCAGCAGGAGCGCGATCCCAGCACTCCACAAGTTTGCGGTGGAAAACGTGGCCCGTTCCCTGGACTACTCTGTGGGCAAGCGGGTCCATGTGACCATGGACTCGTGGAGTAGCAGATTTGGGACAGGTCGCTACCTGTCCTTTACAGCCCACTGGGTGACACTGATGGAAGGGAGGGAGGACAAGAGCGCATCAGCCCAGATAGTGGTGCCACCACGCGGGATCAGGGGGGATGCAGAAGGGTCCTGTCACGACACTCCCTCTGCACCCGGAAAGCAAGCCCACCTCGGCAGCAGCAGCGCCAAGCCTCGGCACTGCCAAGCCCTTTTAAAATTGGTGACCCTGGGGAAGGAGAGGCTTACGGCCACCAACGTCCTGGCCGCCCTCAGGAAGCAGGAGCGGAGGTGGCTGACCCCCAGAGGCCTGGAAGTGGGGTATGTGGCAGCCGATAACGGGGCCAACCTGGTGGCAGCAGTGCAGCAGGGAAACCTCCAGCACATCCCCTGCTTGGCCCACGTGCTCAATCTTGTGGTGCAGCGCTTCTTGCGCACCTACCAGGGGATGAGCGAGCTGCTGCAGGATGCCCGGGCGGTGGTACGCTTTTTCCGCCTGTCAGCCACTGCCTCTGCACTCTTGTCCACCTTACAGCAGCAGTATGGAAGGCCACAACACCGGCTGATCATCGACATGCCAGTTCGCTGGAATTCGACTCTGGCCATGTTGGAGCGGGGTGTGTCAGCACAGGCTGGCTCTTATGGCCTACATGCTAGACCCAAGTGTCCCCAGCAACCAGCAAGTCCCCATGATTACTGCCACTCAGTGGACACTGATGCAGCAAGTATGCCTGGTGCTGAGTCCCTTCCTGGAGGCAACCAAGATGGTCAGTGAGGAGCGGGCCTCTGTGTGCCAGTGGGTGCCCTTGGTTTGTCTACTGGAGCAGGCAATGGACAATTTAATTGAGCGTGGGGATGAAGCCCTGAGGCAGTTGGAAGAACAGGAGCAGATGGCAGCACAGTCCAGCTCAGAGGAGGGCTCACAGCAGGTAGTGGAAGAGTTGGAGGTCCCTAACCTGAATGAGGAGGAGGAGCAGAGTGCAGCAGGCGTTGTACGTGGATGGCGGTTTGAGGAGGACAACGACATGGCACAGGAAGAGGACAGGCATGCGTTATGGAACAATGGCGAGGACGAGGAAGATCTTGCTGGCAGGGCCCACTTGTTTCCCATGGCTGTGCACATGTTGCGCTGCCTTCGCAGGGACCCCCAGGTGATCCAGATGCGTTCAAGGGAGGACATCTGGATTACCTTGATGCTTGATCCCCTTCTGAAGGGGAAGCTGGGAGACTTAATGACGCCATCCACCACCGAGCAACGCACAAGGGAGTTGAAGGAGGCCCTTGTGCGCAGACTACTGGAAGCATTCCCCCAGCCTTCCACCCCCACTGTAACTGCTCTGCCAAGCCAGCAAGAGGTACCTGCCATTGCCACTAGCAGCACAACAACAACCACCAGCACCAGCAGCAGCAGCAACTGGCGCCCCGGAGACCTGAAGAGCCTAAGCAAGAGCCTGTATGCAGTGCAGCAGCCCAGAACAGAGGTGCCTGCCACAGCATCCACCACCAACCAGCACAAGCAACGACTGACCACCATGGTGTCTGACTATATGGGGTCATCCAGCGGGCTCAATGACACCGACAGCCCCGTGGACCCCTTGGAGTACTGGGTCAAGAGACTGGACATCTGGAGCGAGCTTTCCCAGTACGCCCTGGAACTCCTATCCTGCCCTCCTTCCAGTGTCCTCTCAGAGAGATGCTTTAGTGCGGCCGGTGGCGTGGTCACAGAGAAGCGCTCTCGGCTCTCCCACGCCTCTGTGGACAAACTCACCTTCCTGAAAATCAACCAGGCTTGGGTGGAAGGTGAGTTCCTAGCCCCTATTGTTGCACACAGGGGGACATGAAGTGGCTGCTGCATGTGCTGTTGTTAACTATGCCTGCCTTTATAAAGACAGTTACTACCTGCCTAGTGCCTACCTTGGTTAATTTTTTGGTGTTATGGTACTACTACCAGTAGGTTGCCATGGTCCTCCTTCTGAGCTGCTGAACTGACCGCCCGCTTTGTCCTCCTGACTCAGTCGCTACTACACTCTGCGTTCACACTGCCCGGGTCACTGGGTGCATTTAATTTTTTGGCCAGCACTATGACGCTGTGCTACTACTACTACCACCAGTATGTTGCCATGGTCCTTCTGTGCTGCTGCTGCTTCTGAACTGAACGCTCGCTTTGTCCTCCTCCTGACTCAGTCGCTACCACGGTACCACCAATGTACTCTGTCTGCGTTCACACTGCCCGGGTCACCGGGTGCATTTAATTTTTTGGCCAGCACTATGACGCTGTGCTACTACTACTACCACCAGTATGTTGGCATGGTCCTTCTGTGCTGCTGCTGCTGAACTGACCGCCCGCATTGTCCTCCTCCTCCTGACTCAGTCGCTTCCCGCTGCTGCACTCTGCGTTCACACTGCCCGGGTCACTGGGTGCATTTAATTTTTTGGCCAGCACTATGACGCTGTGCTGCTACTACTACCACCAGTATGTTGCCATGGTCCTTCTGTGCTGCTGCTGCTGCTGAACTGAACGCCCGCTTTGTCCTACTCCTCCTCCTGACTCAGTCGCTACCACGGTACCACCAATGCACTCTGTCTGCGTTATCACTGCCCGGGTCACCGGGTGCATTTAATTTTTTGGCCAGCACTATGACGCTGTGCTGCTACTACTACCACCAGTATGTTGCCATGGTCCTTCTGTGCTGCTGCTGCTTCTGAACTGAACGCCCGCTTTGTCCTCCTCCTCCTCCTGACTCAGTCGCTACCACGGTACCACCAATGCACTCTGTCTGCGTTATCACTGCCCGGGTCACCGGGTGCATTTAATTTTTTGACCAGCACTATGACGCTGTGCTACTACTACTACCACCAGTATGTTGCCATGGTCCTTCTGTGCTGCTGAACTGACCGCCCGCATTGTCCTCCTCCTCCTGACTCAGTCGCTTCCACCAATGTACTCTGTCTGCGTTCACACTGCCCGGGTCACCGGGTGCATTTAATTTTTTGGCCAGCACTATGACGCTGTGCTACTACTACTGCCACCAGTATGTTGGCATGGTCCTTCTGTGCTGCTGAACTGACCGCCCGCATTGTCCTCCTCCTCCTGACTCAGTCGCTTCCCGCTGCTGCACTCTGCGTTCACACTGCCCGGGTCACTGGGTGCATTTAATTTTTTGGCCAGCACTATGACGCTGTGCTGCTACTACTACCACCAGTATGTTGCCATGGTCCTTCTGTGCTGCTGCTGCTGCGGAACTGAACGCCCGCTTTGTCCTCCTCCTCCTCCTGACTCAGTCGCTACCACGGTACCACCAATGCACTCTGTCTGCGTTATCACTGCCCGGGTCACCGGGTGCATTTAATTTTTTGGCCAGCACTATGACGCTGTGCTGCTACTACTACCACCAGTATGTTGCCATGGTCCTTCTGTGCTGCTGCTGCTGCTGCTGAACTGAACGCCTGCTTTGTCCTCCTCCTCCTCCTGACTCAGTCGCTACCACGGTACCACCAATGCACTCTGTCTGCGTTATCACTGCCCGGGTCACCGGGTGCATTTAATTTTTTGGCCAGCACTATGACACTGTGCTACTACTACTACCACCAGTATGTTGGCATGGTCCTTCTGTGTTGCTGCTGCTGAACTGACCGCCCGCATTGTCCTCCTCCTCCTGACTCAGTCGCTTCCTGCTGCTGCACTCTGCGTTCACACTGCCCGGGTCACTGGGTGCATTTAATTTTTTGGCCAGCACTATGACGCTGTGCTGCTACTACTACCACCAGTATGTTGCCATGGTCCTTCTGTGCTGCTGCTGCTGCTGAACTGAACGCCCACTTTGTCCTCCTCCTCCTCCTGACTCAGTCGCTACCATGGTACCACCAATGCACTCTGTCTGCGTTATCACTGCCCGGGTCACCGGGTGCATTTAACTTTTTGGCCAGCACTATGACACTGTGCTACTACTACTACCACCAGTATGTTGGCATGGTCCTTCTGTGCTGCTGCTGCTGAACTGACCGCCCGCATTGTCCTCCTCCTCCTGACTCAGTCGCTTCCCGCTGCTGCACTCTGCGTTCACACTGCCCGGGTCACTGGGTGCATTTAATTTTTTGGCCAGCACTATGACGCTGTGCTGCTACTACTACCACCAGTATGTTGCCATGGTCCTTCTGTGCTGCTGCGGAACTGAACGCCCGCTTTGTCCTCCTCCTCCTCCTGACTCAGTCGCTACCACGGTACCACCAATGCACTCTGTGTGCGTTATCACTGCCCGGGTCACCGGGTGCATTTAATTTTTTGGCCAGCACTATGACGCTGTGCTGCTACTACTACCACCAGTATGTTGCCATGGTCCTTCTGTGCTGCTGCTGCTGCTGCTGCTGAACTGAACGCCTGCTTTGTCCTCCTCCTCCTCCTGACTCAGTCGCTACCACGGTACCACCAATGCACTCTGTCTGCGTTATCACTGCCCGGGTCACCGGGTGCATTTAATTTTTTGGCCAGCACTATGACACTGTGCTACTACTACTACCACCAGTATGTTGGCATGGTCCTTCTGTGCTGCTGCTGCTGAACTGACCGCCCGCATTGTCCTCCTCCTCCTGACTCAGTCGCTACCACGGTACCACCAATGCACTCTGTCTGCGTTATCACTGCCCGGGTCACCGGGTGCATTTAATTTTTTGGCCAGCACTATGACGCTGTGCTGCTACTACTACCACCAGTATGTTGCCATGGTCCTTCTGTGCTGCTGCTGCTGCTGCTGAACTGAACGCCTGCTTTGTCCTCCTCCTCCTCCTGACTCAGTCGCTACCACGGTACCACCAATGCACTCTGTCTGCGTTATCACTGCCCGGGTCACCGGGTGCATTTAATTTTTTGGCCAGCACTATGACACTGTGCTACTACTACTACCACCAGTATGTTGGCATGGTCCTTCTGTGTTGCTGCTGCTGAACTGACCGCCCGCATTGTCCTCCTCCTCCTGACTCAGTCGCTTCCTGCTGCTGCACTCTGCGTTCACACTGCCCGGGTCACTGGGTGCATTTAATTTTTTGGCCAGCACTATGACGCTGTGCTGCTACTACTACCACCAGTATGTTGCCATGGTCCTTCTGTGCTGCTGCTGCTGCTGAACTGAACGCCCGCTTTGTCCTCCTCCTCCTCCTGACTCAGTCGCTACCATGGTACCACCAATGCACTCTGTCTGCGTTATCACTGCCCGGGTCACCGGGTGCATTTAACTTTTTGGCCAGCACTATGACACTGTGCTACTACTACTACCACCAGTATGTTGGCATGGTCCTTCTGTGCTGCTGCTGCTGAACTGACCGCCCGCATTGTCCTCCTCCTCCTGACTCAGTCGCTTCCCGCTGCTGCACTCTGCGTTCACACTGCCCGGGTCACTGGGTGCATTTAATTTTTTGGCCAGCACTATGACGCTGTGCTGCTACTACTACCACCAGTATGTTGCCATGGTCCTTCTGTGCTGCTGCGGAACTGAACGCCCGCTTTGTCCTCCTCCTCCTCCTGACTCAGTCGCTACCACGGTACCACCAATGCACTCTGTGTGCGTTATCACTGCCCGGGTCACCGGGTGCATTTAATTTTTTGGCCAGCACTATGACGCTGTGCTGCTACTACTACCACCAGTATGTTGCCATGGTCCTTCTGTGCTGCTGCTGCTGCTGCTGCTGAACTGAACGCCTGCTTTGTCCTCCTCCTCCTCCTGACTCAGTCGCTACCACGGTACCACCAATGCACTCTGTCTGCGTTATCACTGCCCGGGTCACCGGGTGCATTTAATTTTTTGGCCAGCACTATGACACTGTGCTACTACTACTACCACCAGTATGTTGGCATGGTCCTTCTGTGCTGCTGCTGCTGAACTGACCGCCCGCATTGTCCTCCTCCTCCTGACTCAGTCGCTACCACGGTACCACCAATGCACTCTGTCTGCGTTATCACTGCCCGGGTCACCGTAATTTTTTGGCCAGCACTATGACGCTGTGCTGCTACTACTACCACCAGTATGTTGCCATGGTCCTTCTGTGCTGCTGCTGCTGCTGAACTGAACGCCCGCTTTGTCCTCCTCCTCCTCCTGACTCAGTTGCTACCACGGTACCACCAATGCACTCTGTCTGCGTTATCACTGCCCGGGTCACCGGGTGCATTTAATTTTTTGGCCAGCACTATGACACTGTGCTACTACTACTACCACCAGTATGTTGGCATGGTCCTTCTGTGCTGCTGCTGCTGAACTGAACGCCCGCTTTGTCCTCCTCCTCCTCCTGACTCAGTCGCTACCACGGTACCACCAATGCACTCTGTCTGCGTTATCACTGCCCGGGTCACCGGGTGCATTTAATTTTTTGGCCAGCACTATGACACTGTGCTACTACTACTACCACCAGTATGTTGGCATGGTCCTTCTGTGCTGCTGCTGCTGAACTGACCGCCCGCATTGTCCTCCTCCTCCTGACTCAGTCGGTTCCCGCTGCTGCACTCTGCGTTCACACTGCCCGGGTCACTGGGTGCATTTAATTTTTTGGCCAGCACTATGACGCTGTGCTACTACTACTACCACCAGTATGTTGCCATGGTCCTTCTGTTCTGTGCTGCTGAACTGACCGCCCGCATTGTCCTCCTCCTCCTGACTCAATCGCTTCCACCAATGTACTCTGTCTGCGTTCACACTGCCCGGGTCACCGGGTGCATTTAATTTTTTGGCCAGCACTATGACGCTGTGCTGCTACTACTACTACCACCAGTATGTTGCCATGGTCCTTCTGTGCTGCTGAATTGACCGCCCGCATTGTCCTCCTCCTCCTGACTCACTCGCTTCCACCAATGTACTCTGTCTGCGTTCACACTGCCCGGGTCACCGGGTGCATTTAATTTTTTGGCCAGCACTATGACGCTGTGCTGCTACTACTACTACCAGTATGTTGCCGTGGTCCTTCTGTGCTGCTGAACTGACCGCCCGCATAGTCCTTCTCCTGACTCAGTCGCTACCACCACTGCACTCTGCGTTCACACTGCCCGTGTCCACTGACAACTCTGCTGCAATGTCATTGCTAATTGCTGCAAAAAAAAAAAAAAAAACAAATTACAAAAACCTCTCTGGGGCCTTTTGGCGTCAGCCACTCATCCTCCTCCAGCAGTACCTTCGCCGCCAAGTGCCTTTGGAACTCGCCTTCACCTCTTTGATTGCTTAACGCGTATATCCCTTTTTCAAACCACGTATTACCAATTAATAGCCCCATTTACAGTGGTGATTTGTCTTTAAAAGCCATTAAAAAAAAAAAAAATTGGAATTTTTTATGTTGAAGTTATGTTGCCCCTTATCACCTCGATAATCCATGCAATTTGGGGGATTGTAGCATGTATGGGGGCTTTGTTATTAACGTTAAAAGAAAATCCGCCTCCGGGCGGGAATCCACGCGTGATTACGCCATTCACGGCAGAAAATCCGCGTGGTTGCGTGGACGCGGACGAAAATCCGCATGCGGCGGGCCGAATGCAGATTTTTTTTTTGCAACCACGCGGATTGCCGAATTCATAGATGAGGCACATCCGAGCATCCCTGTGATGGGGTACATTATTATTTCTACAGTAGGAGTATCTAACCCTATCAAATCATAACAACTTTATCAGTGTTTTCCTTGAAATAGCTCTGACTCAAAATGTATTGTATGTAGAGGGAAAATACTACCAGCAAATCTGAGGTACATAGATGGGAGCGCCCTGTGCTCTGGCTTACACCTGCCTGTACCTGAGTCCGTGGGAGAGACTTGAGATCTGTGTGCAGGAGTAGTACTGGAGCCACATCACTCTATGGCTAAGATTTATTAATGATGTGCTGGGGAGCAGAGGGGGTTACTAAAGAAACTGGTTAAAGGAATACTATCGATACCCAAGTGTTCTAAAATGACAATGTACAAATAATGTCTAAGTAGCTGTGTAAACATTTTCCTACTTTTCATGTTAAATATCAGAGGCAAAAGCTGTAATTTATTGAGGGTAGGATTTAGCTATATTGGGACAAATCAATTGCAGAAGGGGTGTCTGCTTCAATGCACAGCCAGAGTTGCATATCAGACTACAGAAAGCAAATATCAAACTCTGAAAGCAAAAACAGTATGAAAAAGCTGTGACAATTAGTTACATTTCCTCTGCTCTCTTCAGACACGTCAGTCAGAAACGCAGGACACAGGAGCTGCAGCTGTTGGGAACTCTCTCTCTCTGTCACACAGAGAGCTACACATAGAGTTAACGGATCAAGTGTGAGGGGAATTTCCCCTCTCCTCATGGCTCAGTCAGCCGTCAGTTTTGGTGTCAGTAAAGTTTGAATGTATTTTGATAACAGTAAACAAAGAAGTTGCTACTAAAATGTATACACCAGTACTTAGCAGCACTTCCCAAACAATTCCTGTGTCAATTGAAAAAAATATGTGACTCGATAGTATTCCTTTAACTTAATCCTACAGTTAGAGGGTGTGGTACCAATGGAATCTGAGGACCTTCCAAAGGAGACAAAAAACAAGACAGGGACACCAGGAGCCCCTGATAGTGTAGTACGTCGAAAGTATGTAAACCAATGTTGATTAGCTGAAATTAGATTATTATCCTGTGCTATAAAGTTTTGTATGTACAAAATTACATTGCACTCATGCCCCCCGTGTGTGCCAGAGCATGCAGGAAGTATAGAAAAGGGGAGATTCAGCTCATAGAAA
Organism: Hyperolius riggenbachi; assembly: GCF_040937935.1. Classification (NCBI taxonomy): domain Eukaryota; kingdom Metazoa; phylum Chordata; class Amphibia; order Anura; family Hyperoliidae; genus Hyperolius; species Hyperolius riggenbachi. Next base: position 116,720,762 of record NC_090656.1, on the reverse strand, counting down.
CGGCACCACACATGATTGATGAAAAATATATAAATCACACTTTAATAGAATATATTTCTTCCAAATTCATCATAAAAACATTAAAAACGGCGCACACCACAAAAAATCCATATATGAAAACGATCAATGATCATGATAATAATGCATAATAATCAGCAAATCAATGTTCTCAGATCAGATGTGGGTGCTCAATACAAAGCACTCCAACATCAATATGAACCCGGGTTCAGTACCTCCTATAAATAATATAAAGTGCAAACAGTGCTAGAAATGTAGAACATTATACATGTTAACATGAAACAGTGTTAATAAATAATGGAGACACCTATATAGAGTGTCATAAATGACTACCATACGTGGAAAATAGGAGTGATTTGAGAGAGACAGTCCATGAACAAGCAAGCATGTGATGTGGACAAGAAGGAGGAATACTTAGCCGGGTGCCGAAGATAAAGAGGAAATGGTGGTGGCAATGGAGACCCTCGGTGGACACTTCCTCCGGTTCCGCGGCCGTCACACCGCTTCTTCAAGAAGTACGAGGGGATCTCTGGCTTGTTACAGTGGATACCGCTGTTTAACCACCCTGGCGTTCTATTAAGATCGCCAGGGCAGCTGCATGAGGGTTTTTTTTAAATAAAAAAAAAAACTATTTCATGCAGCCAACTAAAGTTGGCTGCATGAAAGCCCACTAGATGGCGCTCCGGAGGCGTTCTTCTGATCGCCTCCGGCAGCCAAAAGTAACACGGAAGGCCGCAATGAGCAGCCTTCCGTGTTTGGCTTCTCCTGTCGCCATGGCGACGAGCGGAGTGACGTCATGGACGTCAGCCGACGTCCTGACGTCAGCCGCCTCCGATCCAGCCCTTAGCGCTGGCCGGAACTATTTGTTCCGGCTGCGCAGGGCTCAGGCAGCTGGGGGGACCCTCTTTCGCCGCTGCTCGCGGCGGATCGCCGCAGAGCGGCGGCGATCGGGCAGCACACGCGGCTGGCAAAGTGCCGGCTGCGTGTGCTGCTCTTTATTTGATCAAAATCGGCCCAGCAGGGCCTGAGCGGCACCCTCTGGCGGTAATGGACGAGCTGAGCTCGTCCATACCGCTAAGGTGGTTAAATGTCGGAGGAACGCCTGTCACGCATGTACGCCGGCTACAGTGGGCTACAGTGGGCGGAGTAGGCAGACGGAGAGTGGAGAGGACCAAGAAGGCCTACGTTGGCGCGCATAGGGCGGAAGTAGGTATGTATAGTGACAGAACAGGCATCTAGAAAGAGTTTGTATGCAGGCATGTAAAGCGAAAACTCATAAATCATATAGAGGGTCATATACAGTCACCATATACACCATAACACCATAATGGCTACATAATGAAACAGTTTAAAAAGGCGATAAATCAGCAATACTGCTATTGTAATTGGATGTCAACCAGAAACTCAGCACACTGCAATCCTAAAGGGGAGACCCGCGTGGACAAGCCCGGTGCGGGACAAAATCATCCCACAAAAGGGCATACCCACCCCGCATCTCCAAATACATGTACAATTATCGAACATATGAGACCAATACATGCATATACAACCAATACAGATTGTCCATTTTGTAAAGCCTTCCAGTATATAGTCTGTACACAAAAGTACTATCCATAGGGAACAGCGTCGCAAAATCACAAAAAAGCCGGCGAAAAACCGCGTATGGGGAATCCATGAATCCGGAATGAGTCCACAAGTCCACAGGAAGGTAGTCCCATAATGTACCAGGTAAGGAATATCGTTATATAAACACATACACATACAATCTGCAAAAGAGAAACCAGAAGTAAGTACACCATCAGATAAAACCCGAATAATCAATTTCCTCATTTAAGCCCATGGGAGACATGGATTCTAGATTATAGATCCATCTCGCCTCCCTTTGTAATAATCTGGAAACAATATTTCCTCGCCTGTTGGTTATTTTGACATGTACTAAGCCAAACACCTGTAACCGACTATATGAGCCCCCATTGTGCTCCAAAAAGTGAGCAGCAACTGAGGTCAGTGTGTGACCTTCTCTACGGTCTCTTTCAGCCAATCTGATCTTCGACATGTGCTGTTGCACTCTTACCTTTAAGGCATTCTTGGTCTGGCCTACATATAGTTTTGGGCAACTACATCTCAAAGCGTAGATAACCCTTTGGGTACGACAATTGATGTATTGTTTCAACTTGAAGTTGTTAGATTGTGAGGAGTTTCCAATCTCAGATGAACAGCTCATGTATGGACAGACGTTACAGGCCCCACATGGGTAACTCCCACACACCCCAGCTCCAATAGTTCTACCTGTGCATGAGGAAAAATGACTCGCGCACAATTTGTCCCTGAGTGTAGGGCTTTTTTTGGCGGTGATGGAGGGGTAGGGTACAATACATTTCCTTAGGTCGGGGTCAGATTGTAAGATTGGCCATGATTTTTTGAGACCCTCATAGATCTCTTTCCAACTGTTGTTATACATAGTACTGAGTCTCACCATTTGGTCATTGATCCGCGGTCTTTGTTGGATAAGTTCAGTCCTTTTCTTATTTTTCGCAGTGAAGAAAGCCTGTTTGACCACTTTTTTGGGGTATCCTCGATCCACAAATCTTTGTTGCAGGTCCACAGCCTGTCTGAAAAAATCAGATTCGTTAGTACAGATACGTCTCAGCCTCAGAAACTGACTGGTCGGTATATTATTTTTAAGTGCTCTATTGTGCGCACTTTTGTAATGAAGAAGGCTATTTACCGCAGTCGGTTTTCTATATAGATCAGTGATTACCGTACCATCCTCCTGTACCTGAATCAATAGGTCCAGAAATTCAGCTCGTGAAGGGGACATCTGCATAGTTAAAAAGATATTCATGTTATTCCTGTTTAAGTCTGCCACAAATTGACAACAGAGCTCAGATGTGCCATTCCATAATATTAGCAGATCGTCAATGTAACGATGCCAACCTAATATATAGGGATGGTATGAGGCATAGCGATCTCCAAAGACAATCTCTCTCTCCCAGAAATTTAGAAATAAGTTGACGACTGCCGGTGCACACTTTGCACCCATGGCAATTCCGCATATCTGTTTATAGTATTTCCCATTAAATAAAAAGTAATTGTGATCTAAGACAAACCTTAATAATTGTAACAGAAACGTATGGAGCTCTGAAAGTGTGCTGTCCTCCATTTCCAGAAAATATTTAACAGTGGATAAGGCCCAATCATGTGAGACGTTTGTATACAATGATTCTACGTCACAGGTAAGTAATAACGTCCCTGGCGGAACCCGAAGATCTTCCAGTATCCTTAGGAGGTCCATGCTGTCCCTTAGATATGAAAATCGAGAGCTGTTACGTGAGATTGTAAAAAAAAGTCAATAAACGAACAAGATGGTGCTGTGAGACTATTAATACCTGCAACAATTGGTCTACCGGGAGGTTCTACAAGAGTCTTATGAACTTTGGGGAGCATGTAAAAGGTGGCAATCATCGGTGTTCTGGGAAACAAAAATTCAAATTCTTTAGCCGTGATTATCCCTTTGCACTTTGCCTCATTCAATAACATTTCAAGCTGGACATGATAGTAATCCGTAGGATCCCCTGGGAGTACTTGGTAATTGTTAGTGTTATGCAATTGTCTATGAGCTTCTTTAAGATACATGTCCCTAGGCCAAATTACTATGTTGCCCCCTTTATCGGCCTCCTTAATAATCAAGCTGGTGTTATTCTTCAAGGAATGGATGGCTGCCCGCTCTTCCCCTGTTAAATTGATATCACAAAGCTTTTTTGGTCTCATACATGACACCTCCTTCAGCATGACCTCAAAGAAGATTTTGATTGCAGGATAATTTTGAAAGGGCGGCATGTACCTAGATGGATTCCTAAATAATCTGGTTCTTTGACTCACCACGGTGGACTCATTCTCAGACTCAGTAAGTAGGTGTGAGAAAGCGCGGAGGAGCCGCCGCCATGAGCCAGCGGCGGGCGGCTCCTTCCGCACACAGGAACTTCTCGCACGGAGAGACAGCCGCCTCCTCGCATCATGAGGCGGCTGCCTCCGTGCATCAGGCCGCAGAACGCGGCGAAACCGCCGCGCTGAATGCGGCAGATAGCCAGCAGATCCCCGCTGCGGGGACACCGCAGAACGGGGCTGCTGTTGCTGGGACTCATAGTCCCACAAGATTCAGAGTGACGCGCGCGCGCGCACTCAAACATAATTTATTACTCTCAGGGGAGAGTCAGCTGACCAGGCAGGTCAGCTGACCATAGCTTCACTCCTCATTGGTCCAGCACTTAGGGAGGTGCTGGAGAGGGGATATGTGTATATATACTGCTGGCTGTTCATTTGTTCCTTGTCTGGCGTTGCGTTCACATACGTGGGAGCACCCAGATCCGTTAGTCAGATCCGTTAGTGTGCCGGGACCAGCTGGAGCTGTAATCCTACACTAAGATAGATTTGTTGATAGCTTAAAGTACTAGTTTGATTGTGATATTTGTTATGACTTCTTGCCTGCCTTGACTACTCTTCTGAACTTTGATTTTGTACCTCGTTATCTCTGATACACCGTTGCCGAACCCCGGCTCGCTCCTAGACTCTGTTTCTGCCTCCTGATTCTGTACCCCGATATACCTGATACCCCGTTGCCGAACCCTGCCTGTACTTTGACTCCGTCTCTGCCTCTCGATCTTGTACTTTATCTGTCTGTGTGTGTACGACCTGGCTTGTCCGACCTCGAGAACCGACCTCATCATTGGAGGAGGTTCTTCGTTCTGTTAGTAACCCTTCCGCCTGAGGGTGACTTTCAGAAGATACTTCCTGCTAGCAGTCTGACTCCTCCCGCCTTGGAGAGCTCAGGGTTGCGGAAGTAATCTGTACAGTACGTCTTACTGTACTGAGGCCTAGTCCTCTAAGTGTTACTGTTACACCAAAACACTACACTCTACTCCGGTGAACAGAGGTTAGCTGGTATATTGGATTATCGGTGATACTGCAGATCACACATAATCTGGTATACGTCTGTATTCCCCGTGACGCTGCAGGTCACCGGTAATCAGACCTCTCTGTGCTTCACCGAGCGTTACAGAACGCCAGACCAAAAATACCGATGGAACGCACTGATCCTCTGACTGTGCTTGCCACTTCGGTGGATAGCATCCATCAAGCACTAGGTCAGCACAAAGCCTTAATTGATGCCTTATCAGGCTCTGTGAGAACCCTCCAGACATCAGTCGATTCAGTGCGATCCCCTCCTAGTGACGACATCCGTATGCCTGTCCCTGAGAAATTTTCCGGCCACAAGTCGGACTTCCGGAATTTCAGGAGTAGAGTATTGTCGTATTTTGAATTGAGACCCCGATCCTCGGGGACTGAGGCCCAACGGGTCATCTTTATTAAAACCTTATTGACTGGGGACTCCCAGTCCTGGGCATATAACCTGCCTGCTACCGATACCGCTCTGACTTCGGTAGACGAGTTCTTTAAGGCCATGGCCATAATCTACGACGACCCTGACCTTGCTGTGACCTCAGAGCGGAAACTCAAGCTTTTGCGGCAAGGCAGAGGGTCGGTCGAGGATTATGCGGCGGAGTTCCGTAGGTGGTCAATCACCTCTAGATTTGATAACTTCGCTCTTATGGATTATTTTCTGTCTGGATTGACGGAGGAGGTCTCTGACTTAATGTTGACAGTACCAGAGCCCAAGACAGTTGATGAGGCCATATCATCGGCCATTCGTGTAGATCGCAGGCTACGCCATCAGAAGCAGGCTAGGGGAAGTCACCGTGTCAGGGTGACTTCGTATACGGCACCGGTCGCTGCAGCCTCTGAACCAGCACCTCCGCCTGTCTCACCCTTTCTGGCCTTGCCTCCACCAGAGCCGATGCAAATTGGTCGTTCAAAATTGACCCAGGTGGAGCGAAGGCGGAGGATGACGGAACAACTGTGCCTATACTGTGCAGAGGCAGGGCATAGGGTGCGAAACTGCCCCAATAGGGCGGGAAACGGGTCTGCCTAGGAGTAGTGGGGGGTGACACCCTAGGCACACAGACTTCACCCCTTAGGGAAAAAAAATTACTTCTCCCATGTACGGTCACATGGGAAGATAAATCTGTTGCCACTGAAGCCTTCATTGATTCCGGCTCAGCGGCTAACTTTATGAATTTTGAGTTTGCTCAGGAGTTGGGGTTACCACTCACTCCCGTGAGACCCCCCATCCAGGTCACGGCAGTTGACGACTCCCCTTTGCAGCGGAACTGTCCCCTGTCACAGACTCCGTTTGTGGGACTCACCATAGGGGTTTTACACGGGGAGCAGTTACAGTTTTATGTGTTGCAGATGTCCACCTCCACTATTATCCTAGGCATGCCTTGGTTGCAGGTACATTCCCCACAGATAGACTGGGCCACAGGACAGTTGACGGCATGGTCACCTCACTGTTTCCAGCAGTGTTTGGGGAGACTAACGTTGGGTCTAACCAAGGTACAGGTGGAAGGTGTACCAAAGCAATATGCAGATTATGCCGATGTATTTTGTCCCAAGGCCGCGGATAAGTTGCCCCCGCATCGTTCCTTCGACTGTCCCATTGATCTTCGTTCCGGTTGTGTGCCTCCTCGAGGTCATTTATATAACTTGTCTGGCCCCGAGAAACTTGCCATGCAGGAATACATTCGTGAGAACTTGGCAAAGGGCTTCATTAGGCCGTCCCGGTCGCCCGCTGGGGCAGGTTTCTTTTTTGTCAAAAAGAAAGATGGGGGGTTACGGCCTTGCATCGATTATCGAGGTCTCAATAAAATCACTGTGAAGAATCGCTACCCGTTACCACTTATTGACGATTTGTTCACACAGGTCACTGAGGCTAGCATATTTTCTAAACTGGATTTACGGGGGGCATACAACCTGGTGCGTATAAGGAAGGGCGATGAATGGAAGACGGCCTTCAATACCCCCGATGGGCACTACGAGTATAGGGTGATGCCCTTCGGGTTGTGTAATGCCCCGGCCGTCTTCCAGGAACTCATCAATGAGGTGTTTCGGGAGGTATTGGGAAAGTTCGTTCTAGTCTATCTTGACGACATTCTAATTTTTTCTAACAACCTCTCGGAACACAGAACCCATGTCAGGATGGTGTTAGACAAACTGAGGCAAAATTTGTTATACGCCAAGCTCAAAAAATGTATTTTCGAGGTCACGTCGGTTGCGTTTTTGGGGTACATAATCTCTACCTCAGGTTTGTCTATGGACCCTGCCAAGGTTTCCGCGGTCCTGGAGTGGCCACAGCCGGTGGGGTTAAAATCATTGCAACGGTTCTTGGGGTTTGCGAACTATTATAGAAGGTTTATAAAGGGGTATTCCACAGTGGTCGCTCCTCTCACTAGCCTTACTAGAAAAGGGGCAGACACCACTCATTGGCCTCCCGAGGCAGTACAGGCTTTTTCTAAGTTAAAGCGGTTGTTCTGTTCAGCTCCCATACTCAGACACGTTGACACCTCCGTTCCATTTATTGTTGAGGTGGACGCCTCAGAGATCGGGGTGGGGGCTGTGCTGTCCCAGCGTTCTGGTCCCCAGGGTAGACTACACCCGTGTGCCTATTTTTCCCGAAGGTTCTCTCCGGCAGAGAGAAACTATGACATAGGCAACAGGGAACTCTTAGCCATCAAGTTGGCCTTCGAAGAGTGGCGTCACTGGCTAGAAGGAGCGGAGCACACTATCACAGTTTATACCGACCACAAGAACCTAGAATACATCGAGGGGGCTAAAAGATTGAGCCCAAGGCAGGCTCGATGGTCACTATTCTTCTCGAGATTTACATTTTTGATCACTTATACGCCAGGGAGTAAGAATACCAAGGCAGACGCTCTTTCTAGGTGTTTTGAGCCAGAGACAGCACAGCCCCCTGTTCCTGAAACCATTGTCCCACGAAATGTGGTCTTAGCCGCCACCGAGACTTGGGAGGACTGGGAAGAGACTTTGAGTCCTTTTCAGCAGGATATCCCAGAGGGGAAACCAGACGGGGTGTTATTTGTTCCGTTACCCTTCCGTCTCCAGATCTTGGAGATGGTTCACTCCCATAAGAATGCGGGACATCCAGGAGCATCTAGGACGCAGGATCTTGTGGCCAGATGTGCTTGGTGGCCTTCGCTAGCCGCTGACTGTAAAGAATTTGTCAGGGAATGTGCGGTGTGCGCAAGAAGCAAGCCCTCCCGGCTGGCATCTGTAGGTACCTTGCAGCCTTTACCCACCCCGAGCGAACCATGGACCCATTTGTCCATGGATTTCGTGGGGGAGCTTCCCAGATCTGAAGGCATGTCAGTTATTTGGGTGGTGGTCGACCGTTTTAGCAAGATGGCCCACTTCGTGCCTTTGAAAGGACTCCCCTCGGCCCAGGAACTGGCCGATTTATTTATCATCCATATCTTCAGGCTACATGGCATTCCAGAAGACATAGTATCTGATCGGGGAGTTCAGTTTATTTCGAAATTTTGGAGGGCATTTTGTCACTTGATGGGCATGAAATTGTCATTTTCCTCAGGGTATCACCCACAGACAAATGGCCAGACGGAGAGGGTCAACCAGTCGCTGGAGCAATTTTTGAGATGCTACGTTGCTGAGGCACAGAATGATTGGGTGAAATATTTACCTTATGCAGAATTTGCCCACAATAACTTAAAGAGTTCGTCCTCAGGTTTCTGCCCATTTCAGATTGTGACCGGTAAACTGCCTAAATTCTCCCCACTGCCAGTTGTGGCCACTCCGTTCCCAGCCTTGGAGATGTGGCTGAGATCATTTAAGGACATGTGGTGGATCATCAAAAATAACCTTGTAAAGGCATTCCAGAGTCAGAAAAGTCAGGCTGACAAGAGACGCTCGTTGGAATGGAAATTCCAACCAGGAGATTTGGTTTGGGTGTCAACCCGTCACCTGACCCTGAAACAACCCTCGGACAAACTTGGTCCCAGGTTCGTGGGTCCGTTTCCAGTTACTAGGAAGATTAACAATGTCACATACTCCGTTGATCTTCCCACCAGTATGCGTGGAGTGAGGTCTTTCCACGTATCGCTTCTCAAACCTGCAGTCCAGGTGGGTCCCGCCCCCCCTCCTCCTGTCTTAGTCAATGCCCAACCCGAGTATGAAGTGGAAAAGATTATAGATTCACGTACGGTACAGAACTCGGTGCAGTATCTCGTACAATGGAAGGGGTACGGCATTGAGGAGAGACAATGGGTACCGGGGAATCGCATGCATGCGGACGAGTTAGTGAAAGAATTTCATACTGTACATCCAGAAAAACCTGGAAGGAGCTGTCCGGAGTCCACTCCTCGGGGGGGGGGGGTACTGTGAGAAAGCGCGGAGGAGCCGCCGCCATGAGCCAGCGGCGGGCGGCTCCTTCCGCACACAGGAACTTCTCGCACGGAGAGACAGCCGCCTCCTCGCATCATGAGGCGGCTGCCTCCGTGCATCAGGCCGCAGAACGCGGCGAAACCGCCGCGCTGAATGCGGCAGATAGCCAGCAGATCCCCGCTGCGGGGACACCGCAGAACGGGGCTGCTGTTGCTGGGACTCATAGTCCCACAAGATTCAGAGTGACGCGCGCGCGCGCACTCAAACATAATTTATTACTCTCAGGGGAGAGTCAGCTGACCAGGCAGGTCAGCTGACCATAGCTTCACTCCTCATTGGTCCAGCACTTAGGGAGGTGCTGGAGAGGGGATATGTGTATATATACTGCTGGCTGTTCATTTGTTCCTTGTCTGGCGTTGCGTTCACATACGTGGGAGCACCCAGATCCGTTAGTCAGATCCGTTAGTGTGCCGGGACCAGCTGGAGCTGTAATCCTACACTAAGATAGATTTGTTGATAGCTTAAAGTACTAGTTTGATTGTGATATTTGTTATGACTTCTTGCCTGCCTTGACTACTCTTCTGAACTTTGATCTTGTACCTCGTTATCTCTGATACACCGTTGCCGAACCCCGGCTCGCTCCTAGAATCTGTTTCTGCCTCCTGATTCTGTACCCCGATATACCTGATACCCCGTTGCCGAACCCTGCCTGTACTTTGACTCCGTCTCTGCCTCTCGATCTTGTACTTTATCTGTCTGTGTGTGTACGACCTGGCTTGTCCGACCTCGAGAACCGACCTCATCATTGGAGGAGGTTCTTCGTTCTGTTAGTAACCCTTCCGCCTGAGGGTGACTTTCAGAAGATACTTCCTGCTAGCAGTCTGACTCCTCCCGCCTTGGAGAGCTCAGGGTTGCGGAAGTAATCTGTACAGTACGTCTTACTGTACTGAGGCCTAGTCCTCTAAGTGTTACTGTTACACCAAAACACTACACTCTACTCCGGTGAACAGAGGTTAGCTGGTATATTGGATTATCGGTGATACTGCAGATCACACATAATCTGGTATACGTCTGTATTCCCCGTGACGCTGCAGGTCACCGGTAATCAGACCTCTCTGTGCTTCACCGAGCGTTACAGTAGGTCCATCAGATCGTTAAGAGCTTGTCTGTCCATTTCGTTAAGGTCCGGTGCACTGATGGTTGGTGACTGGAAGTGTTTTCTAAAGGCCAGCTTTCTGCAGAAAAGATACAGATCCTTAATTAATTCGAATTTATCAAGAGTTTTAGTGAGAGAAAATGTCAGTCCCTTCTGTAGCACTGTCATGTCAGGTCCTGATGGTACATACTCTGACAAATTGATAATGCTCAATACGTTGGTCTCGAGTGGTCCCACACTTTCCTGTGTTTCTGAAGAAAACACTTCCAGTCACCAACCATCAGTGCACCGGACCTTAACGAAATGGACAGACAAGCTCTTAACGATCTGATGGACCTACTTACTGAGTCTGAGAATGAGTCCACAGTGGTGAGTCAAAGAACCAGATTATTTAGGAATCCATCTAGGTACATGCCGCCCTTTCAAAATTATCCTGCAATCAAAATCTTCTTTGAGGTCATGCTGAAGGAGGTGTCATGTATGAGACCCCAAAAGCATCGTGATATCAATTTAACAGGGGAAGAGCGGGCAGCCATCCATTCCTTGAAGAATAACACCAGCTTGATTATTAAGGAGGCCGATAAAGGGGGCAACATAGTAATTTGGCCTAGGGACATGTATCTTAACCTCCTTGGCGGTAATCCCGAGCTGAGCTCGGGGTATGCCGCCGGAGGTCGCCGCTCAGGCCCTGCTGGGCCGATTTGTATTCTGAAAAAAGCAGCACACGCAGCCGGCACTTTGCCAGCCGCGTGTGCTGCCCGATCGCCGCTGCTCCGCGGCGATCCGCCGCGTGCAGCGGCGAAAGAGGGTCCCCCCAGCCGCCCGAGCCCAGCGCAGCCGGAACAAACAGTTCCGGCCGGCGCTAGGGGCTGGATCGGGCGGCTCTGACGTCAGGACGTCGACTGACGTCCATGACGTCACTCCGCTCGTCGCCATGGCGACGAGGAAAGCGAAACAAGATAGGCCGCTCATTGCGGCCTATCTTGTTACTTTCGATTGCCGGAGGCGATCGAAAGTACGCTTCCGGAGCGCCCTCTAGTGGGCTTTCATGCAGCCAACTTTCAGTTGGCTGCATGAAATATTTTTTTTTTAATTTAAAAAAAACCCCATTTCAGCCTCCCTGGCAAAATAAATAAACCACCAGGGAGGTTAAAGAAGCTCATAGACAATTGCATAATACTAACAAAGTACTCCCAGGGGATCCTACGGATTACTATCATGTCCAGCTTGAAATGTTATTGAATGAGGCAAAGTGCAAAGGGATAATCACGGCTAAAGAATTTGAATTTTTGTTTCCCAGAACACCGATGATTGCCACCTTTTACATGCTCCCCAAAGTTCATAAGACTCTTGTAGAACCTCCCGGTAGACCAATTGTTGCAGGTATTAATAGTCTCACAGCACCATCTTGTTCGTTTATTGACTTTTTTTTACAATCTCACGTAACAGCTCTCGATTCATATCTTAGGGACAGCATGGACCTCCTAAGGATACTGGAAGATCTTCGGGTTCCGCCAGGGACGTTATTACTTACCTGTGACGTAGAATCATTGTATACAAACATCTCACATGATTGGGCCTTATCCACTGTTAAATATTTTCTGGAAATGGAGGACAGCACACTTTCAGAGCTCCATACGTTTCTGTTACAATTATTAAGGTTTGTCTTAGATCACAATTACTTTTTATTTAATGGGAAATACTATAAACAGATATGCGGAATTGCCATGGGTGCAAAGTGTGTACCGGCAGTCGCCAACTTATTTCTAGGTTTCTGGGAGAGAGAGATTGTCTTTGGAGATCGCTATGCCTCATACCATCCCTATATATGAGGTTGGCATCGTTACATTGACGATCTGCTAATATTATGGAATGGCCCATCTGAGCTCTGTTGTCAATTTGTGGCAGACTTAAACAGGAATAACATGAATATCTTTTTAACTATGCAGATGTCCCCTTCACGAGCTGAATTTTTGGACCTATTGATTCAGGTACAGGAGGATGGTACAGTAATCACTGATCTATATAGAAAACCGACTGCGGTAAAGAGCCTTCTTCATTACAAAAGTGCGCACAATAGAGCACTTAAAAATAATATACCGACCAGTCAGTTTCTGAGGTTGAGACGTATCTGTACTAACGAATCTGATTTTTTCAGACAGGCTGTGGACCTGCAACAAAGATTTGTGGATCGAGGATACCCCAAAAAAGTGGTCAAACAGGCTTTCTTCACTGCGAAAAATAAGAAAAGGACTGAACTTATCCAACAAAGACCGCGGATCAATGACCAAATGGTGAGACTCAGTACTATGTATAACAACAGTTGGAAAGAGATCTATGAGGGTCTCAAAAAATCATGGCCAATCTTACAATCTGACCCCGACCTAAGGAAATGCATTGCACCCTACCCCTCCATCACCGCCAAAAAAAGCCCTACACTCAGGGACAAATTGTGCGCAAGTCATTTTTCCTCATGCACAGGTAGAACTATTGGAGCTGGGGTGTGTGGGAGTTACCCATGTGGGGCCTGTAACGTCTGTCCATACATGAGCTGTTCATCTGAGATTGGAAACTCCTCACAATCTAACAACTTCAAGTTGAAACAATACATCAATTGTCGTACCCAAGGGGTTATCTACGCTTTGAGATGTAGTTGCCCAAAACTATATGTAGGCCAGACCAAGAATGCCTTAAAGGTAAGAGTGCAACAGCACATGTCGAAGATCAGATTGGCTGAAAGAGACCGTAGAGAAGGTAACACACTGACCTCAGTTGCTGCTCACTTTTTGGAGCACCATGGGGGCTCATATAGTCGGTTACAGGTGTTTGGCTTAGAACATGTCAAAATAACCAACAGGCGAGGAAATATTGTTTCCAGATTATTACAAAGGGAGGCGAGATGGATCTATAATCTAGAATCCATGTCTCCCATGGGCTTAAATGAGGAAATTGATTATTCGGGTTTTATCTGATGGTGTACTTACTTCTGTTTTCTCTTTTGCAGATTATATGTGTATGTGTTTATATAACGATATTCCATACCTGGTACATTATGGGACTACCTTCCTGTGGACTTGTGGACTCATTCCGGATTCATGGATTCCCCATACGCGGTTTTTCGCCGGCTTTTTTGTGATTTTGCGACGCTGTTCCCTATGGATAGTACTTTTGTGTACAGACTATATACTGGAAGGCTTTACAAAATGGACAATCTGTATTGGTTGTATATGCATGTATTGGTCTCATATGTTCGATAATTGTACATGTATTTGGAGATGCGGGGTGGGTATGCCCTTTTGTGGGATGATTTTGTCCCGCACCGGGCTTGTCCACGCGGGTCTCCCCTTTAGGATTGCAGTGTGCTGAGTTTCTGGTTGACATCCAATTACAATAGCAGTATTGCTGATTTATCGCCTTTTTAAACTGTTTCATTATGTAGCCATTATGGTGTTATGGTGTATATGGTGACTGTATATGACCCTCTATATGATTTATGAGTTTTCGCTTTACATGCCTGCATACAAACTCTTTCTAGATGCCTGTTCTGTCACTATACATACCTACTTCCGCCCTATGCGCGCCAACGTAGGCCTTCTTGGTCCTCTCCACTCTCCGTCTGCCTACTCCGCCCACTGACATCACGCATGACGCTGTAGCCGGCGTACATGCGTGACAGGCGTTCCTCCGACATTTAAACAGCGGTATCCACTGTAACAAGCCAGAGATCCCCTCGTACTTCTTGAAGAAGCGGTGTGACGGCCGCGGAACCGGAGGAAGTGTCCACCGAGGGTCTCCATTGCCACCACCATTTCCTCTTTATCTTCGGCACCCGGCTAAGTATTCCTCCTTCTTGTCCACATCACATGCTTGCTTGTTCATGGACTGTCTCTCTCAAATCACTCCTATTTTCCACGTATGGTAGTCATTTATGACACTCTATATAGGTGTCTCCATTATTTATTAACACTGTTTCATGTTATCATGTATAATGTTCAACATTTCTAGCACTGTTTGCACTTTATATTATTTATAGGAGGTACTGAACCCGGGTTCATATTGATGTTGGAGTGCTTTGTATTGAGCACCCACATCTGATCTGAGAACATTGATTTGCTGATTATTATGCATTATTATCGTGATCATTGATCGTTTTCATATATGGATTTTTTGTGGTGTGCGCCGTTTTTAATGTTTTTATGATGAATTTGGAAGAAATATATTCTATTAAAGTGATATTTATATTTTTCATCAATCATGTGTGGTGCCGTTTCTATGAGCTGAATCTCCCCTTTTCTATAAAGTTTTGTATAGCACATCTTAGAATAGCTTCAAACAGTTTACACACAATTGATTTTACACTTGCAGGTTTTTAGCTTCCTGGTTCTGATCTTTTGCCTTTCTTAAATAAAAACATATTATAAACATCATTATAAACATAATCTTTACGCCAATCATAGGGAACTGACACACTTAAAAAGAGAATCGTAGGAAATTAGATAAAGTGGCCTATCGATAACTGAACTCAACTCCCTTAAAGGGAACCTAAACTGAGAAGGATATGGATTTTTCCTTTTAAAATAATACCAGTTGCCTGACTCTCCTGCTGATCCTGTGTCTCTAATACTATTAGCCACAGCCCCTCAACAAGCATGCAGATCAGATGCTCTGACTGAAGTCAGACTGGATTAGTTGCATGCTTTTTTCAGCCACTACTGCAGCCAACTCGATTACAGGACTGCCTGGCAACTGGTATTATTTCAAAGGATACATCGATATCCCTCTCAGTTAAGGTTCCCTTTAATACTCAGGGGTGGATGCCATCTGGGATGATGCACATCAAAGCCCACAGTTAGCTGAAGACAAGAAGACTAAGGACATGGGTTATTGGAATTATGTCCTGTGGTCTGATGAGACCAAGATAAACGTATTTGGTTGAGATGGTGTCAAGCGTGTGTGAAAGGAACATGGTGAGGAGTACAAAAACAAGTGTGCATTGCATTCGGTCAAACATGGTGGAGGGAGTGTCATAGTTTAGGGCTGCATGACTACGCTTGACTGTAAGCAAGACACACTTGCCAGCACTGGGTAACTACAGTTCATTGAGGGAGCTATGAATGCCAACATATACTGTGGCATACTGAAACAGAGCATGACCCTCTGCCTTTGGAAACTGGGACAGGAATATTCCAACATGATAACGACCCCAAACACACCTCTAAGATAACCACTACATTGCTAAAGAAACAGAGGGTAAAGGTACTGGACTGGTCAAGAATGCCTCTAGACCTAAACTCTATTGAGCATCTGTGGGGCAACCTCCAGGGGATGGTGGAGGAGTGCAAGGTGTCTAACTTTCACCAGCTTTGTGATTTTGTCATAGAGGAGTGTAAGAGACTAAGAGTATTCCAGTAGCAACCTGTAAAGCTTTAGGGAACTCCATGACTAAGAGTGTTAAGGCAGTGCTAGAAAATAATGGTGGGCACACAAAATACTGACAATTTGGACACGATTTTGACATTCTTCACTTGGGGGTGTACTCACTTTTGTTGCCAGTGGTTTAGACATTAATTGCTCTGTGTTGAGTTATTTTTATGGTACATAAACTGTTTACTGTTATGAAAGCTGTACACTGACTACTTTACTTTATACCAAATTGTAAAAATCTTTAGTGTTATCCCTTGAAAAACATATGAAAATATTGATATCTATCTCACTTTTGTGAGATACTGTACATAACTCCATATAGCTAGTGTATTTACAGAAGGTGGCCATGATATACCTAGGTATGTATTGGAATTGTAAAGAGACAACATTATCATAAGCCGGAATTGAGGGTTAACACTAGTGTTGGGCGAACACCTGGATGTTCGGGTTCGGGCCGAACAGGCCGAACATGGGCCAGATGTTCGGCATGTTCGGCCCGAACCCCGAACTCAATGGAAGTCAATGGGACCCCCGAACATGCCCATTTTGGGGGCCCTATGGGGTCGCAGGCATAAGGGGGGAGCATGCCCCGATCGCGGGGGGGGGGAGGGGGTTCGGAAATTCCCCCCACCCCCTCCGCTAGCGCTCCCCCCTCTGCCCGCTTCCCCATAAAAAAAGTTTAATGCAAGTTAAATAGTACCGGTGGCTGGCAGTGGAGTGAGGAGGAGGAGTCCGAGTAGGAGAGCGACGCGTTGAGGCCGGGCAGCGGGCGGTTCAGCGGTAGTACCCTTGTGGTACTTCCGCCCTTTCTCTGACCTCACGTCCTCTGCATATGAGGGTACGCGTCACGCGTACCCTCGTATGCGTCATCACGTAGAGAACGTGAGGTCAGAGAAAGGGCGGAAGTACCACAAGGGTACTACCGCTGAACCGCCTGCTGCCCGGCCTCAACGCGTCACTCTCCTACTCGGACTCCTCCTCCTCACTCCACTGCCAGCCACCGGTACTATTTAACTTGCATTAAACTTTTTTATGGGGAAGCGGGCAGAGGGGGGAGCGGTAGCGGAGGGGGTGGGGGGAATTTCCGACCCCCCCCGCGATCGGGGCATGCTCCCCCCTTATGCCTGCGACCCCATAGGGGGGCCGTATTCGGCCGAACAGGGCCCTGTTCGGCCGAACAGGGGCCCTGTTCGGCCGGCCATTGAGCAGTTCGGGCGAACCCGAACATCACCCGAACAGGGTGATGTTCTGCAGAACCCAAACAGTGGCGAACACTGTTCGCCCAACACTAGTTAACACTACCTATTCAGTCCAGTCATGAGAAATACATAAAGTCCTAAAAAATGGCTAATTTTGCAGCAAGGCCGTGGTCTTGCTAAGATCCTTCCAGAGACCTCACATATCACTTACAGAAAACTGAAAAATCTCAGAGATACCTTTATACATGCCACCCCAGAAAATCTTCCGGGAAAACTGCAAGCAACTGGCTATCCAAAGCCCAAATGGGACTTATAATTAAATGTAGCCACTGCAGAGCACGCAGAACCCTTTATGAGTAATAGCCTGACAAAACACGTTGGGAAGAGCTATGAAGTACTCAGACCAGGGGTCCCCATACTTTTTTGGTCAAGGGCCGGACTGGGGGGCCGGATTATACATGAAATGATGTAGAAAAACATAACATTGAGCCTAGGTATTGTAGACAGGGTCTTTTAACATGGGCAGCCCTCATGTCTCCTATTTAACCACAGCAGATGTTATGCCCCCAAATCAACAAGTACTGATATTATGCCATCAACACAGCATGTGTGCCCTCCAACACAGCATGTGCAGATAGTATGCCCTCCAACACAGCATGTGCAGATAGTATGCCCTGCAACACTACATGTGCAGATAGTATGCCCTGCAACACTGTATGTGCAGATAGTATGCCCCCCAACACAGCATGTGCAGATAGTATGCCCTGCAACACTGCATGCGCAGATAGTATGCCCTGCAACACCGCATGTGCAGGTAGTATGCCCTCCAACATAGCATGTGCAGATAGTATGCCACTAGTGCAGATATTGTGACCCTAACATAGCAAGTCATATGTGAGCCATATTGTCACCCAATGGCTTGCAATAGCCTTTAGCACAACCCAGAAGCCAGCAAATGACTGCTTTCTGACTTCCATGTGGAAGGGTGGTGCCAGAACTGCTATTCTATATGCGGGCCACCAATGTTTAAAGATGCAGCAGACCGCATCTATAAGTAATACATTCTGTGTGTGGCTTGCTGGTAGAAAAGCCTCAAGGGGCCGCATTCGGCCCGTGGGCCTTAGTTTGAAAGTGGATATTAGCTTGTTCCTTTTGTCCCTCCTTGGTGGTGTAACATCTCACCTGGAATGCATTGTACACTGTGGTGCATAATATTTGTTTGTAGCCTCAGACTTGTTTGTTTTTATTTCATTTTAAAGTGAACCCTCAGTACTGTATCTGGTAATTAACAAAAAACCTGAATTGGGAACACATAGATTGTGAGCACAACTTAATTGTACATTTATTCGAGGAACTAGGTATTTTTTCAAGTTGGCAATCCCCTAATATTGCTGTTTTGTCACACTGAAGTGCAGTTCCATCCCTAGAATTTTGATTTAAAGTGTGTCCAAGGCAACATGTGACATGATGAGATAAACGTGTATGTAGAGTGCAAAACATATTAATAACCACGCTGTTTTGATCTTTTTTTTTTAATTTTGCAGCCTGAAAGAGTTAATTTCTAGCCATGAAAGTGACAGCTTCTGTCCTGTCGGTACCATCTCAGGAATATAGCAAACGTCACTGATAAAAAAGTTACAGCCATAAATGTTTTCCTGGCAGAATACAACTTCTGAGGGCAGGGGAGAAATAGGAAAAGGTCAATAATGCATGTATTTCAACTCTTGGATACTTAATGGCCTGTCATGGAGTGAAGACAACAAAAAATTAAATCAACTTTGTAAATGTATAAATATAAAATAACAATGACAGTTAACACTTTGCACATTGAAATGTGAATGTTCATACAAATGCATTCACAGAAATCAAGTATCCGGGAGCCACTGCTATCCCTACAGCTAAGTTAAAAGCCGGGGTCTTGGTCAAAAGGAATACATTATTTTGTGTAGTCACCTACACTGCGCAGAGGTACCCCAGTGTTTACAGGTGTCATAACTCTGGCCCTGTAACATTCATAGTGCAGACATGCAAACATTGATTGCATCAAACCTATCTAAAGATTAGGAACACATATCCTGATGCCCTCTCTTGGGACAGATAGTGCATCAATCTCACAAGGGAGCCAACAAAATACATATCCATGTGCACCATTCACACACACTAGCATAAGCTGTGTGCATACTGATAATGGTCACCAAAACACTGACAATTGTACCAAGACCCCAGTTTTAAAGAGACACTGAAGCGAAAAAAAATATATGATATAGTGAATTGGTTGTGTACTATGAATAATTACTAGAAGATTAGCAGCAAAGAAAATATTCTCATACTTTTATTTTCAGGTATATAGTGTTTTTTCTAACATTGCATCATTCTATAATATGTGCAGATTACACAACACTCAGCATTCAAAATGAGTCTTTCAGAGCAGTCTGTGAAGTAATGACCTCTCCTCTAGCAGAGGAAAAGTAAATAGTCCAGGAACAGTTGAGATAATAAAAGTCAGATAACAGCCCTCTCCAGGACTAACTTAGTCGGAGAGCTTAATGGCTTGTTTGCATAGAGATAACAACTGGAGTTTCTCAACTCTTCCTGTACTGGAAACAATTAGACTGATGTATCTGATCTTAAGGTTTTATTTCTTAGCTGTGCTACACATACAAATCATAATATCATCATTTTTTTTTCGCTTCAGTGTCTCTTTAAGTGTAGCTATAGGGATAGCAGTGCTTCCTGGATGATTGATTTCTGTGAATGCAGTTGTATGAACATTTACATGTGAGTGTGCAAAAGGTTAACTGTCTTTGCCATTTTGCTGGCTACACCCCCTTTAGCACCTCCCTAATAACTTATTTAAATGTCCTAAATTGAAGTGATGTGCCTGGGTTAATGTGTTTTCTCTTTTAAATATAAAATAAAACCATGGAATATCTGAAAAAAAAGTCTGTTTTTGGAGTAGCAGGATGAAAACAATGAGATAAATCTCATCAGTTTATATTAATCTCGGGTTCACTTTAAATGTTTTGCACTTCCACCTTATTTTTTTTAACCCACAATACATTTTTAATTATCAAATAAAAGCGAAGTTTTATATAGCACTAAGTGGGCGTTTAGTCTTTTGACATTGTAATGAGCATAGGTAGTCACAGATGGCATGTGCTCAGCAGCACTTCAGCACTATGTATTTGGAGGATGTGGGTAGGCAGCATTGCACTGGCATGTGGCATTTCTCACACACGCTTGCTAGTGACTAGCAGTCCTGGTGATGAAGTGCTGAGCACAGGCTGAACATCTCTAAATCTAGGACTACATATGCTCCAATGAAAGGCGGCTACCGGAACATGAATTCAAAGAGTGGTAAGCGGAACATCATAAGGCAGCTAATATAGACTGGAGGCGAAAAGTTCCATACTTTGCATTAGTCTTCCTTGCATTATGAATTGTGAAGCTAACAGCGGTGTGCTATGTGGTAATTGCAGGCCCTCAAAAGCATCATCACTATTTAGTTGATGCCTTTTTGAGGACTTTATCCCATTATCTATCAACTTTGTTCAATGCACTCTATCTATAGGAGAGTGCTCACTATTGTAGTGAGACCAGGGCCCATACGCAATTAACTTTTTCACCTAAGATTTCTCCTAGGAGAGAATTTTTCAACTTCAATTTGAAGTTTTATATACAAGTTGTGAAAATATTACCTAGGAGAAAACTCAGGTGAAAAAACAAATTGCATATGGCCCTAGGTGTTGTATGTTAGGGATGTGAATGTGGTATATGGTGGTCTATCACGGTGTTCAGCCTTCTATGCATGGTTTTAAGAGTTCTTTCCCACTTACTGCGTTTCATTGCCTCCCCTAAAAACATTGCATACTGTCACATAAACAGTGATAGCCCTGTGGGGCAGATTGACCAAGATGCGATGGGTCTCAGTGCCATAACGCACTGCATGCAGTGCGTTAACAGTATGATGTGTGCGCTTGCCTTGTCAGTGAGGCATACTTTAATTGTATTGTATGCCTCACTGTATGGTCACATTGCACCCTTATGGCCCGTTGTGGCCTTTTGGGACTATTGCGGTTCGATTGAACAAAAATTGCAATACAATTGAAAGGAAGAGGTGTGAAGGGGGCCTCATTGTTTGTATGTGGCATTGATGGGTCTATAATTCTTGATTGAGCAAACACTTGAGACAACACATAGGGCCATATGCAATTCACTTTTTCATCAGACTTTTCCCCTACGAGATCATTTTTCATCTTGAAATTAAAATAACTTTCCAGCACTTTTCAACTAAAAAAGTACCAAAAAGTAAATGAAAAAAGTACCATCAAAATTATTTTGAGCATTTTCTTGCTTTCTGATGTCTTAAAAAGCATTTCATTGACACATTTAAAAATATAACCCAGGAGAAAACTCAATAAAGGCAATTTAAAATATTAGGGGCAGTTGTATTGCTCATGCTTCTGTTCTGACTTTCTTTTTAGAATTTTCCGACCTTATCGTTTTTGAGAAAATCGATTTTTAAGTTTCATAGGAAAAAAGTATACATTTAAATGTGGTAAATGACAAAAAATGCTGTAAACTTAAAGAGGAACTCCAGTAAAAATAATGTAATTAAAAAAGTGCTTCATTTTTACAATAATTATGTATAAATGATTTAGTCAGTGTTTGCCTTTTGTAAAAGCTTTTAAATCCCTGATTCATATTCTGACATTTATCACATGGCGACATTTTTACTGTTGGCAGGTGATGTAGCTGCTGCATGCTTTTTTTGGCAGTTGGAAACAGCTGTCAACAGCTATTTCCCACAATGCAACAAGGTTCACAAACAGGAAACTGCCAGAACTACCTCGGTACTCAGAGCTTCTTGTGGGAGGGATTTCACCACAATATCAGTCATACAGCTCCCCCTGATGGTCTGTTTGTGAAAAGGAATAGATTTCTCATGTAAAAGGGGGTATCAGCTACTGATTGGGATAAAGTTCAATTCTTGGTCGGAGTTTCTCTTTAACGGTAGTGTTCAATCATTCGGTTCAATCATTTGATCGAATCTGCTAGAAATTGATGCAGCAAATTAGTTTTGATCGATTTTCATCCAAAATCGATATTGTTGGTCTCACTGGCTGGAAGATTTAGTTCAAATGGCTGTGGCCCAGAGGGCATCACTAGCTGCTTTGAATTTGCAACCACTGATGCCACAGCGGAGCTTACTTTCACCTGTCCACTGAGCGCGTCTTCTGTCCAATGCCAAATCTGGGGCCTGTATCATATAAAACCTTGAGAGGTCAAACACTAGAGGGTTCTGGTGGTCATGAAAGAGGAGGGGGGGAGGGCACTAGGGGGACTGGAAGACCTGGAGATGCAGCAGACAGTGCACACAGATTTTCAATAGATTTCATGCTAAAATCTATTGAAAGTCTGTGTGTAGTGTGTGAGGAGAGCCAATCAGCCTCTATCTCTTGGCCACCAGTGTATGGTCAACTTAAAGAGAACCAGAGATGAAGCAACCTCATGTATTTTACCTTATAAATCAGTGGGAACATGACAGTAAACACCTAATCTGCTCTTTGTTACATTGTTCTCTGTTTAATTTGCCTGTTATCACCTCTAAGATAAGAATCCCGACTAAGCAGTCGGTCTGGCTTTGCTACAGAATAATTATAGCTGAGACTGTGTTCTTTGCTGTCTTCAAGTCCAAGCCTGCCCCCTGCTGGCTTTGCTCAGGAATCATTATAGCTGAGTCATTATAGCAAAGCCAGAATCAATGCTCAGTCCGGGATTCTTATCTCAGCTAGATAACAGACACTTTTAGCAGTGAGGATGGAACAGAGAGCATGGTAAATGTTTTCTCTAATGTTCCCACTGATTTCTATGGTAAAATACACAAGGGTGCTTCGTCTCTGGTTCCCTTTAAGGTCCAAATCTAAGTACTGTGTGAAACAAAAACAAGACCCAAATAGTGATGAATGAACATATTCGGCAGTGGACAGTTTATGGCGAATAATGACCGTTAACCGCTCGTCTTTACGTGTTGAAAATTTGCGCTTGCGTTTAATATTGAAGTCAATGGCTACTGACTTTAGCGGTTAATAGCAAAGCCCCCATACTTTACAGGGTATGTTGAATAGAACAGTGGGAACAAGGGGACATTTTTTTCAAAAAGAGCTTGTAGTTTTTGAGAAAATCTATTTGAAAGTCAGGATAGGAAAAAGTTTTTTCTAAAATGTGGCTAAATTTATAATATATCAACCTATCGATAGTGTAAATTTACATGTCGAAAGAAAGAGCAGTGAATTTCCAAGTGGTCAGTATGCAGTGCCTAATACTAAATATAGCAAGCCCCAAATCATGTTTATAATTTCCTCTAGTGCCCTCTACTGGTCTTTTAACAGACCAATGAGTATTATCATTGGTCTGGTAAAGACCAATAGGGAGCACTGGAGGGGATTTTAAAGATGCTTTTGGGCTTGCTATACTTAGTGTAGCAAGCGCCAACACGAGGAAAAACCAAAGAAAAGTAGATCTGTACAAAAACCACACCACTCACAGATATATAAATCATCCAACATTCTTTATTCTGTACCAAACATCAGTAAAAAATCTAAAAAACATTAAAAACCATAAAAAGGAAGACACGCTGAAATAATTAATCAGACGCAGGGTACAAAAGAGTAATATAAACGGTGTCCAACTATGCAGCAACCACAGCAATATAATGAAAAACTGACACAATACATGTGCTGCCTGAATAGACTCCACAACCTGTATGATAATGCTTAGCACTCCAAGGTATACAGTATATATTATATATAAAGCATAGTAGAATGATTAATATGTGGCCAACAGAATGTGACCCAAAGTAAAGGTGAAAGCTGATAGGCCCTTAGTGTATGGAAAGTGAGATACGAGAAACAGATGTGCAAAAGGACCAGTATGAGACAACCAGGTCCTGTAATCATTCTAATAGAAGTAAACCTCCCTGAGTTTGAGCCTTCCAAAATAACAGTTTATGACTTAAAGAATGGGAGGAAGAAAGTTGTTATCATAAAATACAAAAATATATTTTATTAATCACCACAATACAAAATTACTAATTAAAATGACCAGAACACACATAAGATGAGCGCTGTTAGGCCGACCGGTTTCACTGGTAAGGTTACCAGCATCATCAGGGCAGGCTCGATAGTTTGCTGTTTGTGGGGAGGAAGCCTAGAAATGGCGCCAAGCGGCCGGAAGACACCACCCCGCCCCCCGCACAGGCCGCCCATCGCGTCATCCACATCACATGGAGGGCGAGTGAGCGGTGAGATCATAAGGCGCGACGCGTGTAAACCTCCGCGTGTATGCATGTCCGAAGCTCCCTCCGCGGCTGCTGATGGTATTGCGGCCAAACAGGAAGAGCTGCAGGACCGACCTGGAGCGCAGCTGAAACGCAGCGCTCCCACGCTGATGTCACAGGAGGATACTGAGCCAATAAGGTGTCGCAGAGGTGACCACCAAGGCCCCCCCAGGCCGCCCAAACGCCATCACCCCCCGGGCACCCAAAGTCCAGTCAGCCCCGCATGCAACCTAGCAGGGAAAGGGCAAAAAAGGGGGGTGGGCGGCTCCACGGGCATAGGCCCAGACCAATGGGAAGGCAACCCAATGTAAGGTCCGGGTCATGTCACACAGGCCGACCCCCCACAAAGCACAAACACCCCAACCGTTTCACCCAGAGCGGAGCCACTGGACAAAGCGTACCCGGGGGGGGGGGGGGGGGGGGGGCATGGCAACCAACAGCCACAACACCAGCAACATATAAAAATACACATAATCATACAATAAATCAAGAAATGAATAATCTTTAATTATATCTAATAAATTAAAATTCTCTGAAAGGTAAACATACACAATTCATAATCAAGATATCAAAAAATCATCAAATAAGTTTTTATTTAAATAGATAGTCTCTGTCCTGTCAGTGGGGGGCAGACAGATAGGGGAAGAGAAAGATGTGGGACGAGAGAGGCACACGGCTCTCCCACCAACCACATATAAAAAACAAATTACTATAAATCTCATCAAAGTTGCCAAACAAGAGAGAGTATTCACATCAGTCCTTAAGGGCTAGGAAGCGAGCCAGCCAGAGCACAATAGGCATCCAGATATGGATTGCAAAAATAATTACCAATTGAAAAAAACTAAAAATAAACAGAAACTACTATTATCTGCTGTTATTAGAGGCATATAAAGAGCAGTCACAGAAATGGTGCAAAATCTTCTTCTTCCCACCCGGATAGCAATCAGATATCCGGAGATATCCTAGCTATCCGAGCTCGGATAGCGTCACGAGCTCGGATAGCATCACGCCAAACGTCACCTCGAGTCCTCACAAGCGAATCAGAGGGCTCCCAGCCCTCTGACTGCAGCCAATCACAGAGGGGGAGCCTGGCCAAGCCCCCCTCTATAAATAGCGGACGCCATCTTGCCTCACTCGTCCTGCTTGCGACTTACTGACTGATAGTACTGAGAGAACTGCTCCAGTGCTTTTTGTCTGTGTGCAAGTGCATTGCTATTGTTCTAAACCTAGCGTTTTTACACTCCAACACTTGATCTTCAACTGTATTGCTTTGTATTGTAGATAGATTGTATTTTAGGCAGTTTAGTTTGTGTGATTAGGGACTAGGGAGGGAGACTGTCACTGGTGCTGCTGCAGGCCTGCAGCCAGCAGCTAGGCCCTGTGCCTAGGCAAGGCAGCCTGGTCTAGTCTCTACCTTACCTGTCCTCTCAATTGTCCTACTCTACTCCTGTACTACTACTTCTGTGTTAGATAGATTATTGTACTATTTTGTAGTTAGCAAGGCCCAGCTTTACTGCTATACCTGTCCTGCTGTATCTGCTCTCAGTAATCTAGTCACACCTGTTCTACTTTTTAGCTCGATTCTTCTATTGTTTAGTTAGTACTCACTGTACTCTAGTCTGTGTTTAGGGACCGTCAGTCAGCGTCAGCTAGGGTCTTAGTGTGCGTGCGCAGTGCACATCTGCGCAGTCCGCACCCTCCAGTTAGTGCTACACCCGTCCTCCTATTGTTTATATATATCACTACTTGTATTGTGTATTTGCTGAATTTTACTGTAGTCTGACACCGTCAGTCAGCGTCAGCTAGGGTCTTTGTGTGCGCAGTGCGCACTCTCTCGTTAGCGCTACACCGATCTCTGCTGTAGAGTACAGTACACCTGTCCGTCACCTCACACACCCACCACCACCAGTCCCACCCCATTAAAGTACCCCACTTGTCCCACCCGCCTTTACATACATAAGATTTTTTTTTCATTTGTATAATATTAAAATATACATTGTCTGGAACTGGCAGCCGCGGTTTGGGCAGGGGCAGCAAGGACATCGCCAAGAGAGGAGGTCATGGGCGTGGCAGCCACGCCACCACCATGCGCAGTTCTGCGTCTGCACCAGTGGCTATTCCGCCATTAGCCACTGGCCGTGGACGCCTTGGCCGCCCAACAGCTGGGAGTCACGCTGCAGAGACACAGCAGCAGCAGCGTGTGGCCCAGATGTTCCTCCCACCGCCAGGTCGTAGCCGTCCTATTGAGGAGAAGGACGCAGACGCTGTGGTGGAACTGATGGTGGATGAGCAGGCCACCATTAGCTCTGGAACAGAGTCCTCCACCCCCGCCACCACTCCTGTTCGCAAGAGCAGCAGCAGCTGCCCAGCACTGCCTGGGGAGCAGGCGGAGGAGTGCAGTTCTCCAGCCCCAGCGGGCGACACCAGCACCCTGTCACTCAGCACCTTCTTATGGACCCCAGGAACAGAGAAGGTATGGAGTGCTGTTGCGGAAGAATTGGCAGAGGAAGGAATGCTCATGGGCACTTTGGGGGATGATGCTTTGGACAGTCAGACAGTGGTGACTGTCCATCCGTCCATGCATGCAGAAGGGGAGTTTGGGGGATCCCAGCAGGACATGTTTGTGGAGGGGGAGGATGATGATGACATTGTGAAGGACAAAGACTGGTTGCCACCAGGTCCTAGGAGTGGGGATGTCATCAGCTCTGAGGAGGAGGAGGAGGATGCGTCTGCGGGCCTTGCTAGAAGGATCAGCATCGCGGGCATGGGCAGGATCACAAGTGGGCGTGGTATGCAGGCCACACAGCGTGCTGATCAGGAGACGAGTTCTGCCAGTGCCACCACCAGCCGCACCAAGAACCCCCCCCCCAACCACCACAGGGAGACCAGAGGCAGCAGCACCTTCCAGCCGAAGGGGCAACTTCACCTCCCCAATATGGAATTTTTTCACCCTTCCATATTTGGAGTGCAAGTATGCCACCTGCAACCAGTGCCGCAAGCAGCTCAGCAGAGGGAAGGAGCTCTCTGCGTTTGGCACCACCTCTCTGGTCAACCACCTTGCAGGGAAACACTTTCACGAACATGAGGAGTTTGTGAAGTTGAAGGAAGCTGGCAGTGGCAGTGGCAGACCCGCCACCACTGCGAAGCCGTCGGCAGCAGGAGTGCGTCAGCAACACACTGCTCCTCCTCCCTCTGCAACTCCTGCCGCCGACACTGAGGCCTGTTCTGGCAGCCAGTCCTCAGTGGCCTCCTCTGCTCCCTCCACTGCTTCCCGTGCCAGCAAAAGGCCTCGCCAGACCCTGCTCAGCGACACCTTCCAGGGGGTGGTCAGGGTTCTGCCTCCCAGCAGCCGTCGCGTGCGGCAGCTGAACGGCTTGCTGGCACGGGCCATGTGCTCCCAACTCCTGCCTTATTCCCTTGTGCAGGAGGGGAGCGACATGCGTGCACTCCTGATGTGTGCAGCCCCCGATTGGCCAATCCCCAGCCGACATTGCACGCACGGCCATCCCTGCACTTTACCGCTCTGTGATGGCCAATGTCGGGAGAGGGCTGGAGCACGCGGTGGGTCAACGGGTCCACGTCACCATGGACTCGTGGAGCAGCCGGTTTGGGACAGGCCGCTATCTGTCCTTCACTGCGCATTGGGTCAGCTTGGTGGAAGGGGGTGAGGAGGGGGGAGCAGCATCGGCCGGCACTGTCAGAGCAGCAGCAGCACCAACAACGCAGTGAGTGGTGCCACCATGCAGGGTCAGCGGAACAGCAGCAGGTTCCTCTGATCCGCTTCCATCCTCCGGCACACCAGCCCAAACCCCCCGCCTCAGCAGCAGCGTGAAGCCCCGCCACTGCCAAGCGCTGCTGGAATTGGTCAGCCCGGGAAAGACCAAGCTGACGGCGAACCATGTCCTGGCCAAACTCCGAGAGCAGGAGAGGAATTGGCTGACCCCCAGAGGCCTCAGAGTCGGAGAGGTGGTGTCCGACAATGGGGCAAACCTGGTTGCTGCAATCAGCAGGGGAGACCTGACCCACATCCCCTGCCTGGCGCACGTCCTAAACCTGGTAGTCCAAAAGTTCCTGCGGACCTACCAGGGGATGGACCGACTCCTTGAGGCGGCAAGGAAGGTTGTGCGTCACTTCCGGCACTCGCCTGCAGCCGTGGCGAGCCTGGAAGAGGTGCAGAAGGAGCTGCACCTGCCACAGCACCGGCTCATGCTCGATGTTCCAACTCGCTGGAACTCCACCCTGGCGATGTTGGAGCGTCTGGTTGAACAGAGGCAGGCTGTCAGCCAGTACGTTGCACGAGCAACAGTTGCCTCCCTCACTGCAACTGGGCGTGCCGCCACCAACCTCCCGTCCATCATCTCCACGGAGGACTGGGGGCACATGCAGCAGGTGTGCTCAGTCCTGGCACCCTTCCTGCAGGCCACCAACATGGTGAGCAGGGACCATGCAATGGTGTGCGAGTGGGTGCCCATGGTGTGTGTGCTGGACAGGGCCCTGTATGCACTGCTGGAAGAGGGAGCAGCAGCCTTGGACCAGCAGGAGTTGCAGGCACCTTCACAGGCCACCTCTGAGGAGGAGGGCTCGGAGTTGGTGGAGGTCCCTGACCTTGCTGCTGATGAGGGGGAGCAGCAGAGCGCAGCTGGACTGGTGCGGGGGTGGAGAGAGGATGAGGTGGAGGGGGCAGAGGAAGAGGAGGACAGCACTCTCGGCTCTGGGGATGCTGATGATGTGCCAACAGACGTGGCCAGACTCTTCCCAATGGCAGCGCACATGCTGAGGTGCCTGCGCAAGGACCCAAGGGTGATCCAGATGAAGCAGAGGGAGGACATCTGGATCTGCATGATGCTGGACCCACGTCTGAAGGGGAAGCTCAGCCAGTTCCTGCCTGCAGGAGGAGACCGTGCGCAACAAATGAGGGATTTGCAGCTGTCCCTTGTTGAGCGCTTGCAGGAAGCCTTCCCTGAGCCATCCACCCCCACTGTCCAGCCAGCACAGAGGCAGCAGCAGGTGACTGCATCCACCAGCAGCAAGCGCACGCGCAGTCGCGCAACACAGACCTGCTGTCTCTGACCCAAGAGCTCTACATGAGTGTAGAGCTGCCAAGGACTAGAGAGGAGGTGCCTGCAGCAGCATCCTTCTCCAGTCACAGGCAGCGCTTGACCCGCATGGTGGCTGACTACATGGGGTCCTTCAGCGGGCTTGACAGCGTGGCCCCTGTTGATCCCATGGAGTATTGGGTCAAGCACCTGCCGATCTGGAGTGAGCTTGCGCAGTACGCCCTGGAAGTGCTCTTCTGTCCCTTCCAGCATACTGTCAGAGCGTTGCTTCAGTGCAGCCGGTGGAGTCGTCACTGAGAAGCGATCTCGTCTGTCTCACAAGTCTGTGGACAGACTGACGTTTCTCAAAATGAACCAGGCTTGGGTGGAAGGCGAATTCATGGCCCCTGTTGTCGGCGAGAGGGGGACATGAAGTGACGACTGGCACACACACATACACCTGCTGCTGCTGTTGTTGCATTTCATCCTGCTGTCTGTGTCTCAACTGCCAGGGAACACATTACAAGGTGCTGCTGCCCATGCACCACCAGCTATTACACTCAAAAATAGCTGCATTCAATTTGAAAAAAAAATAAATTGTAATTAATTTAGAGGTGTCCGAGTTGAAAACTGTGCTGTCCCAATTGTATATTGGACACAATGTGGGCTTCACGACCACTGTCTGGAACCTCATGCTGTGTATTTACGGCCCTGTAACCACTGCTAGGACCCAGGGCCTACTATGTCTCGCTGCCTGCCCTCCTGCCTGCTGCCAAATGCCAGTCTGCCACACACACTCATCCTCCTCACGCTGCCTGCTGCTGTATTGCCTCCTGCTGTCTGTGTGTTTCCACTGCCAGGGAACATATTACAAGGTGCTGCTGTATTTACGGCCCTGTAACCACAGCTAGGACCCAGGGCCTACTATGTCTCGCTGCCTGCCCTCCT
The DNA here is from genome assembly GCF_040937935.1 of Hyperolius riggenbachi. NCBI lineage: Eukaryota > Metazoa > Chordata > Amphibia > Anura > Hyperoliidae > Hyperolius > Hyperolius riggenbachi. The sequence goes on along the minus strand of NC_090656.1, from coordinate 116,690,330 downwards.
GCCTGCTGCCAAATGCCATTCTGCCACACACACTCATCCTCCTCACGCTGCCTGCTGTTATATTTCCTCCTGCTGTCTGTGTCTCCTCTCCACTGCCAGGGAACACAACATATTACAAGGTGCTGCTGCCCATGCATCACCAGCTATTACGCTCAACAATAGCTGCAATAATTAAAAAAAAAATTGTAATTATTTTAGAGGTGTCCGGGTTGAAAACTGTGCTGTCCCAATTGTGTATTGGACACAATGTGGGCTTCACGACCGCTGTCTGGAACCTCATGATGTTCATTTACGGCCCTGGAACCACCGCTAGGAACCAGGGCATACTATGTCTCGCTGCCTGCCCTCCTGCCTTCTGCCAAATGCCAGTCTGCCACACACTTATCCTCCTCACGCTGCCTGCTGTTATATTTCCTCCTGCTGTCTGTGTCTCCTCTCCACTGCCAGGGAACACAACACATTACAAGGTGCTGCTGCCCATGCGCCACCAGTTATTACGCTCAACAATAGCTACAATAATTAAAAAAAAAAATTGTAATTATTTTAGAGGTGTCCGGGTTGAAAACTGTGCTGTCCCAATTGTGTATTGGACACAATGTGGGCTTCATGACCGCTGTCTGGAACCTCATGATGTTCATTTACGGCCCTGGAACCACTGCTAGGAACCAGGGCCTATTATGTCAGTCACATCACACTGCCTGACAAACATTACTCCTCCTCCTGTAGCTGCATTGAGCTTCTGCTGTCTGTGTGCTGCTACCACTGCCAGGGAGAACAGAAGAAGAACTATTTTCTGCTGCCACCTGCCCACCCACTCTCCTACCGAGTAACGACCGACTAATACCACACACCACACTACAAATAGCTGCAAGCCTGCAACTACTTCCTCCTCCTGCTGATGTCTGTGTTTTACCACCGCCAGGGTACACAGAAAAAGGCGCTGTGGGTTGCAATGTGCCACTACCTACCTATTATGCCATCAACACAAATATAACTATGGTGTTATTAAAATAAAATATTTCCACAAATGAAGTAAAAAAAATATTACAAAAGAAAGGAAAACAAAGACACATAATATAATGATAGAGAAGAAGATGAAGAAGAAGAAGAAGAAGATATAGAAGAAGAAGATATAGAAGAAGATGAAGAAGATATAGAAGAAGAAGATATAGAAGAAGAAGATGTAGAAGAAGAATAAGAAGATGAAGAAGATATAGAAGAAGAAGATATAGAAGAAGATGAAGAAGATATAGAAGAAGATGATGAAGAAGAAGAAGAAGAAGAAGAAGAAGAAGAAGAAGAAGAAGAAGAAGAAGAAGAAGAAGAAGAAGAAGAAGAAGAAGAAGAAGAAGAAGAAGAAGAAGAAGAAGAAGAAAAAGAAGAAGAAGACATAGAGGAAGAAGAAGATATAGAAGAAGAAGATATAGAAGAAGAAGATACAGAAGATGAAGAAGATGAAGAAGATATAAAAGAAGAAGATGAAGAAGAAGAAGATGAAGAAGAAGAAGATATAGAAGAAGAAGATATAGAAGAAGATGAAGAAGAAGATATAGAAGAAGAAGATATAGAAGAAGATGAAGAAGAAGATATAGAAGAAGAAGATATAGAAGAAGATGAAGAAGAAGATATAGAAGAAGATGAAGAAGAAGATATAGAAGAAGAAGATATAGAAGAAGAAGAAGATATAGAAGAAGAAGAGGAAGAAGAAGATATAGAAGAAGAAGATATAGAAGAAGAAGATATAGAAGAAGAAGAAAAAGAAGAAGATGTAGAAGAAGAAGAAGATATAGAAGAAGAAGATCAAGACGACGTAAATGAAGAATTCCAACTTAAAACCATTTTGGACACACCTTCTCATGCAAACACTTTTCATGAAGTTAATTTACTATTTTTGATACCTTTTTTTTAACTACTACATCACCACCTAATCACTTGATGTTTTTCTTCATAAAAAAGGTGGTTTCATGCATCATTGACCTCCTATACAAGTTTTACAAGCTATTTAAGGCCAGCTTGAATATTTTACTCGAATACAGACTCGGATAGTGACGTCGGATATCCGAGGTCGAACCGGATATTCAATTACATCGGATATTGAACTTCGAGTGAATTTGGATAGTTTACTATCCGAATTCGACCAAACTCGAATAGGATAATGAGGTACCTGAGCAACACTAGTTCTGGGCCCACTGCAGCTGATTCTGCTTGTGAGCTTAGGTTAGGGGTGAACAATTGTTCAAAACGAATGCACCAGATAAGGATAAAATAGTTAAAAACTGTTTAAAAAGGGGGGAGGTAGTGGTGGACTTACCTCTCACAAGTAGTTACGCAATATTCACTGAAAAATATATTTATTCAAATAGACTCCAAAGTAATAGCAATGTGTTTCATAGGCAACATCCCACTTCATCAGGCAGTATGTGGAGTTAGAAGGAACAAATATTCATGCTAGGAACTTACAGAGGCTTGCAAAAGTATTCAGCCCCCTTGAAGTTTTCCACATTTTTTCACATTACTGCCACAATCATAAATCAATTTTATTGAAATTGCGCATGCAATACAAAGTGGTGTACACGTGAGAAGTGGAACGAAAATCATACATGATTTCAAACATTTTTTACAAATAATTAACTGCAAAGTGGGGTCTTCTTTGCAAAACAGCTCCAGCTCAGTCAGATTAGATGGACAGCGTTTGTGAACAGCAGTTGTCAGATCTTGCCACAGATTCTAGATTGGATTTAGATCTGGACTTTGACGGGCCATTCTAACACATGGATATGTTTTGCTTTAAACCATTCCATTGTTGTCTTGGCTTTAAGTTTAGGGCCGTTGTCCTGCTGGAAGGTGAACCTCCACCCCAGTCTCAAGTCTTTTGCAGACTCCGAGAGGTTTTCTTCCAAGATTGCCCTGTATTTGGCTCCATCCATCTTCCCATCAACTCTGACCAGCTTCCCTGTCCCTACTGAAGAGAAGCACCACCAGAGCATGATGCTGCCACCACCATATTTTACAGTTGGGATGGTGTGTTCAGAGTGATGTGCAGTGTTAGTTTTCCGTCACACATAGCGTTTTGCATTTTGGCCAAAAAGTTCTATTTTGGTCTCATCTGACCAGAGCCACCTCCTTCCACATGTTTGCTGTGTCCCCCACATGGCTTGTGGCAAACTGCAAATGGGACTTTTTATGCTTTTTTGTTAACAATGGCTTTCTTCTTGGCACTCTTCCATAAAAGCCAACTTTGTACAGTGCATGACTTATAGTTGTCCTCTGGACAGATTCCCCCACCTGAGCTGTACACTTCTGCAGTTCGTCCAGTACAGTGGCTTGCAAAAGTATTCGGCCCCCTTGAAGTTTTCCACATTTTGTCACATTACTGCCACAAACATGCATCAATTTTATTGGAATTCCACGTGAAAGACCAATACAAAGTGGTGTACATGTGAGAAGTGGATTGGAAATCATACATCATTCCAAACATTTTTTACAAATAAATAACTGCAAAGTGGGGTGTGCGTAATTATTTGGCCCCCTGAGTCAATACTTTGTAGAAGCACCTTTTGCTACAATTACAGCTGCCAGTCTTTTAGGGTATGTCTCTACCAGCTTTGCACTTCTAGAGACTGAAATCCTTGCCCATTCTTCTTTGCAAAACAGCTCAGTCAGATTAGATGGACAGCGTTTGTGAACAGCAGTTTTCAGATCTTGCCACAGATTCTCGATTGGATTTAGATCTGGACTTTGACTGGGCCATTCTAACACGTACATATGTTTTGATTTAAACCATTCCATTGTTGCCCTGGCTTTATGTTTAGGGTCATTGTCCTGCTGGAAGGTGAACATCCGCCCCAGTCTCAAGTCTTTTGCAGTCTCCAAGAGGTTTTCTTCCAAGTTTTCCCTGTATTTGGCTCCATCCATCTTCCCATCAACTCTGACCAGCTTCCCTGTCCCTGCTGAAGAGATGCACCCCCCGAGCATGATGATGCCACCACCATATTTGACAGTGGGCATGGTGTGTTCAGAGTGATGTGCAGTGTTAGTTTTCCGCCACACATAGCGTTTTGCATTTTGGCCAAAAAGTTCCATTTTGGTCTCATCTGACCAGAGCACCTTCTTCCACATGGTTGCTGTGCCCCCCACATGGCTTGTGGCAAACTGCAAACGGGACTTCTTATGCTTTCTGTTAACAATGCCTTTCTTCTTGCCACTCTTCCATAAAGGCCAACTTTGTACAGTGCATGACTAATAGTTGTCCTATGGACAGAGTCTCCCACCTGAGCTGTAGATCTCTGCAGCTCGTCCAGAGTCACCATGGGCCTCTTGACTGCATTTCTGATCAGCGCTCTCTTTGTTCGGCCTGTGAGTTAAGGTGGATGGCCTTGTCTTGGTAGGTTTACAGTTGTGCCATACTCCTTCCATTTCTGAATGATCACTTGAACAGTGCTCTATGGGATGTTCAAGGCTTTGGAAATCTTTTTGTAGCCTAAGTCTGCTTTAAATTTCTCAATAACTTGATCCCTGACCTGTCTTGTGTTTTCTTTGGACTTCATGGTGTTGTTGCTCCCAATATTCTCTTAGACAACCTCTGAGGCCCTCACAGAGCAGCTGTATTTGTACTGACATTAGATAACACACAGGTGCACTCTATTTAGTCATTAGCACTCATCAGGCAATGTCTATAGGCAACTGACTGCACTCAGATCAAAGGGGGCCGAATAATTATGCACACCCCACTTTGCAGTTATTTATTTGTAAAAAATGTTTGGAATCATGTATGATTTTCGTTCCACTTCTCATGTGTTGGTCTTTCATGTGGAATTTGTGTTGGGCTTTCATGTGGAATTCCAATAAAATTGATTCATGTTTGTGGCAGTAATATGACAAAATGTGGAAAACTTCAAGGGGGCCGAATACTTTTGCATGCTGCACATAAGGCTCTGCACAAGCCTCCCGGCAGCTACCTCGAGTCAGGCTCGGGATTATCACTCCTGGCTGCTTTTTTCCACTCCAAGCCTGACTCGGTGATACCGCCAGAGAGGTTAATTGGGCTCATCTGGCAAACTAGTTATCAGAGGTGTCTGAGATTGATTTCACTGATCAAAAGAGCCCTGAGACACAATACCATCCATGAGTTTAATTGAAAATATTTAATCTTTATGAAACTTTAATACATTTGCATAATAATTTGGAATGCGGTGTTTTGTCACACAGAGCAGGGTGCAGAGCATGGTGACACCCCTGTGTCAGGGCAGAGGTGTCACATGAGAGAGTGCTGTGGATGCCCTGCCCTGTGTGACAATAGATGCAGTGAGAAAGTAGTGGCATGGAAAGAGCTGCAGCTGTCGGGGCTTGCTATATTACACTGCATTTCAAATTAATATGCAAATTGTATTTATGTGTCATGAAAATGGAAAAATGGGTATATAGCTGTTCGGTCCCTGAAGGTGTAAAAACGATCTCTGAAAAGTATGTGGAGTTTCTGACTGGCCACTTTCTTCCATGGTACAAAATAAAAAGAACCATATTTCCCATGATAAAATCATATTCATGCATGACATGATGTACCATCTCATGCTGCAAGGAATGCCTTTGTGTCATTGGATGCTACTGGCATAAAAGGTGAGAAACTCATGGTGTGGCCCCCTCCTCCCCTGCCCTCAATTATTTTGGAGCAACCTCAAGCAAAATCTAACAAGCTTAATGAATGCAGGAAATGTGAAGCTGCTATCAAATAAGGGGCCCCATGTTAATACTGTACGTAACTTAACCTGTCAAGTTGTTTTTGACTGAAATAGCTTTTGATTTCAGTAAATATGATCTCCTAATGCCGCAAATTAAACAAATTACCATTTTCCATTCTACAACCTTTAATATGTTTTGAAACTCTGTTGTCTGTAATAATTTGGAACAGTGCATTCAGGGCCGGTACTAGACTTACTCCTGCCTGAGGTGGACTTGAGAGGATGCACCCCCACCCCCACCCTGATTTGCAATGATCGCACAGCACCCGACAATTTACTCTGCTTCATTTAATGTTAACGTGAGGTGCTGCAGCTCAACACAATGGGCTTGATACACTAAGACAAATAGCATGCCTTATCAAAGTTAGCACGCCTTATCAAAGTTAACATGCCTTATCAGATTAGCATAGCAAAGTTATGCCTGCTAATTGGCAATGACGAGAGCTCCACTCGTCCTGCCCTGAGCCCCTGCGGGTTCGTAGAGCTCACTATGCTACTCTGATAAGGCGTGTTAACTTTGATAAGGTGTGTTATTTCTGATAAGGCATGCTATTTGTCTTAGTGAATCAAGCCCAATAACACACTGGCTGGCTGTGAGTCTGTGACAAACAAACTGCTCACCTTCAGCCACGCCATTCCTCCTCAGGAAGGTACACACAATACAAAAATGCTGCTCCTGAAATTTCTTCGCCTGAAGCAAATGTTTCACCTTGCTTCATGAGAGAACCGGCCCTGAGTGCATTTTACATTTTTTATCTTTCAAAAACATACCGTTATTATTAGGAGGTTTGTTCAGTAGCATTCAAATTACACTCTGATGGGTGTAATGATTGGTGTCAGCAGGCAGAGAGAATCTGATTATTGGTGATCTGCAGTATCACCAAGAATGCAGATATATACCTGATTATTGATGATCTGCAGAATCACCGATAATACAGATATATTGCTAACCTCTGGACACCTGTAGGTATGTGAGTGTTTGGTGTAACAGTAGCACTTTGAGTAATGCACCTGCAGAGCAGGTGATAATCGACAGTAAGGAGACAGTGCTCTGAGAGCACGGGAACCTTCCAGCAGCCTGGGACTCCTCAAGGGGTGGAGTCAGGCTGAAGATAGGGAAGGCCAGAGAGTGAGTGACACCTGAAGGTGGATGTCACTAACTGGTCTGGAGACTATCTCTTAACAGGAGAGATAGCTCTCGAGGTCGGACTCGCCTGGTCAGCAACACACTGACAGATAAGGTACAAAGACAGAAGGCTGATTCGGTATCCAAGGCAAGCAGGGTCTGGCAACCGAATATCAGATATGCGAGGTACCGAATCAGAAGACAGAGGAGTAGTCAGAAAAGCAATAAGTCATAACAGATATCAACAAAGCCTAGTCTGGGTGTGAGGTCCGTGGTCTCGGCACCCTGGAACTAGTCTGAAGAATAACACAGATGAATATACAGTAGTTCCCTAGTCTGGGTGCGAGGTCCGTGGTCTCAGCACCCTGGAACTAGTCTAGAGTATAACACAGATGAATATACAGTTCCCTAGTCTGGGTGCGAGGTCCGTGGTCTCAGCACCCTGGAACTAGTCTGGAGTATAACACAGATGATAATACAGTTCCCTAAGCTGGGTGTGAGGTCCTTGGTCTCTACACCCTGGAACTAGCTTGAGCATAAACAGAAGAACAGTTCAAGTAATCTGGCTAAGTGTGAATTCCCAGGTCCACCTGGTTCAAACACACTGTAGGATCTGACTGAGGTCTGAGTGCTTCCACGTAGTGATCGCAACGGCAGACAACTTGCAACTGGCCAGCAGAAACTATATATGTGCTCTCCAGCACCACCTCTAATTGCTCAACCAATAGTATCCTGCTCAGGAGTCAGCTGACCATGCAGATCAGGAGTCAGCTGATCGGCATGGTCAGCTGACTCTCCCTGCCTAGTATAAGAATTCTGCGTTTATTCCTAAGCCTGTGTGCACTAACAGACCCAGCCACACCAGACACACGCTGCAGCGTGCAAACCACCGCGCTGGACGCGGAACCAGCCGCCTGACTGTTGTTGCATGCGGCGGCTTTTCCGCGTTCCGCCCTGCCACTAGACACACGCTTCCGCGTGCAAACCGCCTCGCTGGACGCGGAATCAGCCACCTGCTCAGTAGCACACGCGGCGGCTTTTCCGCGATCTCTCACAGATGGTTGATTAATTTGGAACACTGTGTATTCTGGTAATAAACGATAAGGAAAATTCCCTGCAATATAGTATACATAGTGCATTGTTTGTTTTTAATGTCTATTGCCATCTTGTGGTTAAAAAAGATACTGCTTAGTTATTCTCGGCAAAATATCTTTTTACCCGATATAATGTCCATTCTTACCTTTTCTTCTTCCTGAATGTTCAATTTTTGCATACATTGTCCTTTTTGAGTTTGCTTAAAAAAATACAAAAACAGTTTAGATCAAAATCAATATTTGATCCTTGTGGATGGAGAAAATGTATCTTAATGATTCATTGCATTTCTAGTCTGGACAAGTCTCTACCCATATTATTGCCAATCTTGTCTCACCTGATTGATAACACAAAACTTAAGACAGACAACTAGGATCATGTTGATGTTTCTTTTTAAAATGGGCTGACACTGAGTGATCTTCATACCCATCCCACCTAATAATGTTAAAGTGTATAATCTATGCTAGATCTGGGTCCACATGAAGTACATGACAATGGTTTTGTGTAATTTATTTTTATGTCTCTATATTGCACATTGAAATTAGTGATAATATATATTGGTGGATGTACAGTCTCTCCATCTGATATCTAATTTTTCCCAAAAAATGACTTCTATCTCTCCTAAGTATTTCATCTCGTACATCAGTAATCTCAGTTTTGTAAATAATATTTCTCCACAAATTTTTGCATTAAAACTTTCAATTGTTTCCTATAATATTTAGTATCTGAACAATTCCTAAAAATCCTCAAAAATTCACTCTTAGGGACAGACTGGTTTGAGATAGCTAGGGTGAAGCCAGCTACTCTGAGGAATGTAGCTATTCCTATCTGTTGTTTTGAAATACAGTGGTGTGAAAAACTATTTGCCCCCTTCCTGATTTCTTATTCTTTTGCATGTTTGTCACACTTAAATGTTTCTGCTCATCAAAAACCGTTAAATATTAGTCAAAGATAACATAATTGAACACAAAATGCAGTTTTAAATGATGTTTTTTATTATTTAGTGAGAAAAAAACCTCAAAACCTGCATGGCCCTATGTGAAAAAGAAATTGCCCCCTGAACCTAATAACTGGTTGGGCCACCCTTAGCAGCAATAACTGCAATCAAGCATTTGCGATAACTTGCAACGAGTCTTTTACAGCGCTCTAGAGGAATTTTGGCCCACTCATCTTTGCAGAATTGTTGTAATTCAGCTTTATTTGAGGGTTTTCTAGCATGAACCGCCTTTTTAAGGTCATGCCACAACATCTCAATAGGATTCAGGTCAGGACTTTGACTAGGCCTCTCCAAAGTCTTCATTTTGTTTTTCTTCAGCCATTCAGAGGTGAATTTGCTGGTGTGTTTTGGGTCATTGTCCTGCTGCAGCACCCAAGATCGCTTCAGCTTGAGTTGACGAATAGATGGCCGGACATTCTCCTTCAGGATTTTTTGGCAGACAGTAGAATTCATGGTTCCATCTATCACAGCATGCCTTCCAGTTCCTGAAGCAGCAAAACAACCCCAGATCATCACACTACCACCACCATATTTTACTGTTGGTATGATGTTCTTCTGCTGAAATGCTGTGTTACTTCTACGCCAGATGTATCGGGACACGCACCTTCCAAAAGGTTCAACTTTTGTGTCGTCGGTCCACAAGGTATTTTCCCAAAAGTCTTGGCAATCATTGAGATTTTTTTTTAGCAAATTTGAGACGAGCCTTAATGTTCTTTTTGCTTAAAAGTGTTTGCGCCTTGGATATCTTCCATGCAGGCCGTTTTAGCCCAGTCTCTTTCTTATGGTGGAGTCGTGAACACTGACCTTAATTGAGGCAAGTGAGGCCTGCAGTTCTTTAGATGTTGTCCTGGGGTCTTTTGTGGCCTCTCGGATGAATTTTCTCTGCGCTCTTGGGGTAATTTTTGTCGGCCGGCCACTCCTGGGAAGGTTCATCACTGTTCCATGTGTTTGCCATTTGTGGATAATGGCTCTCACTGTGGTTTGCTGGAGTCCCAAAGCTTTAGAAATGGCTTTATAACCTTTACCAGACTGATAGATTTCAATTACAGTACTTTTTTTCTCACTTGTTCCTGAATTTCTTTGGATCTTGGCATGATGTCTAGCTTTTGAGGTGCTTTTGGTCTACTTCTCTGTGTCAGATAGCTCCTATTTAAGTGATTTCTTGATTGAAACAGGTGTGGCCGTAATCAGGTCTGGGTGTGACTACAGAAATTGAACTCAGGTGTAATAAACCACCTTTAAGTTATTTTTTTTTTTGTTATACTTGTTTTTATTTTGGAAAATAATGATTTCTCACAAGTCGTATAACAATAATATCAGATATAACAGTCAAACGTTTGGTTTTAGAAGGAAAACAGGTAGATACATAACCGTAGCATATAGTATATAAGAGGTAGAGTGTAGTCCAAATCAGAGCAATATCCGGTAGCTTTTTGGGAAACCCCGTTGTAGTTTAGAGTTCAGGTTGAGCTCAGTCTTAACGGTGCAGTTTCAAACAAGTTTAAAATAATGACTGGGATTTTGGGGGGGCGAATGTCCTCTATCTCCAGTGATGCGTTCTGGGGTTGCCTGTTGGGAGGAAGGGAGGGGGGGAGCCCCTTATGGACCGGAGAGGAGAGAGAGAAAAGAGGAGTATTGGACATACACAAGGAGGGAGCTAGGAAAGAGTGGGGGAATAGGTTAGGAAGGAGAGTAGAGGAAGGTAAGGATATCTCCTAAGTAGAGGAGTATAGGTATAGGACCACATCGATATAGCTCTGAACCCTGTTGAGTGTTAGAAGGGTAAAGTGATATTAAGGGCCTGGAGTGGTTTGAGACCTGAGAGAGGAGTGGTGATATTAAATCACTGAGGATAGGGGGAATACTTGTGTGGTGAGGATAAGAGGGTATAGGAGGGGTGGTGTGTAATCTATTCAGGGGGGGTGATATGTAGGCGAAGCATAGGGCCAAGCGTCCCATATTTTATGAAAATTTAACTCCGTGTCTCTAAGGGAGGCTGTAAGTTGTTCCATATTTTTAGTCCAATCTGTTTTGTGTATGACCTCTGAAATATCTGGGGGGGGCTAGTTTTTTCCAGTTGGAGGCTATGGCTAGTCTAGCAGCAGTTAGAATGTGGGTAATGAGGCAGTTGGTGTATTTATTGGTTTTTTTCAAAGGTCTACCCAAGATCATAAAGAGGGGATCAAGAGGGACCATAAGATCTGTTGTTGATTTGATAAGGTCCTGTACTTTGGACCAGAAAGGTACTATTAGGGGGCAAGACCAAAAGATGTGGTCTATAGTCCCTTTATTGTTACATCCTCTCCAACAAAGGTCTGATGACCCTGGGTAGATCCTTGCTAATTTATCTGGTGTAAGATACCAATGAAACATGATCTTATATATATTTTCTCGGATTTGGATACATTGTGAAGAGTGCTTAGCGTTGTCCCATATCTCGAACCAGTCTTTCATTGTGATAGGGGATGGTATTATATTTGCCCATTTGTGCATATAGGGGTGGTCTGGGGTCCGTGTACCAGACCTTGTATGTAAGATGGTATAAATTTGGGATATCAGACCCTTTTGATGTCCAGTTTGACTGCAGATCCTCTCAAATGTGGATTTTGTGGGGCTTGAATTTCTTATGAGAGATTGTAGAAAATGAGAGGTTTGATTATATTGCAAAATCGTTTGAGGTGTGAAGGGAATTTTTTCTTCTAGATGAGATTTATGATATAGTTTCCCTGTAAGGGGGGTTAAGCCAGTCATTGAGATTGAAGTAACCCATACCATACCATTTAGTCATAAAAGGCTTAGAGAGCCCTGGTGGGAAATGAGGGTTTCCCAAGATGGGGCAAAGAGGGGAGGGTGTTGACCTCAGCTTGGCAATGTGGACAGAGGACCTCCAAATTTGTAGGGTAAATTTGATGGAGGGGAGTAAGTTTTGATCATTTATTTTTGGAAAGGGGTGTGTCCACAAAAGTGATGCAAGTGATATAGGGAGGATGCTAGTCGCCTCTATGAGACCCCATTTAGTAAATACTTTTAAATTGGACCATTCTGGTAATTGCCTTAGGTGTGCTGCCTGATAATATAGTCGGAGGTTAGGGACTCCTAGACCGCCCTGGTCTCTAGGTGAAAGTAGGATGGATTTTAGGACTCTTGGGGATCTATGATTCCAGATAAACTTAAAGAAGGCTGATTGCAGGGCAGAGAGTTGTGGGGCGGGTACTAGTACAGGGAGGGTCTCGAACAGATATAGGAGACGGGGGAGAATATTCATCTTAAGGGCGTAGATACGGCCTAACCAGGAGATCTTATAGGCTGTCCATTTGTGTAAGTCTTGTAGTATCTTTTGAATTAGGGAGGGGAAGTTGGACATGTAGAGTGATTTGTATGTAGGGGTAAGGTAAATTCCTAAGTATTTTAAAGAACGGGTTTGCCACCTGTAGGGAAAGAAGGATTGTAGGGATGCCAGGAGTTGAGAGGGGATTTTAATGGGGAGAGCCTCGGTCTTATCTTGGTTGAGTTTGAATCCTGAGAGGGTTTCAAAGATTTTTAAAGTGTCATGTAGTACTGGGAGAGTTGTGAGAGGGCTAGAAAGTGTTAGGAGTATGTCGTCAGCGAATAGTGAGATCTTGTATTCGTGTTCCAAGGGAGATTCCTTTAATGTTAGTATTTTTTCTGATGGCTGTGGCCAATGGCTCTATACTTAAAGCAAATAGGAGAGGGGAAAGTGGGCAGCCCTGTCTAGTACCGTTGTGGATCTGGAATGAGGAAGAAGGGGCAAAGGGGAGTTTTATTGAGGCTGAGGGGGATGAGTAAATAAATTTTATCATGGAGAGGAAAGGACCTGAGAAACCCTGATGGTTCAGGACATGGAATAGAAAGGGCCAATAAAGCCTATCAAAAGCCTTTTCTGCATCTAGACTAAGGAGCAGAGAAGGGAGATTTGATTTGTTCATTATAGATATGAGGTTTATAGCTCGACGGGTGTTGTCTCCTGCTTGCCTCCCCATGATAAAGCCAACTTGATCGTTGTTAATGATTCTAGTTAGGATAGGGTTAAGCCGGTTGGCTAGAGTTTTCGTGATTATCTTAAGGTCGGAGTTGAGGAGAGAGATGGGGCGGTAGCTTTGGGGTAAATGGGGATCCTTCCCTTCCCTTACGATGACTGTAAGTAGTGAAGTAAGTATAGATTTAGGGGGTAAGTCCTCGATCATGATTTTATTAGCTAGGGATACAAGGTGTGGGACAAGGATGGAGCTAAAATTTTTATAATATGAGTAAGGGAGGCCATCAGGGCCTGGGGACTTAGAGGAGGGAAGAGTTTTGAGTACTTCTGTGATCTCATCTATAGTTATTGGGGAGTTGAGGGCAGAACGTTCCTGATCTGTGAGTTTCGGGAGATCAAGTGGAGTTAGGAATGATAGTACTTTTGAATCATAATCAGGAGAGGAAGAGGGATCTGGTAGATTATATAGTTGTTCATAAAAAGATGTAAAGATTTGAGCGATCTTTGAAGGGTCATGATGTAAGATGCCTTGGGGGTCTTTTAAGGAGTGGACAGATTGATAAGAGCTCCTAGGGTTTAATTTACGGGCAAGAATGGTGTGAGGCTTATTCCCTCTTTCAAAAAATAGTTGCCTCGTCCACTTTAAGCTTTTTTCTAATTGGGAGGTCTGGAGGGATTTGATATCTAGTTTAATTCGTTGGATGGTGGAAAAGTGGGCTTGGGTGGGAGAGCTTTTATAGGTGGAGAAAGCCTTAGCGAGGGAGGAGTTAAGTTGAGTCAGCTTATGGGAGGAAAAACGTTTGCGTTTTGAACTCTCGGCAATAAAGAAGCCTCTTATGAAGGCCTTATGGGATTCCCAAAGCAAGCCAAAAGAGGAAACTGAATCCAAATTTATGGAAAAAAAATGTTGCAATTCGTCCGTACACTTAGATAGTAATGTTTTGTCTCTAAAAAGCGACTCATTAAGCCTCCAATGTAAGGGCTTGTGAGGTGTGGAGAGCCAATCTAATTCAACAATGACAGCATGGTGATCAGACCAAGCCATTGGTATTATATTAGAGGAGATGAGGATGGGGAGAACTGGGGCGTTAGCAAAAAAGTAGTCGATCCTAGAATGTGATGCATGTGGAGGGGAGAAAAAGGTGTATTCTACCATTGTAGGATTAGCAATACGCCATAGGTCAAAAAGTTTGTATTTCCTTAGGAGTATTCTAAATTTGCGTGAATTTCTATCATGGGAGGCTTGGGAGGAGAGGGTGGGGGAGTTACTTCTGTCTTTTGAGGTTGAGAAGGCCAAGTTGAAGTCACCACCCAGGAGAAGGGTACCCTTTAGTACTTTAGTAAGTTTAACAAAAAAATGTAGTAAGGAATGTGATTTGTTTTGAATTAGGTACATATACATTGGCCACTGTGACTGGCTTTCCCGCTAGGGACCCCACCAGGATCAAGAAGTGACCTTGTGGGTCGCTTATAGTTTTGTCAATCTGAAGCGGGAGGTCTTTTTGACACAGAATAGCTAGACCAGCACGTTTTTTAGGTCCTGAAGCTAAGTGTGCAATTGGATAGTGTTTGTTAGTGAGTCGTATGGAGTCACTAGAGGTTAGATGGGTCTCCTGCAGGAAAGCCAGATCTACATTAAGTTTTCTAAGGTCTCGTAATAGGGATGACCTTTTCTGTGGAATATTCAGGCCCTTAGTGTTTAGTGTACAAAGATGAATCATTGGTCATAGTATAAGTGTATGTGTAGATTAGGTCCGAGAGTATTCGATGTGGTCTGAAAGGAAAGGATAGGAGAACAGGTGGGGAGAGAGTGAGGAACCATATAATATAAGTTATATGAGACAGTGGTTGAAAAACATTCTTAGAAAAACTGCCACTGTAAAGTTCGTGGCACGATGATAGAGCAACTATAAAGAGTTGCAAAGATAAGAGCTGCCAAAAAAGACACCCTGAAAAATTTTGTGGGATAGTGTGGCAACTCTCCTGAGGTACATGTGGGTGAGCCAAGAGGGTCGCCCAGATCTCCTCTGCTACATAGCCAAAAACAGTTAGAAGGGTCATATACTAAACATTATCTATAACAATAACAATAAGGCACATATGTAGTATGTCATTGTAAATTAGAATAACATATTAAACCAGAATGTAAGGAAAAAGGAAAATAATAATGAGAATAATATCTGCGTTTGGACGTAGTATGCGTCCGGATCAGGTAAGGACCATATCAAAGTTCTGTTAGTCAGGTGGGGAGAGCTTCCATGTCTTCAGATGTCTCCGGGTAAGTAAGACTGCGGAGAGGACCTCTGGATCTGTCATTCATGTGGCGGATCTTTCTTGGTGGTGATGTCGGTGAGAGAGAGAGATCTTGTTGTAAATTAGGTGGATGAGGAAGGCGGAGGCCTAGTTGCTTAAGGAACATGGGTGCATCATCCAGGTCTGAGACTGAGAAGCGCGCACCATTCCTGCTGACCATTAGACGAAAGGGGAAACCCCATTGGTATTGGATCTTAGCATCCCTCAAAAGTTGTGTGATTGGTCTGAAAGCTCTTCTCTTGGTCAGGGTAATAAGAGAGAGGTCATTATATATAGAAAGTTTGTCGCCTTTAAAGGAGATTGTGGATGTGTTACGGATGGCTCTTAGGAGTGCCTCCTTAGCTTCATAATAATGCAGTCTGATTATAACATCTTTAGGGCGCTGTGCCGTGGGTCTCCTCTCACCTAATGAGCGGTGGGCTCTATCCATCCTCCACATTTCATCAGGAAGGTCAGGAACTACTGATTTGTATAGCTCTAGGAGGTGTGGGAGAAGTTTATCAGAAGTCACAGACATGGACATACCTTTAATGCGGATATTTTGCCGCCTCTCTCTGTTCTCAAAGTCCTCCTGGGAAGATCTTATTGCCCTAAGGTCAGATTGGATTAAGCGTTGTTCATCTTCCATATCCTGTTGTTTAAGAGACATAGCGTCCATTTTCACCTCCAGAGAGGTGGTGCGGTCTGCCAGTGTAATTATATCTCCCTTAAGGTCCTTCACCGCTGTAAGAATTACTTGTTGGAGCGATTCCTGGAGGGCTCTATAGTGTCTCTCCAAAGCTATTTCCAGCGTTGCTGAGGTAAGTGGGGTGAGGTCTGGAGAAGCCGAGCTTTCCTCTGTTATGTAGGAGGTTTGCTGTGGGGCTTGCTGCGGAGAATAGGAGGGCTGTGCTGCTGACTCCGGAGCGCGGTCGGCGCCATCTTGAGAAGGCGGAGGGCGGACAAAACGGTCCATAGTGCCGGCTTGTGGGGGAGCTTTGGGGTTATTTTTTCCGGCCATCTGTGCCTGTGGGTGTCCGGTAGCTAGACCCGTAGTGGCCGCGTTTCTAGAGCGGAGTGGTGGCTGAGTGCGGCCTGTAGTAGCAGAGGCGTGGGCTGGAGCTCGGAGCCTAAGCGGCCATCTTGGAATCGCCGCGCATGCGCCTACCTTTAAGTTATTTTTTAACAAGGGGAGGCAATCACTTTTTCACACAGGGCCATGTAGATTTGGAGTTTTTTTTTCTCACTAAATAATAAAAACTATCATTTAAAACTGCATTTTGTGTTCAATTAGGTTATCTTTGACTAATAGTTAACGGTTTTTGATAAGCAGAAACATTTAAGTGTGACAAACATGCAAAAGAATAAGAAATCAGGAAGGGGGCAAATAGTTTTTCACACCACTTGTATTGTTTCTGTTCTAAAAGAAGATTCTACATTTGATATTTTTAGGTCTAAAACATTCCCACTCTCTTTGCTATAGTCACATGTAAATTACAGATTTCCATCATTTGTATTGATATATAGTGATGGCCCAAATTTTCGGATCAAATTTACATCAAATTTTCGGTTTGGGAACTTCGAACGGGAATTTCTGCAAAAATTCGAAAACAGGCGAATCTGGCAAACTGTCATAGTCTTCAATGGGCAGGCACATTTTCTGGCCACAAAAGGGATGGAAAAGTTGTTTTAGGGGCCTAAAACCTGGACTGTGGCATGCCAGAGGGGGATGTATGGAAAAAGTCCCACCAAAAATTATGTATTTCACGCAGTCATGCATGTTTTAATCTGTAAAGGACAGAAATCACAGTACATTCTTAAATTTGTGGAATTATGTGCTTTAAAGCGCCTGGTGTGCACACACGGCTATAAGGTAGGGTAAGAGTTAGGCCCGATTCACACTGACAGACAAAATGCTGCGTTAAATGCACCACAAACAACCGCAAAGAGCTTTAGTGAGAATGTCGGGTGAGCAAATCATTGTTTTTGCTGGTTGACACCTTCAGGACATAAATGGTAGTCCTCTCGACAGCAGTCTTTGTGTATTGGTGTGTAGTGGCCGCCGTGCTTGTGCGCACATTTGTGGGAATGCAGGCAATCACGGTTTTCCAGCCTCTATGGTCAGGCTGAGGTAGTTCATTGACAGTTAAGTGACCAAAAAAAAAAAAGATTCTGCACTGAGGCCTTATACAGGAGGCATTAGTGGATACTAGATGCCAGTAGTGGTGGTGAAGGATTATTGGGTTATGGTCGTTACACTACTAGGACCAGCAGACTTGTCTCCAACAGTTAACTTGTGCACTGGGCACAGAGCAGCAATACAATAGCAAAAAAAACAATGTACCACCCTTAGGAAGGACTTAGCTGCTCTGGACAATGTGGTAGCCGCAAGAATCTGCGCTGAGGACACAGAACACAGGCCTACCTAATGCTCACCCTGTAAGCAGCACACTCTCCCTTATCTGCCTAGCACAGAAGCCAAAAAAGACTGCAAAATCGCTGCTATGCTGGCTTTGTGATAGGTGGGGGGTGGTCCAGGTGGGAGGGATAGCTGATTGGCTGCCATGTGTCTGCTGACTCTGGGGTGAGTGATCAAAGTTTGGCTCCATTATAATGTATAGGGGGTGAATCGAACACCGCATGTGTTCGCCTGAGGGGGCAAACACCCCTTGTTTGCCACAAACCATTCACCAGCAAAACAGTTCAGGCCATCTCTATTGATATGTAATAAATTGTAAACGAGACTCTTCATTACCTTCCCATATAAAAACCACTTTGTCTATGTATCTCTTCCATTTTAAACCTGAAAATCTATTAAAATGAATAAAATCCTTTTCCCATTTCACCACCTATACAGTAGATTAGCGAGGTTTGGTGCGTATTTTGTGCCCATGGCCACACCCACTTTTTGCACATAAAAAAAAATGTTCATACCAAAAGTTCATTGCGAACTGTAAACTTCTCTTTAAAAAATAACCAAGTCCTTGCTAAATTGTCCAGATTCTTTCACATAAAATTCTACAGCATTAATCAATGTTTCTCTATTTATGTTTTTAATCTTTGTGCTGTGATGTTTAAAGAGTACCAGAGCTCGGGGAAATAAAAAGATTTATACGTACCTGGGGCTTCCTCCAGCCCCATATGCTCCGAGAGTTCCCACGCCGTGTCCTCAGTATTCTGCAGCACCGGTACCGGGTCCCTGCACTTCCGTCAGTTGGAGCCAGTCTGACATAAGAGAAATGTGCCCTCTACGTATCTCTCCAGCAGCTGCTGGAGAGATACGAAAAGAGCGCACTTCTCCTGCGTAGACTGGCTCCGACTGACAGCAGTGCAGGGACCCAGCACCGGCGCTGCAGAAGACTGAGGACACGGCGTGGGATCGATCGGAGCATATGGGGCTGGAGGAAGCCCCAGGTACGTATAAATCTTTTTATTTTCCCGAGCTCTGAGTCCCTTTAAGTATTGTGATTTTTATTGTTAATGCTCCCAGCCCACCCCAGCCTATTATGTAAATTGGGGCATTTCAGAATGCCCAGCATACATTTACTGCTACCTGTCACAATGTGTGGCCCGTGTGTGTGTGTGGGGGGGTGCTTCTGGGTGGGTTGAGTGCACCCTGGAGTGCATGGAGGCCGCCTCCCACTGGTTGAGCTGGGGACATTGATTGTGAGTCTTGAGAGGTGCTTTCTAGTGCATGGAACACATTGTGACCGCTAGCTGGGAGCCACTGGAAGTGAGGTGCCGGGCGTCGATCTGGCCAGAGTGGATGGAGCAACGCTATGGAAACAGGTAGAACTACTTCTAAACAATAAATTTAGACACTTTCCCGCCCACTCTTATTACCCCTAATTACGGGGAAGCCGAAACCAGTTGGGATGAGAGCAGGCAATGATCAAAAGTTGCTGTGACATAGTGGGGATAGTACCACAGGAGTGGGAAAGGATGTTTGCAAGGGAGGGTCCTAAGTGGATTGGGACCCACTTCATGTAAATGAATCCTCTACTGTGTATTTGTCCATTTTATTAACCATGTCCATTTTTTAACCATATCCATTTTATTAACATGCCATTGCTACCAAAATTGCTAAATAACTTGAGAAGAATAGTGGGTACAAGTTAAAAAAGAATTGTTCAAAAAGACCTTGCAGCTTTTGAGAAAAATGATTTTAAAAATACAAAGAAAAATGGTTTATTATTCTGAGTTTAAAAACTATTTTTCTTTGCATTTTTAAAATTGATTTTCTAACAAACTACAAGGTCTATGCGTAAATTCTGAGTACATTCAGGCGAAATTACAAATGATTACACAAAATCAATTGAATTAACCATTTGTAATTACGTATAGGCTTAATTGCAGATATGTGCATGAAATTTTGCGTAATCATAATTAGCTGATTACTGAAGTGATTGTCAGTGATGGTCCATACAGCGCTACAGCTTAATCTAAATGTTGTGTTGAAACTGGTTTAAGGAATACGACTTCCTGTAAGCAGCTATGGATCTAAACTGCTCTCTATTGCCACTACACCTAGACTTTTGAGGTAGCTATACATGACAAAGTGCACTAAAACACACACTCTGTCGCTGCCAACATGCTCCAGTGCTCCAATATTCAATTTTGAAATAAAGGTTTACTGTTTTGCATGATGTACTTTTGTCTCATACTATTGGAACACACAAAAAAATTACAAGGGGGGAAAAAGGTTTATGGATAATGTAGTTAGTTGCTGTAATAACCAAAGGGTGTGGTATCAAAAGTGGGTGGGGTCATACGAGGCGGCTAAACAGTAACTGGAGCACAAACAGAGGTGTGCGTGGCTGGGAGCGCGGATGTGCATTGGCCTGCTGGATCGAGGACTCCATGGTGGCGCAATGGAGGGGCCCGGATGAACAGAGAGAATTAATGGTCTACTTGGAGTTGGAGGATGCCCAAGGTAAGTATTAATTTCTTTGCTTTCAATGCATCAGATTTACTTTAACAAAAATAGTCCATCTGCTACTCATTATTGTGGTCACACCAAGCGGAATAGCTTAAGGAACACAAGCTTCAATGGAGTAATAAGGGAATTATACCAATAATACCATGCACCTAACCAAGGAGTGCATCCAGTATACATTATTCTCCCATCTGCCATAAACTTGATGAACTCTGAATCCTCTCTGAAATAATTAACACTGTGTACAAATTGTTTAAATATCTGTAATTCCTGGCATACTTGTATAATTTCTTCTCTTTCTGCCTTTGTTACTATCACTATGTTCCCTTTATGCACCGTGGGGTTGTCATGAAAAGTAATTTCGTTGTGTTACACAATGACAATAAAGTGCTTGAGTCTTGAATTAACCAAAAGAAATCTTAGTTCAGAGTTTGACTTATGATCTATCTGTACATTTCCTAGGATAGTTAGGGTAGATCAGTTGTCAATGTAATGGCCTTATATAGAGTAGGTTTATTATTGGGATTGGGTTTTGTTGGAATATGAATGAATCATGTGGGGCTAAACTGTGACTCTTAATCATAACCTCAGTTTAAGCAAAAAACCACAAAGTAAACAATATTTGCCAAGTTTCTTGTGAGGTATTACATGACACACCTTCTAAAGAAAACGATGAACACCAGTGAATTTATTATTAAGTTAAAAACTTCAGATTTTTATTCAAGATGATAATCTAGGCAAGTAATTAAGCTTTGGTTCGACTTGTGCTGGTGGAAGAACTGCAACTTTAGATGCACATAATAAGTGGCCAACCGGAAAATATTAATCATGGCCACAGTTCAAAAACCATCCAAAGTGAACAGCATTTGCCAAGTTGCCTGCAAAGCTGTGGCATGACACTCCACCCCATGGAAACACTGAGAATCAGTTTCCTATCTTGAATAAAACACATTGCACATTTTTGTATTTAACTTTTTGTGCTCTCGGGGCATTTTCTGCCTTTCCCATTGTCTAAAATGCCTTCTGTAAAAGTTTCAAATTTTGTTTATCCCAACTCATAATTAAGGGCCCGTTTCCACTAGAGCGGGAAACCGGGCCTAAACCGCAGTTTCCCTGCAGGCAAATCGCGCAGGGGAACTCTGCCATAGGAAATAATGGCACCACTAGCCGAATCACGTGCCCTACCGATTCGGCTGACATTGCCATCAGTTTTTGTGAGGGAGGCAGCGAATCCCATAGCCATGCATGGCATGGCTTCTGGGATTCGTCTGCATACACACAGACCAGGAAGTGCTGCCACGCGTCTCACAGCCACACGCGGCAGCTAGTGGAAACCCGGCCTTATGATTTGTGCATCAGCAATTTTGAGGTTTGCACCTTCATCGGTCATTATTTTAAGCTACAGATGGAATAATTTTTTAGATTTTTTTACAGTAACTTTTGTGTTATTGCTTGTGAATTTTCTGCGTAGATGGATGAGGGGGATGGGACAAAAAGACAAAAGAGAGCGCACTCAGGGGAGTAGTAGTGAGATGTGGCAAGCCTGCTGGAGAATAATATCACCTTTATTCATATGCGGCTGAGATGTGGCCACCCGCTGAGTTTAGCAGTGTTGGTCCATGGGGCCGCTGGCATCTCACTGAGACTGTTGTAACAGATACAACCACACCAGTCTCTACAAGACGCCAGCGGCCCCACAAACCAGTGCTGCTGAACTTGGTGGGTGGCAACATCTCAGCAGCTTCTGCAATGCTGACAGGACAGCCTGGAAAAGGATTTTTCCCCGGCAGGCTTGTCCGGTCTCATAATTACAGATTACTAATTCTACAGACCACTAACCAATGGAAACAGAGAGAAGCATGTCATCCTGATCACTCCACTACCACCTTGACCACCATCAAGCCCAGAAAGCTGTTTTCACAGGAGTAGGAAACACCAACTTTACCTGCTTGGGAATTTAACCCAAAGTTTGTAACTTATTTTTTTAAATTCAGTTATCCATGTTTAGAATGAATGATAGCTTTGTTTCCTAAGCACTTTATCTTCGCTATTTGCACTGTCCATGTTGTCTGTTTTATTTGCAACCATCAGGTCAGACTGACACCAGTGCCAAGTCACTGAGCGATTAAAGGCATTAAACGCATCAAATATCATGCCAGGCATTGTATTACAACAGGTAAGTCATTGTGGTGTCAATCTGCAGAAACCATTTGGATAAGCTGGCTCCTATAATATATTGTGTGTACTGTGTACCTTAATTACATACAAGGGTATGAGTTCTGATCCCTCACTGACAGAATCGAAGCAGATGTACAGTTCCAAATTATTATTTTTTTTTTGTGTATTAAATAAAAATACAACACACTTCTTTAACTATATTAGCACATGTAGAATTATGTGCAAAATCGTTCTCAATGGCCTGCAAGGTATGTTTCAAGATGAACACTAATGAATTGATCATGGGCCCAATCATGTCTGTAATTGCTTTAAAGGACATCTGAAATGAGAGGGATGTGGAGGCTGTCATATTTATTTCCGTTCAAACAGTGCAAATTGCCTGGCTCTCCTGCTGATC
This sequence comes from Hyperolius riggenbachi, assembly GCF_040937935.1. NCBI lineage: Eukaryota > Metazoa > Chordata > Amphibia > Anura > Hyperoliidae > Hyperolius > Hyperolius riggenbachi. The sequence continues at coordinate 116,667,577 of NC_090656.1, read as the reverse complement.
CTCTCCCTTCAATACATTTAGTCATAGACCCGGAAAAAAGTATGCAGGTCAGATTTTGACTCAAGTTTAAGTGAATGTGCTGCATGCTTGTTTCAGGAGTGTAATTCAAATACTACTGATGAATGAAAGATCAGCAGGCAGCCAGGCAACTGGTATTGTTTGAAGCGGACCTGAACTCAGAACGTCCTCTCTGCTCTAAATATACACAACAGTATAATAACCTTTAACCTCCTTAGCGGTAACCCTGTGCTGGGGACGGGGTAAGCCGCGCAGGAGGATTTCTCAGGCCCCACTGGGCCGATCTGCATAATTTTTTTTTTATACACGCAGCCAGCACTTTGCTAGCTGCGTGTTACTTACGATCTCCGCCGCCCCGCGCTGATTCGCCGCTACCCGCCACATCAGAAGGTGCCCCCCTGAGACCCGTGCGCTGCCTGGACAATCAGTGCCAGGTAGCGCTGAGGGGTGGATCGGGACTCCCTCTGACGTCACAACGTAGATGACGTCGGTGTAATGATCTGCTCAGCTGTCTGCACGGGCAGACAGCTGTTTGTCCATTCCTTAAGTCTGAGGGCTGCACGACTCTGGAAAAGAGACCTGTCTTTGCTTTGCAAGTTTCAGACCTGCTCTGCTGCTGAGGAATTTGCATACGCTTGTCATGCAAACTGCCTAGCTGCCTCCTTTGAAGGCTTGCAGTATAAATACCATTTGCTCCCAGAATCCTTGGCTGGTCATGAAGGTTTGTTCCTGCAAACACTCCTAGAGTGTCAGCCTTGCTGTCGTTTGCTAAGATTATCTTAGAGTAATTCCTGGGGACTGCTCTAGGCATCCCTTCTAGTGCAGTTAGGTTGTATATCTGTTTTGCCTAGTTCTGGCTCTCTGTCTCGATTGCCTTGGCGCCAGCGGCGGTCGACAGGGAATCGTTCTGTCTGTCTGGGAGTGTAGGCCAGAGCTGCGGTTGCTACTGGCTGCACCATCTGTCTGGATTACATTAGCCCTAGTGGTAGTGGCAGTGCTTCCTTCTGTATTCTGCCTTAGGGGTGCTAACCAGAGCAGCGGTTGCTACTGGTAGCCCCATCTTTTTGTCTGTTTGGATCGCATTCGCTCTAGTGGTAGCAGCGGTGGTTCCTTCTGAATTCTGTCTGGGAGTGTAGGCCAGAGCTGCGGTTGCTGCTGGCTGCTCCTTCTTTCTGTCTTGTCTTGTGTCTTGTCTTGTATGAACGCTTGCTGTAGGCTCGGTGAGGTAACCGTTTAGCAAGTGTTCGCGTTCTCTATTTCGTGTTTGTGTGTCATTGGTTAGTTAGGGTGGCACGCTTATCACTGGGAGCCTAATGCGCGGTGATCGTGCTTAAACACGTTCGCTGTTGCAAATGAGTGCAGTGTTCGCGTTTAGTTAGCGTTTGTTATTTTCCTTATTGTTCTTGCTTGCTGTGTCTTTGCTACTCTCGTGCTCTGTCCTGCTCAGTCTTGTGTCACTTCTGGCAATCGCCTCTCTTGCGATTGCGTTCCCACTTTGTTTCCGCTGATGTGTGTTCACCGTCGCTGGGTGGCGACTAGATTGGTGGACACACATTTATTCTGTCTCTGTGCTCTTTCTCTATTAGGACTATCCAGCCCTACATTGCTTCAACTCGTGCAATTCCAATCTGGCATCTGTGGCAGTACAGAGCCTGAGTCCATCTGTACTCCACAGCTCCATCTGCCGGTGGGAATCTCCCTCTACAGGTGCATAGCACCATAGCTGGGTCCTATATAATTACACGCTTGTGGAGGTTTTCCGCAGTGTCAGCGCGCGTTCTGTGCGCTGACCACGGAAATAAATCCCGCAAACGTTACAGTCAGTGACGCCATCGCGCGTGTCGCCATGGAGACGGGGTAAACCCTCATGGAAATCCCGTTCAGAATGGGATTTCCGGATTGGCATACGCGCCTGCGGCGATCGGCGCGTACGGGGGGACGCCGCAGGGAGGGGGGAAGCATGTAGCTAGCGCAAGGCTAGCTACATGGTGAAAAAAAAAAAGGTTAAAAAAAACCTCGGCCGCGGGAATCATACCGCCAGGGAGGTTAAACAAAAAAAAAACATTTCTTTGTTACAGCAGATACAAAGCCTAAAATAAATCTGCACTGTTTCTAGTTCCTGATTCATAGAAGCAGACATATTGTTATCAGCCTGTGCTTTCAAATGAGCTTAACTGCCATCTCTGCCTGTGGCAGTCAGCTGACACAGGGGAGAGATCAGCTTACGACTTGCGATTAGGCACAAATGAGGGGGAATTAGACAGGCTAAACTCTCTAAATACATACAGGGTGCATTTCTCTATGTTTTCCTTTTCCGCCAGCCCAGAGCACGAGTTCAGGTCCACTTTAAAAATAAATAAATATGGCAGCTTCCATATCCCTCTCACTTCAGATATCCTTTAACCACTTGAGGACCACAGTCTTTTCGCCCCTTAAGGACCAGAGCCTTTTTTTCCATTCAGACCACTGCAGCTTTCACGGTTTATTGCTCAGTCATACAACCTACCACCTAAATGAATTTTACCTCCTTTTCTTGTCACTAATACAGCTTTCTTTTAGTGCTATTTGATTCCTGCTGCGATTTTTAGTTTTTATTATATTCATCAAAAAAGACATGAATTTTGTCAAAAAAATGACTTTTTTAACTTTCTGTGCTGACATTTTTCAAATAAAATAAAATTTCCTATACATTTGAGCGCGAAAGTTATTCTGCTACATGTCTTTGATTAAAAAAAAGAACATTCAGTGTATATTTATTGGATTGGGTAAAAGTTATAGCGATTACAAACTATGGTGCCAAAAGTGAATTTTCCCATTTGGAAGCATCTCTGACTTTTCTGACCACCTGTCATGTTTCATGAGGTGCTAAAATTCCAGGATAGTATAAATACCCCCCAAATGACCCCATTTTGGAAAGAAGACATCCCAAAGTATTCACTGAGAGGCATGGTGACTTCATAGAAGATTTTATTTTTTGTCACAAGTTAGCGGAAAATGACACTTTGTGACAAAAAAAAAAGTTTCCATTTCTTCTAACTTGCGACAAAAAAAAAATGAAATCTGCCACGGACTCACTATGCTCCTCTCTGAATACCTTGAAGTGTCTACTTTACAAAATGGGGTCATTTGTGGGGTGTGTTCACTGTCCTGGCATTTTGGGGGGTGCCTAATTGTAAGCACCCCTGTAAAGCCTAAAGATGCTCATTGGACTTTGGGCCCCTTAGCGCAGTTAGGCTGCAAAAAAGTGCCACACATGTGGTATTGCCGTACTCAGAAGAAGTAGTATAATGTGTTTTGGGGTGTATTTTTACACATACCCATGCTGGGTGGGAGAAATATCTCCGTAAATGACAATTTTTTACACACAATTGTCTATTTACAGAGATATTTCTCCCACCCAGCATGGGTATGTGTAAAAATACACCCCAAAACACATTATACTACTTCTCCTGAGTACGGCGATACCACATGTGTGGCACTTTTTTGCACCCTAACTGCGCTAAGGGGCCCAAAGTCCAATGAGTACCTTTAGGATTTCACAGGTCATTTTGCGACATTTGGTTTCAAGACTACTCCTCACGGTTTAGGGCCCCTAAAATGCCAGGGCAGTATAGGAACCCCACAAATGACCCCATTTTAGAAAGAAGACACCACAAGGTACTCCATTAGGAGTATGGTGAGTATATAGAATATTTCATTTTTGTCACAAGTTAGCGGAAATTGATTTTAATTGTTTTTTTTTCACAAAGTGTCATTTTCCGCTAACTTGTGACAAAAAATAAAATCTTCTATGAACTCACCATACTCCTAACGGAATACCTTGGGGTGTCTTCTTTCTAAAATGGGGTCATTTGTGGGGTTCCTATACTGCCCTGGCATTTTAGGGGCCCTAAACCGTGAGGAGAAGTCTTGAAACCAAATGCCGCAAAATGACCTGTGAAATCCTAAAGGTACTCATTGGACTTTGGGCCCCTTAGCGCACTTAAGGTGCAAAAAAGTGCCACACATGTGGTATTGCCGTACTCGGGAGAAGTACTATAATGTGTTTTGTGGTGTATTTTTACACATACAGATGCTGGGTGGGAGAAATATCTCTGTAAATGACAATTATTTGATTTTTTTTCTAAAATGGGGTCACTTGTGGGGTTCCTATACTGCTCTGGCATTTTACAGGCCCAAAACCGTGAGTAGACTGGAAACCAAATTTCTCAAAATGACTGTTCAGGGGTATAAGCATCTGCAAATTTTGATGACAGGTGGTCTATGAGGGGGCAAATTTTGTGGAACCGGTCATAAGCAGGGTGGCCTCTTAGATGACAGGTTGTATTGGGCCTGATCTGATGGATAGGAGTGCTAGGGGGGTGACAGGAGGTGATTGATGGGTGTCTCAGGGGGTGGTTAGAGGGGAAAATAGATGCAATCAATGTACTGGGAAGGTGATCGGAAGGGGGTCTGAGGGGGATCTGAGGGTTTGGCCGAGTGATCAGGAGCCCACACGAGGCAAATTAGGGCCTGATCTGATGGGTAGGTGTGCTAGGGGGTGACAGGAGGTGATTGATGGGTGTCTCAAGGTGTGATTAGAGGGGGGAAATAGATGCAAGCAATGCACTGGCGAGGTGATCAGGGCTGGGGTCTGAGGGCGTTCTGAGGGTGTGGGTGGGTGATTGGGTGCTCAAGGGGCAGATTAGGGTCTAATCTGATGGGTAACAGTGACAGGTGGTGATAGGGGGTGATTGATGGGTGATTGATGGGTAGTTAGTGGGTGTTTAGGGTAGAGAACAGATGTAAACACTGCACTTGGGAGGTGATCTGACGTCGGATCTGCGGGCGATCTATTGGTGTGGGTGGGTGATCAGATTGCCCGCAAGGGGCAGGTTAGGGGCTGATTGATGGATGGCAGTGACAAGGGGTGATTAATGGGTGGCAGTGACAGGGGGTGATTGATGGGTGATTGATAGGTGATTGACAGGTGATCAGTGGGTTATTACAGGGAAGAACAGATGTAAATAATGCACTGGCGAATTGATAAAGGAGGGGTGGGGTCTGAGGGCAATCTGAGCGTGTGGGCGGGTGATTGGGTGCCCGCAAGGGGCAGATTAGGGTCTAATCTGATGGGTAACAGTGACAGGTGGTGATAGGGGGTGATTGATGGGTAATTAGTGGGTGTTTAGGGTAGAGAACAGATGTAAACACTGCACTTGGGAGGTGATCTGATGTTGGATCTGCGGGCGATCTATTGGTGTGGGTGGGTGATCAGATTGCCCGCAAGGGGCAGGTTAGGGGCTGATTGATGGGTGGCAGTGACAGGGGGTAATTGATGGGTGGCAGTGACAGGGGGTGATTGATAGGTGATCAGTGGGTTATTACAGGGAAGAACAGATGTAAATAATGCACTGGCGAATAGATAAGGGGGGTCTGAGGGCAATCTGAGCGTGTGGGCGGGTGATTGGGTGCCCGCAAGGGGCAGATTAGGGTCTAATCTGATGGGTAACAGTGACAGGTGGTGATAGGGGGTGATTGATGAGTGATTGATGGGTAATTAGTGGGTGTTTAGAAGAGAGAACAGAAGTAAACACTGCACTTGGGAGGTGATCTGATGTCGGATCTGTGAGCGATCTTATGGTGTGGGTGAGTGATCAGATTGCCCGCAAGGGGCAGGTTAGGGGCTGATTGATGGGTGGCAGTGACAGGGGGTGATTGATGGGTGATTGACAGGTTATTGACAGGTGATCAGTGGGTTATTACAGGGGGGATAGAGGCATACAGTACACGGGGGGGGGGGGGTCTGGGAAGAATCTGAGGGGTGGGGGGGGGTGATCAGGAGGGAGCAGGGGGCAGTTTAGGGTTAAAAAAAATAGCGTTGACAGATAGTGACAGGGAGTGATTGATGGGTGATTAGGGGGGTGACTGGGTGCAAACAGTAGTCTGGGGGGTGGGCAGGGGGGGGGGGGTCTGAGGGGTGCTGTGGGCGATCAGGGGGCAGTGGGGGAAAATCAGTGTGCTTGGGTGCAGACTAGGGGGGCTGCAGCCTGCCCTGGTGGTCCCTCGGACACTGGGACCACCAGGGCAGGAGGCAGCCTGTATAATAGGCTTTGTATACATTACAAAGCCTATTATACACATCCATGGCGGCGATCGGGCAGCTAGTAACCCGCCGGCGCTTCCGAACGGCCGGAGGGTTACAGCGCGAGGGGGGCGTAGTGTTGGGCGAACACCTAGATGTTCGGGTTCGCGAACGTTCGCCGAACATCGCTGCGATGTTCGGGTGTTCGCGCCGAACTCCGAACATAATGGAAGTCAATGGGGACCCGAACTTTCGTAGTTTGTAAAGCTTCCTTACATGCTACATACCCCAAATTTGCAGGGTATGTGCACCTTGGGAGTGGGTACAAGAGGAAAAAAATATTTGAAAAAGAGCTTATAGTTTTTGAGAAAATTGATTGTAAAGTTTCAAAGGAAAAACTGTCTTTTAAATGCGGAAAATGTCATGTTTCTTTGCGCAGGTAACATGCTTTTTGTCGCCATGCAGTCATAAATGTAATACAGAGAAGAGGTTCCAGGAAAAGGGACCGGTAACGCTAACCCAGCACAAGCAGTAGAACACGTGATGGAACAGGAGGAGGCGCAGGAGGAGAAGGCCACGCTTTTTGAGACACAACATCCCAGGCCTTGCATGAGGACAAATAGCGTGCGGATATAGCAATGCTTTTTGCCGCCATGCAGTCATAAATGTAATAAAGATGAGAGGTTCAATAAACAGGGACCGGCAACGCTAACCCAGCAGCAGCAGCAGCAGCAGCAGCAGCACACGTGATGGAACAGGAGGAGGCGCAGGAGGAGAAGGCCACGCTTTATGAGACGCAACCCAGGCCTTGCATGAGGACAAAAAGCGTGCGGATATAGCAATGCTTTTTGCTGCCATGCAGTCATAAATGTAATAAAATTGCGCAAAAGGTGGATCAGCGCAACACCAGGTCGCCTCCGAATGGCCTCCATCAGAGATGCGCTGAGCCCCCCAGGAACTACAAACGCACCTTGAACCCAAACAGAAGCTCTGCATATACACCAAAAGCATGGCTGTTAAGTGGGAGCAGCTGACCAAAAACGAATTACATTAGTAAATAGCAAGGAAATGAGCAGCGCTACTTAAAAACAGACTAGTGCCTACCTGCAAAAGAGTGCAAGCCCCACTTGTGGGGTCGAATACACACCGAGCATACACATGACCTGTCTACCACTAGAGGAGGATGTTGGTTTCCATTAACAGCTTGCATGCAACCTATTAAGTACTCGTCCCTCCCACTGCGAAGAAGTCAATCCTCCATGGGAGGGGCCTAACACTAACTAAATCCTAACCTATGTATATGCATAGCCTGGGTGCGGCTAATCAAATAAATTCGGAAATTGAAAATTGCGCAAAAGGTGGATCAGCGCAACACCAGGTCACCTCCGAATGGCCTCCATCAGAGATGCGCTGAGCCCCCCCAGGAACTACAAACGCACCTTGAACCCAAACAGAAGCTCTGCATATACACCAAAAGCATGGCTGTTAAGTGGGAGCAGCTGACCAAAAACGAATTACATTAGTACATAGCAAGGAAATGAGCAGCGCTACTTAAAAACAGACTAGTGCCTACCTGCAAAAGAGTGCAAGCCCCACTTGTGGGGTCGAATACACACCGAGCATACACATGACCTGTCTACCACTAGAGGAGGATGTTGGTTTCCATTAACAGCTTGCATGCAACCTATTAAGTACTTGTCCCTCCCACTGCGAAGAAGTCAATCCTCCATGGGAGGGGCCTAACACTAACTAAATCCTAACCTATGTATATGCATAGCCTGGGTGCGGCTAATCAAATAAAATCGGAAATTGAAAATTGCGCAAAAGGTGGATCAGCGCAACACCAGGTCGCCTCCATCAGAGATGCGCTGAGCCCCCCCAGGAACTACAAACGCACCTTGAACCCAAACAGAAGCTCTGCATATACACCAAAAGCATGGCTGTTAAGTGGGAGCAGCTGACCAAAAACGAATTACATTAGTACATAGCAAGGAAATGAGCAGCGCTACTTAAAAACAGACTAGTGCCTACCTGCAAAAGAGTGCAAGCCCCACTTGTGGGGTCGAATACACACCGACCATACACATGACCTGTCTACCACTAGAGGAGGATGTTGGTTTCCATTAACAGCTTGCATGCAACCTATTAAGTACTCGTCCCTCCCACTGCGAAGAAGTCAATCCTCCATGGGAGGGGCCTAACACTAACTAAATCCTAACCTATGTATATGCATAGCCTGGGTGCGGCTAATCAAATAAAATCGGAAATTGAAAATTGCGCAAAAGGTGGATCAGCGCAACACCAGGTCGCCTCCGAATGGCCTCCATCAGAGATGCGCTGAGCCCCCCCAGGAACTACAAACGCACCTTGAACCCAAACAGAAGCTCTGCATATACACCAAAAGCATGGCTGTTAAGTGGGAGCAGCTGACCAAAAACGAATTACAATAGTACATAGCAAGGAAATGAGCAGCGCTACTTAAAAACAGACTAGTGCCTACCTGCAAAAGAGTGCAAGCCCCACTTGTGAGGTCGAATACACACCGAGCATACACATGACCTGTCTACCACTAGAGGAGGATGTTGGTTTCCATTAACAGCTTGCATGCAACCTATTAAGTACTCGTCCCTCCCACTGCGAAGAAGTCAATCCTCCATGGGAGGGGCCTAACACTAACTAAATCCTAACCTATGTATATGCATAGCCTGGGTGCGGCTAATCAAATAAAATCGGAAATATACACCATGCTTTTGGTGTATATGCAGAGCTTCTGTTTGGGTTCAAGGTGCGTTTGTAGTTCCTGGGGGGGCTCAGCGCATCTCTGATGGAGGCCATTCGGAGGCGACCTGGTGTTGCGCTGATCCACATTTTGCGCAATTTTCAGTTTCCGATTTTATTTGATTAGCCGCACCCAGGCTATGCATATACATAGGTTAGGATTTAGTTAGTGTTAGGCCCCTCCCATGGAGGATTGACTTCTTCGCAGTGGGAGGGACGAGTACTTAATAGGTTGCATGCAAGCTGTTAATGGAAACCAACATCCTCCTCTAGTGGTAGACAGGTCATGTGTATGCTCGGTGTGTGTTCGACCCCACAAGTGGGGCTTGCACTCTTTTGCAGGTAGGCACTAGTCTGTTTTTAAGTAGCGCTGCTCATTTCCTTGCTATGTACTAATGTAATTCGTTTTTGGTCAGCTGCTCCCACTTAACAGACATGCTTTTGGTGTATATGCAGAGCTTTTGTTTGGGTTCAAGGTGCGTTTGTAGTTCCTGGGGGGGCTCAGCGCATCTCTGATGGAGGCCATTCGGAGGCGACCTGGTGTTGCGCTGATCCACATTTTGCGCAATTTTCAATTTCCGATTTTATTTGATTAGCCGCACCCAGGCTATGCATATTCATAGGTTAGGATTTAGTTAGTGTTAGGCCCCTCCCATGGAGGATTGACTTCTTCGCAGTGGGAGGGACGAGTACTTAATAGGTTGCATGCAAGCTGTTAATGGAAACCAACATCCTCCTCTAGTGGTAGACAGGTCATGTGTATGCTCGGTGTGTATTCGACCCCACAAGTGGGGCTTGCACTCTTTTGCAGGTAGGCACTAGTCTGTTTTTAAGTAGCGCTGCTCATTTCCTTGCTATGTACTAATGTAATTTGTTTTTGGTCAGCTGCTCCCACTTAACAGCCATGCTTTTGGAGTATATGCAGAGTTTCTGTTTGGGTTCAAGGTGCGTTTGTAGTTCCTGGGGGGGCTCAGCGCATCTCTGATGGAGGCCATTCGGAGGCGACCTGGTGTTGCGCTGATCCACCTTTTGCGCAATTTTCAATTTCCGAATTTATTTGATTAGCCGCACCCAGGCTATGCATATACATAGGTTAGGATTTAGTTAGTGTTAGGCCCCTCCCATGGAGGATTGACTTCTTCGCAGTGGGAGGGACGAGTACTTAATAGGTTGCATGCAAGCTGTTAATGGAAACCAACATCCTCCTCTAGTGGTAGACAGGTCATGTGTATGCTCGGTGTGTATTCGACCTCACAAGTGGGGCTTGCACTCTTTTGCAGGTAGGCACTAGTCTGTTTTTAAGTAGCGCTGCTCATTTCCTTGCTATGTACTAATGTAATTCGTTTTTGGTCAGCTGCTCCCACTTAACAGCCATGCTTTTGGTGTATATGCAAAGCTTCTGTTTGGGTTCAAGGTGCGTTTGTAGTTCCTGGGGGGGCTCAGCGCATCTCTGATGGAGGCCATTCGGAGGCGACCTGGTGTTGCGCTGATCCACCTTTTGCGCAATTTTCAATTTCCGATTTTATTTGATTAGCCGCACCCAGGCTATGCATATACATAGGTTAGGATTTAGTTAGTGTTAGGCCCCTCCCATGGAGGATTGACTTCTTCGCAGTGGGAGGGACGAGTACTTAATAGGTTGCATGCAAGCTGTTAATGGAAACCAACATCCTCCTCTAGTGGTAGACAGGTCATGTGTATGCTCGGTGTGTATTCGACCCCACAAGTGGGGCTTGCACTCTTTTGCAGGTAGGCACTAGTCTGTTTTTAAGTAGCGCTGCTCATTTCCTTGCTATTTACTAATGTAATTCGTTTTTGGTCAGCTGCTCCCACTTAACAGCCATGCTTTTGGTGTATATGCAGAGCTTCTGTTTGGGTTCAAGGTGCGTTTGTAGTTCCTGGGGGGGCTCAGCGCATCTCTGATGGAGGCCATTCGGAGGCGACCTGGTGTTGCGCTGATCCACCTTTTGCGCAATTTTCAGTTTCCGATTTTATTTGATTAGCCGCACCCAGGCTTTGCATATACATAGGTTAGGATTTAGTTAGTGTTAGGCCCCTCCCATGGAGGATTGACTTCTTCGCAGTGGGAGGGACGAGTACTTAATAGGTTGCATGCAAGCTGTTAATGGAAACCAACATCCTCCTCTAGTGGTAGACAGGTCATGTGTATGCTCGGTGTGTATTCGACCCCACAAGTGGGGCTTGCACTCTTTTGCAGGTAGGCACTAGTCTGTTTTTAAGTAGCGCTGCTCATTTCCTTGCTATGTACTAATGTAATTCGTTTTTAGTCAGCTGCTCCCACTTAACAGCCATGCTTTTGGTGTATATGCAAAGCTTCTGTTTGGGTTCAAGGTGCGTTTGTAGTTCCTGGGGGGGCTCAGCGCATCTCTGATGGAGGCCATTCGGAGGCGACCTGGTGTTGCGCTGATCCACCTTTTGCGCAATTTTCAATTTCCGAATTTATTTGATTAGTCGCACCCAGGCTATGCATATACATAGGTTAGGATTTAGTTAGTGTTAGGCCCCTCCCATGGAGGATTGACTTCTTCGCAGTGGGAGGGACGAGTACTTAATAGGTTGCATGCAAGCTGTTAATGGAAACCAACATCCTCCTCTAGTGGTAGACAGGTCATGTGTATGCTCGGTGTGTATTCGACCCCACAAGTGGGGCTTGCACTCTTTTGCAGGTAGGCACTAGTCTGTTTTTAAGTAGCGCTGCTCATTTCCTTGCTATGTATAAATGTAATAAAGATGAGAGGTTCAATAAACAGGGACTGGAAACGCTAACCCAGCAGCAGCACACGTGATGGAACAGGAGGAGGCGCAGGAGGAGAAGGCTACGCTTTTTGAGACACAACATCCCAGGCCTTGCATGAGGACAAATAGCGTGCGGATATAGCAATGCTTTTTGCCGCCATGCAGTCATAAATGTAATAAAGATGAGAGGTTCCATAAACAGGGATCGGCAACGCTAACCCAGCAGCAGCAGCAGCAGCAGCAGCAGACGTGATGGAACAGGAGGAGGCGCAGGAGGAGAAGAAGGCCACGCTTTTTGAGACACAACATTCCAGGCCTTGCGTGAGGACAAATAGCGTGCGGATATAGCAATGCTTTTTGCCGCCATGCAGTCATAAATGTAATAAAGATGAGAGGTTCAATAAACAGGGACCGGCAACGCTAACCCAGCAGCATATAGTGTGCTATATAGTGTGGCTGAGCGAGCAGTGTACTACTGTTCCCAGCAGACACAGAGTGGCAGTAAACACAATGCTATATAGTGTGGCTGAGCGAGGTACACAGAGTGGCAGTAAACACAATGCTATATAGTGTGGCTGAGCGAGCAGTGTACTACTGTTCCCAGCAGACACAGAGTGGCAGTAAACACAATGATATATAGTGTGGCTGAGCGAGGTACACAGAGTGGCAGTAAACACAATGCTATATAGTGTGGCTGAGCGAGCGGTGTACTACTGTTCCCAGCAGCGACACACAATGACTGGGGGGACCCTGGCTAGTGTGGCTGGAGCGCGAACTACCCTGCCTGCCTACCCAAAGCTAAACCCACAGACAAATGGCGGAGCTATGACGTGGTTCGGGTATTTATTTACCCGAACCACGTGACAGTTCGGCCAATCAGAGCGCGTTCGGGTCCGAACCACGTGACCCGTTCGGCCAATCACAGCGCTAGCCGAACGTTCGGGGAACGTTCGGCCATGCGCTCTTAGTTCGGCCATGTGGCCGAACGGTTTGGCCGAACACCATCAGGCCGAACTCGAACATCACCCGAACAGGGTGATGTTCTGCAGAACCCGAACAGTGGCGAACACTGTTCGCCCAACACTAGGCGGAGCCAGTCGCCGGCGGCTGATCGCGTCACGAATGACGTGATCACCGCATAACCACGCCCGCCGCCGCCCCCGCCGATGGGCGTATTGCGGTCGTTTAGGCCCGGTCTTTGCCGCTGCCCATCGGCTGGGGGTGGTCCTGAAGTGGTTAAAATGTAAACGTTTATGTAATTCTGGTTTTCAGGTTTTGTTAAAGGTAATACTGTCTACAAGTGTTTCAAAGGAAATCAGAGTATTTTGTCTTTGAGGATGTACTTTTTAATTGCTATTGTTATTATAATTAAGTCATGAGCTGACAGTTGTCACATCAGGTAACAATCTAATGTTTACAGGTTCCCTCCAGAGCTGCCAAGTCAAATACCATGTCATATGGCTTTGCTTTTACCTTGATAAGGCAGCTCTGATGGTGCCAATACATTTGGCTGTGAGGCGAGCTTGACGCAGCAGCATAGTTGGCCATGAGGTGAGCAACAGAGGTTCTAAAGGACGTGGCAGATTCCTCAGTGCACAGAACAGTCAATGGTAGGAACCTGGAGAGAGCCCATTATATAAATTACTCTAAGCGATCCAAAAATGTCCACCCTTGTGAGTTGTTTTATGGTTTTACACTATGACAGCAAATATTCTTTATTTGAGTTCTAAAGATCAACAGAAAAGGGTTTTTTGTAGAAGAGGAAAGACTCAGAGAGGTGAAGGGAGGGCTGCCCATAATGGGAACCTAAAGTGGAAAAGAAGTTGGCAGTTTAACTTACCTGTTGCTTCGTCCTGCCCCTTGTAGTCCTGCTGTGCCCTCGCCATTAATCCACGCTCCTGTGTTCAGCTGCAGCACCCTTCTGACAGCTGGATGTGCGTCCCAGTATACCTCTTGATTGTGCTCCCATGGACACAGTATGTAAAAATTGCTAAAGGGTCCCTTCAGCTGAGCGGAGGAGTGAGGAATGACGGCAAGGGCACAGAAAAACTGCAGGGGGTTGGAAGAAGCCCCAGGTAGGATAAACTGTAAACCTTTTTTTCACTTTAGGTTCCCTTTAATTTACCCACCCACATAATTCCCTCAAATAACTTTGGATCCCAACTACTCGGTGAGCGTCTGACCGATTGGGTGTGGTGGAGGCAAACACTATCCCTAACTTATTCCAGGATAGCTGGTGGAAGGCCTTGCTTGTAACGATCACTAACTTGAACACTAACTGAAGAACTCTAGCCTCTTAATTAGCACCACAATGTTTGATATAGTACACAATTGTGTTATTTTTATGACTTTGTTTAATTTTCACTGTGCACAACACAAATTTTTCTCCCGTAGAGAGCAATTTTGCAATCTGAAGACTGCATGCAGTGTTTCACACTTGCATGCAGTCTTGAAGCCAGCACACTTTTTTATATAATAAAAAAGAAAAAAGCCTTCTTCAAGGTGTGGAGACAATTTATATATCCGCACTTTATTTAAAGGTACCAGGGCCGAATCAAGTCCGAGAAAGCTTCTTCTGGGTCCCTGGAGTCAGGCATTAGTGTGCAGGTGCTGTCCTGGCTGTGCATGTCTATGTCCAGTCTCCATTGCAGTTTACACGCGTAATGCGTGCATTAGGCAACCGACCACTGTGAACCCAACCTTTAATGATTAACAAAAAACAATACCTTGTCACATAATTAGTCTGGTCATTATGAGATGTCCGGGGTTGTAGTTGGTGCAGGATATTTTCCCTGACAAATGTATGTATATATCTATGTTCCTAAAAACAGATTTTTTTTGTACCATGTTTTAAAGTAGCTCAAATTAAACATTTTATGAAAAAATGATTGATGAATTAATGAAAGAACATTAACAAAACACTGTAATTTAAAGATTTTCAAAATCTAAAACATCAGGCTTGCATGATACAGCAAATCATCAGTCAACATGTCAAAAGATTAGAATTAAATATTAACAGGCGATGGTATGTAGCTGTACTTATTCAATAAGATGATTACATGTATAGCTAACCTTAGATATTCTGGAAGCATGAACAATACTAAATAAAATGTCTGACTATATAAGAAGAATGAAGGAATGAATAAAGTTAAACTCTTTAGAGTAGAATGTTTCAGGAAACTGACATACTTATAGGGTCATTAAGTTTTTATTGTCAGGCGAAACTTTAAAGTTGTGCCAGTGGTGCCAAATCTGAATGTATTTATCATTCTTGTCTTGATAGGTCAGCACAGACTCTTCCACATCAGAGATCATGTTCACTCTAACAAATCATTATTTAAGTGATGGAGGCTTTTTAGGGTATCATGGCTCTGACAGCACTAATTAAGTGTATCAATATTGAATTTGTGTAAATTAGGAGTAGAAGTGAGAGAATTGAGTGCAATGAAGCAGATAAACTTCAGGTAAGAAAGGATAGTCGAAAGAGAAAATGTGCTCACAAAAGTAGTCCAGCAATTGTTCAATGTGGGACAAGACCGAAAAAATGGAGAACATGTTCGACTTCTTGGTCACAAAGCCAGAAAATTCTAGGTAAGCTTTGTGGTGTTTAGTATCATCTGGCAAAAAATGGTTTATGGGAGTTCTGAACACTTTTGTTGCCATTGTTTCTCAGACTTGATTGAATCTGTCAGAAATCTGTAGTACTATGCGCAGCATTTGTTGTAATTTTCAGACTGGATGGTAATTTAAATTTTAGTGGATCAGACGCGGTGTGGGAGTGGCGATAGCTTGATGACCCATAGCTTTCGATTGTGTTGAAAATCTGTGGCCCATATGCAATACACTTTTTATCCTAGTTAATGTTTTCAAAATTGTCAATAAAATGCCCATTAAACCACCAGTAAACAAGAAAATACTCAAAATAGTACATTTTCACCTACTTTGGGATACTTTTTCAATTGTAAGATGCTGAAAAGTAATTTTTAAGAGAAGATGAAAATTATCTCCTAGGAGAAAACTCAGGGATGCTCAGGTAATTACATATGGGCCTGTATGTGTAGTGGATGGGCGGACTCAATCCCTTTTTGATCAGATCAGAGAGGAAATCAATCTATATGTGTATGGCCATCTTTTATCTTGTTCCCAATTTATTTGAAATAGCAATTTCAAAGAATCATTAAAAAATGCTAATAGACTATATAGCCAGGAAATACAATGCTTGTGTGGAATCTGTTGCATAAAATTGATCTCAAAGGCAGAGATGGGTATTACCAGGCCAGTATGCTGTGATAAAGATCTGATAAAGGTTCTTAACCACTCTGTGCCTGCAGCAATGGGCGTAACAATTGCCCCTGTGACCCCTGCCATCGCAGGGGGGCCCAGAGACTTTGGGGGAGCCCTCCACCTCCCTGTGCCCAACTGCAAGTACAGCCAATTAGCAAAGAAACCTCCTCGCTCACTTACAAAAAATGTGTGCAGGAACTTATGTAATTTTCCCTGCTTCCAGAGGCTGATTCACAGCAGAACACTCTCTGCTGCCATTCGCCACCTCCCAATTTCGAGGGGTTTGAGGACAAAGGGGGCCCCATGCTATAATTTTTGCAGAGGGGCCCTATTAAGTCTAGTTATGCCCCTGCCTGCAGCACAGGATATTCATGTTTCTGGCACCTGATTTGCTAAAATGACAATTTTGCCACATTGCCCTGCCCACTTATGAAACCACACTCCCTGCATACAAAGCAACTACAAAAAAGGATCCGCAATCCAGACCAGGTAGTTGAAAAAGGCTGGTAAATTTATTGAAAAATGTCCACATAACAGTGCAATAAAATCACAAAAAAGCTGGCGCGTATCGGGCCTACAGTAAGCCCTTAGTCATAGCTATGAATTTATCATCCTTTTTCAACTAGCCGGTCTGGATTGTGGATCCTTTTCTGTTGTACATCGAGTTTAGTTTGGCTTCCCAGGTCCTGCACCGACTGGAGTGAGTGGTGGGGGATAGAGCGTACTTGAACTCTTTCCATTGATACAAAGCAAATAATTACACTTTCTATAAATATTTTATTCCCACCATTAACCTTTAGACATGTTTTTATTACCATAGCAGTACTAGGAGAAAAAACTACATAATGCAGAAAGGTACAGACTAACCAGCAAGCTCATGGTGAACCAGAACTCATTGGAGTGTGTGAGGGGCTACAATGGTCCTAAAAGCCCCCTTACTAAAGTACTAAGGAAAACACAAGTTTGCTTTCTTAAAACAGAAAGAATTTGCAATAAATCAGGTTGGAGTGAGCTTGAGACGTCGCCCAGTGCATCACTGCTGAATATATGCAAATTAACCATTGTTGCCCTTAGAAGCTAAACACACCTCCAGATCTGCTGGAATGCAATGATGTTTCAGCTTGTTAATTAGCTGACACATCATTGCATTCCAGCAGATCTGGAGGTGTGTTTAGCTTCTTTAGGGCAACAATGGTTAATTTGCATATATACATTAGTGATGCACTGGGAGACATCTCAAGCTCACTCCAACCTGAATTATCGCAAATTCTTTGTTTTAAGAAAGCAAACTTTTGTTTTCCATAATGCAGAAAAATATATCTTTATTACAAAATTGAATATCACCACCATACATTGTAATTGTAGCAGCAACAACATTTAAGCATTATACTAAATAAAATAAGTAGCCGAATTAAAAGTGTACCTAAGACAGGATGCCTGATTTACACTTACCTGGGACTTTCTCTAGCCCATTGTGGACTGTAGGCTTTATCCCTGTCCTTCCCGGCAGCTCCATTCTTCCATGCTCAGCAGTGTTCATTCAGCCAGTCATGCTCAGACGCAGAACACTCCTGGCCACTGGAATGCCACGGGGACTGTGCATGCGGCCAGGCCGCGCATGCACCGAAGACCACGGCTAGCCACGATTGGCCAAATTCACACAGCTGAGCATGGAAGAATGGAGTGGCTGGGGAGGATGGCGATGGAGCGCACAGTCCTCATGGGGTTGGAGGAAGCCCAAGGTAAGCAGACATCTTGCAGCGTATTGGGTCTTAGGCTTCCTACAATTAGGGTTTTTTATTTACAGTAGCACTTTTAATGTTAAAATATTCATAGGTGAAAATTGATAAACTGCACCTTTTCCGGTTTTTTCCATTTAAAATGCAAAGGAGAAAAAAATCCTTAGGGAAAATAATGAGGCCAAAATGTAGTTGTAAAAAAATAATATATATAATATATTAAGGGCATATAGTGGAAGCTTAACTGAAATCATGTCCTTTAGTGTAACTACAAACATTTTCATTATATAGCCGACATAAACATGATATTATTATTATTATTTATATAGTGCCGACATCTTACAAAGCGCTGTACAGTATATATTGTCTTGTCACTAACTGTCCCTAAAGGAGCTCACAATCTAATCCCTACCATTGTCATATGTCTATATCATGTAGTGTATGTATTGTAGTCTAGGGCCAATTTAGGGTAGCAGCCAAGTAACTTATCTGTATGTTTTTGGGATGTGGTAGGAAACCAGAGTTCCCAGAGGAAACCCACGCAGACACGGGGAGAACATACAAACTCCTTGCAGATAGTGCCCTGGCTGGGATTCGAACCAGGTACCCAGCGCTGCAAGGCCAGAGCGCTAACCACTACGCCACCGTGCTGTCCATGATATAGCCAATATAAAATAAAGGGCCCCCTTTCCACTTCTTATAACCACTTATCACTGCAAATAACATTGAAGTCTATGGTGGCGCCATTTTTCCCCTGATACCCATTTCCCTGTCTGGCTTGTGGCCAGTGTAATAATGTTTTAAACAGTGACTGTTTGACTCATCCTGACTCAGACCTTTTCCATTAATGTTTTTTTTTTTTGCATATGATTCTGATTATCTTGTGTCGGGGCTAAATTTACCATACATAAGGCACTGTAGGCATGTACCTACAGGCACCTGAAGATGGAAAGGCAGCTCACTCCTCTGCCAAAGTGCCTCCCTCCCTCCTCCCCTCTGCAGAGTACCGAGCGGAGTGTTAATGAGAGGTGACTCACCTGGGTTGCGGCATTCCAGTGACTAGATCTCCTTTCAGTTGGGGCACTACTAGCTTCTTAATACCGAGGATACCTCTGGCTACCTAATGCTAAGAGTCACCTGTAGCTACCTATGATGGGCAAGGGAAGTAAGGAAGAAGTGACAGCTAGGACAGCCAGCAGGTGATGGTAGGTTCATAGAGGGTAGAGATGGCTCGAGCCTAAATTGGAGGTATAAAGTGCTTGAAAACATCTTGCGTGTGTATACATGGATCAGGTAGTGTAAGTAGTGTACTGCTTCACACTGACAGACCAAACTCACCGTGTAACGCACTGCAAACAGCTGTTTGTGTAGTGATGGCTAATTGGCTATGCTGGACTGATGCGCACAATGGCGAGAGTGCAAGCGATGGCGGTTCTCAAGCCCATATGGTCGGGCTGAGGTAGCTCAATGACAGAACAACAGTGACTGTCCAGCTGATCGAATTTGGTCTGTCCACAATGAAGCAATGACCTTATTATCTTGGGTGTGCCCCCCAACACACTCATCATATAGGTCATTGCTTCATTGCGATAAGAAAGTCCCTTCACCACGGCAAGGTAACGATCACGAAGTGGAATTGGCAATTGTATATGCCTTTTCTTTTGTTGTTGCAGCCGAAGTGCAGCCAGAAAAATTAGGCAGGCATGTACACGCACCAGAAAAATTATTCTTTTTGTTAGCGGCCTTGAAAATTCAGGAATCCACCTGGAGTTCAGGACCCTGTTGGTGGTGGCGGAGAAGGCAGTCAAGCCACCTGCAGGCAGAGATGCTGTGTTGGGACTGACTTAGTCTTGGGGTAGGCAGCAGCGGCCGGCAGGCAGGCAGGCAGAGATGCTGTGTGGGGACTGACTTAGTATTCAGGCAGGCAGTCACACAGCGTGCAGGCAGAGATGCTGTCTGTGGGGACTAGTGTTGGGCGAACAGTGTTCGCCACTGTTCGGGTTCTGCAGAACATCACCCTGTTCGGGTGATGTTCGAGTTCGGCCGAACACCTGATGGTGTTCGGCCTTTTAGTTCGGGTTCGCCCGAACTGCTCAATGCCCGGCCGAACAGGGCCCCTGTTCGGCCGAACAGGGCCCCCCTATGGGGTCCCAGGCATAAGGGGGGAGCATGCCCTGATCGCGGGGGGGGGTCGGAAATTTCCCCCACCCCCTCCGCTAGCGCTCTCCCCTCTGCTCGCTTCCCCATAAAAAAGTTTGCGTAAAGTTAAATAGTACCGGTGGTGGCTGCTGCAGTGGCTGGCTGGCAGTGGTGTGAGTGAGGACTGAGGAGGAGTCCGAGTAGGACGCGTTGAGGCCGGGCAGCGGGCGGTTCAGCGGTAGTACCCTTGTGGTACTTCCGCCCTTTCTCTGACCTCACGTCCTCTACGTGATGACGCATACGAAGGTACGCGTCACGCGTACCCTCGTATGCGTCATCACGTAGAGGACGTGAGGTCAGAGAAAGGGCGGAAGTACCACAAGGGTACTACCGCTGAACCGCCCGCTGCCCGGCCTCAACGCGTCCTACTCGGACTCCTCCTCCTCACTCACACCACTGCCAGCCACAGCCATCCACTGCAGCAGCCACCACCGGTACTATTTAACTTTACGCAAACTTTTTATGGGGAAGCGGGCAGAGGGGGGAGCGCTAGCGGAGGGGGTGGGGGGAATTTCCGACCCCCCCCCCCCCCGCGATTGGGGCATGCTCCCCCCTTATGCCTGCGACCCCATAGGGGGGCCGTATTGCGGCATGTTCGGGTCCCCATTGACTTCCATTAAGTTCGGGGTTCGGGCCGAACATCTGGCCCATGTTCGGCCTGTTCGGCCCGAACCCAAACATCCAGGTGTTCGCCCAACACTAGGACTGACTTAGTCTTTGGGCAGGCAGTCACACGGCGTGCAGGCAGAGATGCTGTGTGTGAGGATTGACTTAGTCTTCAGGCAGGCAGTCAGTAGTCACACGGCATTCAGGCAGAGATGCTGTCTGTGGGGACTGACTTAGTCTTCGGGCAGGAAGTAGCACTCTGGGATCCATGCCTCATTCATTTTGATAAAGGTGAGGTACTGAACACTTTTTTGACCTAGGCGACTTCTCTTCTCACTGATAATGCCTCCAGCTTTGCTGAAGGTCCTTTCTGACAGGATGCTTGAGGCAGGGCAAGCCAGAAGTTGGATGACAAATTGTGACAGCTCTGGCTACAGGTCAAGCCTGCGCACCCAGTAGTCCAGGGGTTCATCACTGCTCAGAGTGTCTATATCCGCACTTAAGGCCAGGTAGTCGGCTACCTGCCGGTCGAGGCGTTGGTGGAGGGTGGATCCGGAAGGGCTAAGGCGAGGCGTTGGATTAAAGAATGTCCGCATATCTGACATCACCATGAGATCGCTAGAGCGTCCTGCCCTTGCCTGCATGGACATGGGAGGAGGAAGATTACTGGCCGTGGCACCTTTATTCCGTTGTGCTGTGACATCACCCTTAAACGCACTGTAAAACATACTTGCCAGCTTGTTGTGCAAGTGCTGCATCCTTTCTGCCTTCTGGTAATTTGGTAACATCTCTGCCACTTTGTGCTTATACCGAGGGTCTAGTAGCGTTGCCACCCAGTACAGGTCATTCCCCTTGAGTTTTTCTATACGGGGGTCCCTCAACAGGCTGGACAGCATGAAAGACCCCATCTGCACAAAGTTGGATGCCGACCTACTAGCCATTTCCTCTTGCTCTTCCTCAGTGATGTTAAGTAAGTTCTCCTCCTCCCCCCAGCCACGAACAATACCACAGGAAAGGTGAGCAGCACAAGCCCCCTGCGACGCCTGCTGTGGTTGTTCTTCCGCCTCTTCCTCCAAAAAAACACATTCCTCATCTGACTCCTCTTTCCCAGACGACTCCTCATCCTCCTCCCCACCTCCTCTGTGCTGCGGCAGGTGTTGATGACAAATCTGGTACTGGTCTTGATGTTTTCCACAACTCTTCCTCCTCTTCCTGTTCACGCTCCTCTACAGCTTGATCCACCACTCTATGCACTGCATGCTCCAGGAAGAAAGCATATGGGATCAAGTCGCTAATGGCGCCTTCACTGCCACTCACCAGGTTTGTCACCTCCTCAAACGGACGCATGAGCCTGCAGGCATTACGCATGAGTGTCCAGTACTTCGGCCAGAAAATGCCCAGCTCCCCAGAGCATGACCTTTGAGTGTAGCTGTACAGATACTCATTGACGGCTCTCTCCTGTTGTTGCAGGCGGTCAAACATGAGGAGTGTTAAATTCCAGCGAGTCGGGCTATCGCAAATCAAGTGCCTCACCGGCAAGTTGTTTCTCTGCTGAATATTGGCAAAGCGCGCCATGGCCGTGTAGGAACACCTGAAATGCCCCCACACCTTCCTGGACTTCTTCAGGACCTCCTGTAAGCCTGGGTACTTACACACAAATGTTTGGATTCAGCACATGTGCTATGCAGGGTACTTGTGTCAACTTTCCTAAACTCAAAGCCGACAAGAGATTGCTGCCGTTGTCACACACCACGTTGCCGATCTCCAATTAGTGCGAGGTCAGCCACTGATCCACCTGTTTGTTCAGAGCAGCCAGGAGAGCTGCTCCAGTGTGACTCTCGGTTTTGAGGCAAGACATGTCGAAGATGGTGTGACACCGTCGTACCTGGCATGCAGCATAGACCCTGAGGAGCTGGAGGTGTGTAGTTGGAGAGGAGATCGCAGCACCAGTAGAGTAGCACTGCCACTCAGCCGAGGAGGACGACAGAGAAGAGGATGTAGCAGGAGGAGTAAGAGAGGAGGTGGCAGCAGGCCTACCTGCAAGCTGTGGAGGTGTCACAACTAGGTCCGCTGCACAGCCTCGTACTCCCTGCTTGCCAGCGGTCACCAGGTTGACCCAATGTGCTGTAAAAGTAATTTACCTGCCCTGACCGTGCTTTGCAGACCAGGCACCTGTGGTCAGATGGACCCTTGACCCAACGCTGTTTGCCAGAGATGACACCACTTGCCTTTTAACTTCACGGTACAGTTTAGGTATCACCTTTTTTGGAAAAATAATTGCGACCTGGTGTCTTCCACTGCGGTGTCCCAATCGCCACAAAAATTCGGAAGGCCTCAGAGTCCACCAGCTGGTATGGTAACTGTTCCACCAAGCCAGCTGTCAGACGCCGGGCAAGGGGGTGACTGGCAGACATTGGCTTCTTCCGCTCAAAGATTTCCTTAACGGACACCTGGCTGCTGTGGGCAGAGGAGCAGGAACAGCTCAAGGTGAGAGTCGGAGTGGAGGAGGGCAGTGGTGCTCATCCGGATTCCAGATATCCGGGTAACCCAGATAATCGAATTTTTTTCAGCTATCCGACTGGATTCGGATCCCAAATACCTGGGCCCAAATCCGGAAAACACTATGCGGATATTTGGTCACATACCCGGATATCCGCGGATATCCGGCGGATATCCGAATCCGAATACTGTAACTAAGGAGATGACATGATTGAGCCAATCAGAGGGCTCCCAGCAGAAGCCCTAGCAACCAATCATAGAAGGGAACCCTGGCCAGCCCCACCTGACCTCATTGAGCCAATCAGAGGGCTCCCAGCCTAAGTCCTGGCACCCAATCACAGAAAGGAACCCTGGCCAGGCCCCCTGTATAATAAGGAGAGTTGCCATGATGAGAAATATCATCCTTGCTTGTGAATGCTCACTGAGAGACATGCTCCAGTGCTGCTGGCCTAGCAAGTGCTGTATACAGTGATAAACCTAAAGCTGTTCAGTGATTAACCCCTTCACTATCACTACACTATTGTTATATTGTTAATTAGGTAGCTAGCTTGATTTCATTCAGTGACAGTCAGAGTGTGTGCTGCAGGGCGGCTGCAGGCAGCTGCTATGTGTCTGTGTGTGTGTGTGCTGTGCACAAACCAGGCCAGCTACTGCCTGCTGGCTTGCCATTAGCCTTAGCTACAGTATAGGTTAGGGAATAGGATTACGGTGTTATTGTGTAGTTAGTACTGTAGTACTGCAGTCAGTGCTAGTTAGTTGTTAGAGACGAGTAGTAGTACTACTGTGTTAGCTTACTACAGAACTGCTGAGCAGTGCCAGTGTGACAGTTAGTGTGCACTAGTGTCTTCTCCTCTGCTGTCTGACTGTCACTCGGCATGTGGAACTTGGCATGTGGCATGTGGCACGTGGCACATGGCACTTGGCCCGTGGTACTTGGCACTTGGCATATGGCACTTGGCACGTGGCAAGTGACAATTGGCACATGCCACTTGGAACTTGGCACGTGGCACTTGGAACTTTGCACTTGGCACATGGTACTTGGCACATGGCATGTGGCACATGGCACGTGGCACATGGCACTTTGAATTTGGCTCATGGCACACGGCATGTGGCACTTTCCACGTGGCACTTTCCACGTGGCACTTTCCACGTGGCACTTTGCACTTGGCACGTGGCATGCGCCACGTGACAAGTGCAAAGTGCCATGTGCAAAGTGCCAATTGCAAAGTGCCAAATGCAAAGTGCAAAGTGTGCAGTGCCAAGTGCAAAGTGCCACGTGCCAAGTGCAAAGTGCCACGTGCCAAGTGCAAAGTGCCAATTGCAAAGTGCCAAGTGCAAAGTGCCAAATGAAAAGTGCCAAATGCAAAGTGCCAAGTGCAAAGTAAAGTGCAAAGTGCCAAGTGCAAAGTGCCAAATGCAAAGTGCCAAGTGCAAAGTCAAGTGCAAAGTGCCAACTGCAAAGTGCCACTGCCAAGTGCAACCTCCGGCATGCTCCTGGCACGTACCACTTGGCACGTGGCACTTGGCATGTGGCACTTGGCACATAGTACTTGGCACGTGGCATGTGGCACTCGGCACATGGCTCATGGCATGTGGCACTTGGCATGTGGCACTTTGCACGTGGCACTTTGCACGTGGCATGTGCCACGTGACAAGAGTGCAGTGCCAAGTGCAAAGTGCCACATGTCAAGTGCAAAGTGCCAAATGCCAATTGCCAAGTGCAAAGTGCCAAGTGCAAAGTGCCAAATGCAAAGTGCAAAGTGCCAAGAGCCAAATGCAAAGTGCCAAATGCAAAGTGCCAAATGCAAAGTGCAATGTCCCAAGTGCAAAGTCAAGTGCAAAGTGCCAAGTGCCACCTGCCACTGCCAAGTGCAACCTCCGGCATGCTGCTTGGCACGGGGCACTTGGCATGTGGCACTTGGCACATGGTAGTTGGGACATGGCACTTGGCATGTGGCAGGTGGCACTTGGCATGTGGCACATGGCACTTGGCATTTTGCACTTGGCACGTGGCACTTGGCACATGGCTCATGGCACTTGGCTCATGGCACACGGCATGTGGCACTTGGCACTTTGCACATGGCACTTGGCACGTGTCACATGGCATGTCCCATGTGTCACGTGCCACGTGACAAGTGTGCAGTGCCAAGTGCCACGTGCCAAGTGCAAAGTGCCACATGCAAAGTGCAAAGTGCCAAGTGCAAAGTGCCAAATGCAAAGCACAAAGTGCCAAGTGCAAAGTCAAGTGTCAAGTGGAAAGTGCCACGTGCCACTGTCAAGTGCAACATCCGGCATGCTCATGGCACATGGCACTTTGCACTTGGCACGTGGCACATGGCACTTGGCACGTGGCACTTGGCACTTTGCACTTGGCACTTTGCATGTGGCAGTGCCAAGTGCAAAGTGCCATGTGCCAAGTTCAAAGTGTCAAGTGCAAAGTGCAAAATGCAAAGTGCCAAGTGCAAAGTGCCAAATGCAAAGTGCCAAATGCAAAGTGCTACGAGCCACTGCCAAGTGCAACCTCCGGCATGCTCCTTACAGACGTTACACCTGCTGCTGCTGCATTGCCCTGCTCTTGCTGCCTTTGCTGCTCCCACCGCCAGGGTGCCACAGGCCACTGCTGCTTTGCTGATACCACCTATATTTAACCCAAAACACAATTGCTGCGTAATTTTTTGGAGGTGTCTGGGCTGAAAACTGTCATGTCCCAGATGTGCGGTTGGACTTTGGACACAATGTGGGCTGCACGGCCGCTGTCTGGAACCTAGTCCTGATGTTAATTGACAGCCATTTTTTTTTTTGGGGGGGGGGGGGATTTTAAGCCCCCACATCATCAATTAGTATTTCCCTTTAAAAAAACATAATGCTACATGCCTCATTTACTCTAAAAAACGTTTTAAAAGCAATTTAAAGCCCACTTCCCGGATACTGGGGTCGGATATCCGATTCTATTCAAATACCGCAATATCTGGGTATCCAGATCAATTCGGATTTTGAAAAGGGGTATCCAAGCACCCCTGGAGGAGGGTGGCTGTGAAGGTGCAAGGGATAAAGTGGCTGAAGATGCTGCACCTGAAGGAGGAGGAGGGTGGCTTTGTGTTTGTGTGCTGCTTTTCGTCAGGTGGTCATCCCATTGCTGTTTGTGCTTTTTCCTTATGTGCCTTCGTAAGGCAGTTGTCCCTACGTGGGTCTTGGTCTTTCCACGACTCAATTTTTGGTGGCAGAGAGTACAGATGGCAGTGCTGTCATCTGAGGCAGACACACACAAAGACACATTTATGCCAGTTGAATACGTATCTAACAACCTGTCCCTTACCGAACGCATGACTCGCCTTCAGGCTAGAGAAATGTTTTGGATCTTTAAATTAAGAACATTGAAACCAGAAGGACTCAATGAATGCCTGGAGCACAATTACTAATCTAGCTCCGACATTAAGTACAAATTTTTCCGAACTAGCCTGTCACCTGGGTCCCAATTGCGCCAATGTATTTTAATATATATTTTGTTTTTCACCAATTATCACAGAAATCCAGTACACTAGCAATGAGACACAATGAGAAGTCCCATCGCCATCTAGCAGCCAAATAATTTAATACATCAACTCCTGGTCCTATCTTTTCTATGATTCCAGCGTAGGACTGGCAAAATACATTGCCTTCCTATGCTATGCCCCTTTCCAATATGGCCCCGCCACTACTTCCTGTGATGACATCATCACGCACCCTCCCCCTTCCCTAATCTGCTGGGAGTGTGCACACCTGCAGCTGCTTAAACAAATCAAGTAAGGTTATATAATGCAGAGACAGGGAACGTCCTGTAGAGGCTCCCTATGCTACATGATTTCTGTCATTTGGTGAGTGTTACAACGTTGTTTTCTGGTCTCCATTGTATCCTGCCTTTTTACTCCCCCTGCTGACTGAACATGTATTATACTGTGCACAATGTACTGCAATGCTTTTAAAGGTCAGTGACCATTTCCTATTACTGCTCACTGAAATGCTTGCAGCGCTGCCTGGATTTTGTCTTTTGTTTAGAACTGGCCAAGTCTTTAGTACTTCTTATGTACGTACGTACGTACGTACGTATGTATGTATTTATATATATATGTGTGTGTGTGTGTGTGTGTGTGTGTGTGTGTGTGTGTGTGTGTGTGTGTGTGTGTGTGTGTGTGTGTGTGTGTGTGTGTGTGTGTGTGTGTGTGTGTGTGTGTGTGTGTGTGTGTGTGTGTGTGTGTGTGTGTATATATATATATATCTGTGTTTTATATTATATCACTCCTATGGGCGCATGGCTAATTTTAGAATACTATTCACTATGTTCCTAGTTCTTTTTAATTGATGATGTATACATTATCATCAACTTAACCCCACCCCACCCTTTTTTTTATCTGTATATAATTTATTTTTTTCCATATATATATCTATCATTCATCTAGAAGGTGCATAACAATAATGGTATTGTGCATTACGGAAAATGGAGCTTAGACTAAACCATCAAGTTTGCCCTTAGACATGAGACACAGTAGTGTGTTCTCTTTGATGTGTGTGTGCGTGCGCATAAATATGCGTTTGCATATGCACAGCATGGAATCAACTATTAGGGCATGGATAAATCTGCCAAATGAAATCATGTTGTGCTATTTATTCATTTATATATGTACTCTGACTGTTATTATTTTTATAATTTTTTATGAAATATGTATATGTATATATATTGAGGAACTCTTCTTGCTGTTCTAGGCACTGTATTGGTCTGAGGAAGCGAGCTCAGACCCGCGAAACGCGTTGCCTGTGCTCAAATAAAAATCTTTTGTAAGTTTACAGAGATTTCGTCATTGTGGTAAGATAACTTATTTTTCTTTTTGTTTTCAAACTGGTTTTAAAAGCTTTTATTCAAATCAGGGCGCCTCTTTCCCTTATTGTGCATCGCTTGACACCTCCAAAATTGCACCAACAACAGGTACTTCATCATTCTCACACCTTACTTCCATACTGAAGCCTAACTCAGACATATGAGGTGGTGTAACATGCTTAGCCCCTTCGTCTTGTAACAATAATGGCTGTGAATCAGTTAATTCCCCATCAAATAACTCCTGCAAACTGTCAAATGTAGTGGATGTGGTGCTAGTAGTAGCAGTGGTGGTGTTAAGTAGGGTGCCAGAATCAGAGCAGGAGGAGGAAGATATGTCATGGTTCTGTGCGGAAGCTGAGGAAGATGATGTGTTAAATGTCTGTGTTGGCTGTGTTAAATAGTCAACTACGTCCTGACAACCTTGGGGGTTGATGGCACGTGCCTTCTGAACACTGTACTTTGGTCAAGGGCCGCACAAAATCACGCCAGCATGACCTAGAACAGACCTGCCGGGTGGCCTGCCTCTGGCTCTGCCCCTGCCTGTTTTGTCCATATTGGGGGGATTGTTATGATCATGTCTGCAGCGTTTACTGCTGGCTGCAGTGGTATTGTAACCCAAGCAGTTCTGATGTCATTACATGCATTTTCTTGCATAGTTTGGTTTGCACTTAAACTAGTTGCTGATTCCATCTGCAGTCGCTCTGAAGTTAATGACAGTTTAATATGCTTTTGTGTAAACAAACATTGTCTGCTGCAATGGAGGGGCAATCCCTTTCCTGCAGGCTGCATATCATTGTCTGCCTTTTCCTGCTGTCAGCCTGTGATTAATTACCATTCACTTGTGTGGGAATCTGCAGGTCTGCTCCCATTGGATGACCTCAGTATAAAGAACTGCTTCCTGCAATGCTTGATGGGCTACCATAGTCTCAGATTCTGTCTGTTACTCTGCTCGTGCCCCACCTCGTTCCTAGTCCGTGTAGACTGCGCTGACTCCTGCGAAGGGGTCAGCGAGTCCTCCTAGTTCTGCTCTTGTTCTAGAAGTTGTTACTCTGCTTGTCTTGTGTCATATATTGGTTCATCGCCAATATATACGCATACTTGCGCATTTTGTTATTTTCCTTGTATTTGTGTTACGTTGATACATCAGTGTCGCTGATATATACGTACACGGACTGTTTATTTCCTGTGTTCAGTTAGGCAGCCTTCCAGCACGTTTTGGTAGTTTGCACGTATCGTGAGCACCCGTGCTGAGCTAGTATCCTGCTCCTGGTCCTGTTTGTGGATTGCGTTCATCTCTGCGAGGAGATAACGAATCCTTCTGAATCCTGTCCTGTTACTGCTTGTGGATTGCGTCCATCTCTGCGAAGAGATAGCGAATCCTTCTGAGTCCTGTTCCCTGTATTGCTCCAGTGCTAGTCAGTGTTCCTGCTTATGTCATATATCGGTTCATTGCCGATATATACATATGTTAGTCAGACGTTACAAATAGTTTCATTAATAGCTGTAATTGTAATACGCTAGGAAAACATACTTATTGTATATTTGTCTGTGTTACGTTCATCTATCTTGATCCTGCTATTTCCTGACTATCTTGTCCTGTCTTTGTGAGGCACGCCATCGCTGCAAACGCATTGGCTGCCTCATTCCAGTCTGTCTTATTGTGGACGCTTGCTGTCACTAAATAGTGGCTAGTTAAGCAAGCGTTCATTCTGTCTACCTGTCCTGATCTCCTCAGTCCTGGTTTATGCGCTCAGCGCTACTTTGCGCTGAGACATTATTACAAAAGTGTTGTTTGTGGCTGTTCGGATCTGCACCGGCTCTGTGCACCACAATCTCCTATTGGAGTCAGTCCTCTCCTCCACTAAACTGGGGATATCCTGATCCCTTGTGCTGGTGTGTGTACCTCCTTCACGTCAGTTTATGTGTTGCATGCTGACTTGGAGATTACACCTCCAAGCCTAACAGGGATGAAGTGAAAGGTATGCACTGACTGGACTAATAAAATGTGCAGTCACAGAGATGCAGTGAAATGTATGCACTGACTTTTGGTATAATACAATGTGCAGTCACACAGATGCAGTGAAAGGTATGCACTGACTGGTTTTATAACACAATGTGCAGTCACACAGATGCAGTGAAAGGTATGCACTGACTGGTAGAGATGGCCCAAACGTCCGATTTTCGGTTCGCGAACCGCAATAGACTTTAATGGGGAGGCAAACTTTGAAAACTAGAAAAAATTATGCTGGCCACAAAAGTGATGGAAAAGATATTTCAAGGGATCTAACATCTGAGTTTTTGCATGGATGAGTGGGATAAACGCCAAAAGTCCCGAGAAAAAATCTGGATTTGACCCAAAGCAGCGTTTTAAGGACAGAAATCACATTGAATGCTAAACTGCAGGCCGAAAGTGCTTTAAAACATCTTACATGTGTATACATCAATCAGGGAGTGTCATTAGAGTACTGATTCACACTGACACACCAAACTCACTGTGTAATGCACCGCAAACAGCTGTTTGCGTAGTGACGGCTGTGCTGGACTGGTGCGCACCATGGCGAGATTGTTCTTCCTCACTCAGTGATGTCAGGTAATGTCTGGCTGCCTTATCAACTTTCAATGGTTCTTTCTCTACCGTTGTTAAAGCTTACATCTATTTTTTTAAATACTTGTTCTGCTTGCTGTTCAGTTCCTGCAACGAGAATCTTATGGAGGGCAAGTCTGCCATTGCGAGTGACCACTGGTAATGGCCGGGGAATCCTGGTTCGATTTCGGTCCGGAGGGTGAGCCTAAGAAGCGGCTACCACCCCCGCACATCCAAGGAAGGCAGCAGGCATGGCATGCATGTCCCGAGGTAGTGACCAAAAATAACAATACAGGAGGACTTTCGAGGCTCTGCTGTATATGTGAAAGTAATCAACTTTAAATCCTTTAACGAGAATCTGTTATGGAGGACAAGTCTGATGGTGCCTTCAATGCGACACACCAGGTTGGTCACCTCTTCAAGGAGGCGAGAATATGTTATGGAGGGCAAGTCTGCCATTGTGAGTGACCACGGGTAATGGCCGGGGAATCAGGGTTCTATTCCGGTCCAGAGTGGGAGCCTGAGACCCATGCTGCATAAGTAATGTACCTGCCCTGACCGTGCTTTGCAGACCAGGCATCTGTGGTTAGATGGACCCTTGACCCAGCGCAAGACGAACCAAATCGAAAGCATTTGCCAAGAATGTGTTATTATGGAGGGCAAGTCTGCCATTCATTCAACTGTGTGAAACTTTCTATGGTACTTTCTCAGTACCATAGTGACCACGGGTAATGGCCGGGGAATCCTGGTTCGATTCCAGTCCGGAGTTGGAGCCTAAGAAACGGCTACCACCACACATCCAAGGAAGGCAGCAGGCAGGCATGCACGTCCCGAGGTAGTGACCACAAATAACAATACAGGAGGACTTTTGAGGCCCTGCTGTATATGTGAAATGAATCAACTTTAAATCTTTAACGAGAATCTGTTATGGAGGGCAAGTCTGATGGTGCCTTCACTGTGACTCACCAGGTTGGTCACCTCCTTAAATGGCCGCATGAGCCTGCATGCATTTCGCATCAGTGTCCAGTTGTTGGGCCACAACATCCCCATCTCCCCAGATTGTGTTCTTCTACTGTAATTGTACAGGTACTGGGTGACGGCTTTCTCCTGTTCTAGCAGGCGAGAGAACATGACCAGGGTCAAATTCCAGCGAGTCGGGCTATCACATATCAAGCGTCTCACCGGCAAGTTGTTTCTCCGCTGAATGTCCACAAAGCGTGCCACTGAACACAAGAGGTAGGTATATGCAGTGATGACGTTGGTTCACTAAACACAACACGTAGGTATATGCAGTGATGGGGTGGGTTCACTGAACACAACAGGTAGGTATATGCAGTGATGAGGTGGGTTCACTGAACACAACAGGTAGGTATATGCAGTGATTAGGTGGGTTCACTGAACACAACAGGTAGATATATGCAGTGATGAGGTGGGTTAACTGAACACAACAGGTAGATATATGCAGGGATGAGGTGGGTTCACTAAACACAACAGGTAGGTATATGCAGTGATGAGGTGGGTGCACTGAACACAACAGGTAGGTATATGCAGTACTGGGTATTACAATGTGCACCTGTCAGACAGGTAGTCACTGAATGTGGTGGGCCTGGCAGTGGCACACACACACAGTATAAACAAGGCTGTATATGCAACACAAGTGTCAGTGGGACACATAGAACAAAAAAAAAATATCACAAGAACAAGATTAGCTCTCAAAAGAGCTGTTGTGGGGTGCTATTTTAGCAATAAGAATCAGCAAAGAGCAAGATAACAAGCCTATAACAGCCTAACTAATCTTTCCCTATGAGAGAGTCTGATGCAGCTGTCCCTTCTCTAATTAATGCAGGCACACGAGTGAGTGTAATGGCCGGCGGAGCCTGCCTTTTATAAGGGGGGGGAGTGGCTCCACGAGGGAGTGTAGCCTGATTGGCTACAATGTGCCTGCTGACTGTGATGTAGAGGGTCAAAGTTGACCCTAATGGTGCACTATGGGGGTGAACCGAACTTCCGGGAAAGTTCGCCTTACATGGTGAACGCGAACCACCGGAAGTTCACCGGGTACCGTTCGCCAGGCGAACCATTCCGGCCATCTCTACTGACTGGTATTATAAAACAATGTGCAGCCACAGAGATGCAGTGAAAGGTATGCACTGACTGCTGGTATAATACAATGTGCAGTCACACAGATGCAGTAAAAGGTATGCACTGACTGGTATAATAATACAATGTGCAGTCACAGAGATGCAGTAAAAGGTATGCACTGACTGATGGTATAATACAATGTTCAGTCACACAGATGCAGTGAAAGGTATGTACTGACTGTGCTGGGCCTGGCACAGTATAGCAATTAGCACGGGCCAGCTGCAACAGACAGGGCTGTATATGCAGTGTCAGTAGCACACAAAAAACAAAACACATCACAAGAACATTAGCTCTCAAAAGAGCTTTTTTGTGGTACTTTTCAGCAACAAATATCAGCAAGGAGCAAGCTAACAAGACCTAACTATTGCTTTCCCTATCTCTCCAGTAACCTCCCCCTTCTCTCACTAAGCAGGCAGCAGACAGAGTGAGAAAATAGCCGACGCAGCAGCGTTTTTATGGGGGGGGGGGGGGAGAGGGAGTGCTGCCTGATTGGCTGCCATGTGCCTGCTGACTGTGATGTAGAGGGTCAAAGTTTAGCCCAATGATGTGGTATAGGGGGCGGGACGAACTCGCTAAGTGTTCACGGTTCGCTGCAAATGACCGTTCGGGCCATCTCTAAAAGAGGGTGAAGTCTAGTGTGCCAATACACCTGTGCCTATAGGCTACTGTGATGTAAATCCAGGCCTGTCTTGTGTACTGTATCAAGTGCCCTTGTGGCCAGTTGTATGTTGAGAAGACCACTCAAAGCGTGCAGCAGAGAATATGTTCGCACAAGTCAACCATAAGGAATAGTAGATTTGAACACGTGGTACCTGCCTACTTTTATAGAAAAGAGACCCTTTTGATTTCAAAGTTACAGTTCCAGGTGTTACAATGAGTTAATATCCTGAGGGGGGGGGGGCAATTTAAATAAACTTCTCCTAAAGAGGCTTGAACTGGGTACCTACAGGTTACCCTAAATGTGAGTTGGGGCAGGGTATTGATTCTAATTGAGTTGTGGGTAGCAGGCTGCGGGTGCGCGTTGCGTTAGTGAAAGCAAGCATAAGACAATTCTGTATCTTTTCCTTCCCACAAATCTGTGATGGATGTAAGGTTGCCACCTTTTGGGTCAAAAAATACCGGCTTTGGGGGTGGCCTAAAAGTGGGAGGCGTCTGTCACAACCTTTTTTCCAGGTTCCTATAGATCTTGTTTTTCCAAGACCCTGTAGAGGCTTCCCACGGCGCCCTCCAGTACCCCATTGCCCCTTGTGGAACCCCCAAAGATTTCCGACAAGCACGGCGGTACTGTGCCTGTGCAAATATGGTTGTGCCTGTGCAGTAATCCGGAGCTACTCATAAACAAGTGGCTCCATGCTACTGTGCACGTGTGACCATGCTCACACGGGGGCAGCAAGACTGTGCTCGTGCTTGAAGAGGACTGCACCCCCGATCAGCTGCAGGGTCCAACTGACAGGAGCAAGGAGAACCTGGAAAACCTCTACAGGATCCAGAGGCTTCCCCCCTCTTAGCTAAGTGTTTCCCTTTTGAAGCTCAGGTTCACTTTACGATTCTGGAAGGGAGTAATGGGGGTGATGGAGGGTTGGGTGGTATAAGCAAGGCAGTACTTAGGGCAAAGGGGTCAACTGCTCCAAGAGTGCTGCGAGACCCCTCCAATATCTCCCACCACCATCTTGTGCTCCCCATGGCCCTTACATGATTTGAGGCTGCTAGATTGTCCCCCCGAAGGTTTCCCATCACCATGTGCTCCCAAAGGCCTCTACACAATTTGTGCTGGCTAGACTCCAGCCCCCCCCCCCCCCCCCCCCAAGTTTCCCATAATCTTGTGCTTCCCAAGACCTCTACACAATTTGTGGTTGCTAGACTTCCCTATAAAGAAAGTATCCTGCCGCCTTGTGCTTCCCTGGGATGCCTGCAGACAGTATTATAACTGTCCTGGCACACTGCTGTGTTTATATTCTCTGTCTCTGTCAAATCATGCAGGGACCCTGGGGAGCATGGCTCAGTTAGGGGACCAGGGGGCTGAATTTGCTGGCGGGCCATCTTTCCTTGAATGGCCCCTGGGTATGAGGACTGCATGAAGGTGTGGGGAGATGAGTGGGATAATAGAGGATGGGGTGACTGAGGGTGCTGGGGCATAGAAGTGAAGGCTGGTTTAAGGCAAATCAGGTAAGTGGAGGTCCAGAGGTGCCACTGAAGTTTAGGCGCCTCCATAGGTGCTTATATTAAATAGGAACTGTAACCAAGGATTGAACTTCATCCCAGTCAGGTGTGTGTCACAGCTGCACATTTGTAATACCAGCCATTGCATACCTGTTCACTGCATCTGTGTGACTGCACGCTGTTTTATATACCAGTCCGTGCATACCTGTTAACTGCACCTGTGTAACCGCACATTGTTGTACCAGCAGTCATTGCAACCTTTTCACTGCACCTGTGTAACCGCACATTGTATTAGTCAAGTCAGTGCATACCTTTCACTTCATCCCCCCCCAATATGGACAAAACAAGAGGCAGGCAACCCGGCAGGTCTGTTCGAGGTCGCGCTGTCATGATTTCGTGCGGCCCTCGACCAAAGTACAGTGTTCAGAAGGCATGTGCCATCAACCCCCAATATTGTCAGGACATAGTTAACTATTTAACACAGAACACCTCATCTTCCTCAGCTTCCGCACGGAAGCGTGACATATCTTCCTCCTACTGCTCTGATTCTGGCACCCCACTTAACACTCAGTCAGCAGCCACCACCAAAGTGCTATCATCCCAGGACTCAGCGGTGTGGAAATTTTTTTGTGTCTGCCTCAGATAAGAGCAATGCCATCTGTACTCTCTGCCACCGAAAATTGAGCCGTGGAAAGACCAAGACCCACATAGGGACATCTACCTTACGAAGGCACATGATTACAAAGCACAAACTGCAATGGGATGACCACCTGAGGGAAAGCAGCCCACAAAAGCAAAGCCACACACCGCAGTGTAAGATACCAGGCCGCAATTATTTCTCAGAAGAGGAGATACCCAAACTGTACTATGATGTTGAACGGCAAGTGGTGTCATCTCTGGCACACAGCGTTGGGTCAAGGGTCCATCTGACCATGTGGTCTGCAAAGCACGGTCAGGCCTGCCTGAAGACTAAGTTAGTCCCCACACACAGCATCTCTACCTGCAGGCCGCTTGACTGCCTTCTCCGCCACCGCCAACAGAGTCTAGGACTCCAGGCAGATTCCTGAATTTTTAACAAAACAAAAGGTATGTACATGTGTCAATTCCTCTTCATGATCGTTACCTTGTCGCGGTGAAGGGGCTTGTGTTTCACAATAAAGCACCCAAGATAATAAGGTTGTTGCTTCATTGTTCACAGACCAAATTCGGTCAGCTGGACCGTCACTCTTGTTCTGTCATTGAGCTACCTCAGCCCAGCGACCATATGGGCTTGAAAACCGCTATTGCATGCACTCTCACCATGGTGTGCACCAGTCCAGCACGGCCGTCACTACACAAACAGCTGTTTGCGGTGCGTTACACAGCGAGTTTGGTGCGTCAGTGTGAAGCAGTACACTAATTACACTCCCTGATTGATGTATACACATGCAAGATGTTTTAAAGCACTTTAGGTCTCCGATTAAGCATGCAATGTGATTTCTGCCCTTAAAACGCTGCTGTGCGTCAAATCCTAAACAACTTTTGGTGTGTATCCCACTCCGCCATGCCCCCCTCCAGGTGTTAGACCCTAGAAACATCTTTTCCATCACTTTTCTGGCCATTATAAATGTTTCTAGTTTTCAAAGTTCGCCTCCCCATTGAAGTCTGTTGCGATTTGCAAAAGTTTGCGTGAACCAAACTTTTGCGGAAGTTCGCATTCGAGGTTCGCGAACCGAAAATCGGAGGTTCCAGCCATCTCTAGTACAGACCAAGAGGCTGTTTTTTATAATAGGAAACACAGAGAGCCCAATATAGTGTAGTATGTATTGGAAACCGTGGATAAATGTAAGTGTGAGATGAATATTCACAAACATGGGTTACCTCTTAGGCAACCACTGTAGAGAAGGTGAGGAGATAAGATGCCACTCTCTGTAGATCAGAAAAGTAGGGGTAGGTCACCCCTCCACCAGGGGTGGACACAGTATTATCTTAAGAGAACAGAGGCGCCAGCAGGATAAAAGGTAATAAAAATTTTAAAATTTGCTGGGAGGCAGTGATGGACTTACCTCCGGAAAGCAGATTCGAAATACTGTCTAAATTAAACAAATGTAGTATTGGTACCCCAAAAGATGCAACGCGTTTCTCAGGCACAGCCCGCTTCATCAGGCAATAAGATAGGGGACAAACAGTAGCTCGTTAGTAGCACAAATAGCTACTGTGAGCTACTGACGAGCTACTGTTTTTCCCCTATCTTATTGCCTGATGAAGCGGGCTGTGCCTGCGAAACGCATTGCATCTTTTGGGGTACCAATAATACATTTATTTGTTTAATTCAGACAGTATTTTGAGTCTGCTTTCCAGAGGTAAGTCCATCACTGCCTCCCAGCAAATTTTAACATTTTTATTACCTTTTATCCTGCTGGCGCCTCTGTTCTCTTACGATAATACTGTTTTTTATAATGTTGCAGATTCTAAATTATATGGATTACTGTATAATAAATGCTTACTCAGCCAGTTTATTTGTGATCCTCCTAGTTACTCCTGATATAGCCTGATGAAGAGGGCATAGAGCCATGAAACTCGTTGCAAAATTTGACGCTATGATAAAGAAAATGTTTTGCTGAAAAATTGACTTGTGTGAGTCTACTTGGGGAGGTTAGTCTACCACTACTTCCCTTTTTAAACAGTTTTTAAACATTTTACTCTATTTTGGCACCCTTGGTGGTGGGGGTTGGGTCAAATCTTCCCACCTGCTGTTAAAGTGGCTACCTTAGCGGTAACCCACCTTTGTGAGAACCTGTCCTTTGTCACTTTATATTGTCATTTGATACTAACATACTACACTATCAGGGGCTCTCGATTTCTCTCCATTGTTTTTGCTAGCACATATCAAAGGCTAACTGGGAACATACCCAGTGTGTGAGATGGAAGATGTGTTTTTCATAGATGGCCAGAAATTATTTAATCTCACTGGCATTCAGTTTCTGCTGGATTTTTGTGCAAAAACGTTTTCCGATTAATTTTCGGAACCTTTTTTCCTTTAATTTACTAAAATGTGTCAAGCAAGATCTAGTATACATTTTGAGTATAATCAAAACTTAAAACACAAAATCAAACCAGAACAAAATTTTCTAAATTACTCCCAAAAATCTCTGATCATTTACACTTCCAAGTTGCTCAACCTGCACTTATACAAATGTAAAGGTGGCCATACATCTAATTAGAGAGAGAGATCTGTCAGCTGCCCATACAATGCAGGCCGATTCCTGATCGATTTCAACATGAAATCACTCATGAATTGGCCACGTCCGCCACCTCGCCGCTGTCCCCCTAGTGTATAAATTAACCCCTATATTTGCATTTATACATTACCTATCCTGTGTCGCCCACCTTGCGGTGCCCATCCCTATTTTGGGATAACTCGCAAATTACTGTATTGAATTCAATACAAAAATAAAATTAGTTTGCCACCAGATGTTGATAATGTTGCGTGACCCAGGCCTCATTAACACCGATCGCTGGGGAACATGTCACTATCAGAGGTACACAACGAAGGATCAGCACATGAATGGTGAGTACAAGCCGACTCGAGTAAAAGACCCCTCCCATGTCTCCCCCTTGTGCATGATGCAGAATGTGCTTTGGAAGCTAAGCTTCAGCTTCCATCAGGGCAGTTTCTAAGCTAAATTGCTCCCAGGGTGAGGGTGTAAAAATTGCACCCCTCGTTAGAGAACATATTTGTGATGTGGTATTTAGCCGCCCCTAGTATAGGTAGCCAGGTATAGGTGCCCCCAATATAGGTATCCAGGTATAGATGCCCCCAGTATAGGTAGCCAGGTATAGGTGCCCCCAGTAAAGGTAGCTAGGCATAGGTTTCCCCAGTATAGATAGCCAGGTATAGGTGTCGCAATATAGGTATCCAGGTATAGGTGTGCCCAGTATAGGTAGCTAGGTATAGGTGCCCCAGGATAGGTAGCCAGGTATAGAAGCCAAAAATATATGTATCCGGGTATAGGTGCCCCCAGTATAGTTAGCTAGGTATAGGTGGCCCCGGTATAGGTAGCTAGGTATAGGTGCCCTCAATATAGGTATCCAGGTATAGATGCCCCCAGTACAGGTAGCCAGGTATAGGTGCCCCAGTAAAGGTAGCTAGGTATAGGTTTCCCCAGTATAGATAGCCAGGTATAGGTGCCCCAATATAGGTATCCAGGTATAGGTGTGCCCAGTATAGGTAGCTAGGTATATGTTCCCCAGTATAGGTAGCCAGGTATAGGTGCCCCAGCATAGGTAGCCAGGTATAGGTGCCCCAATATAGGTATCTAGGTATAGGTGCCCCCAGTATAGGTAGCTAGGTATAGGTGCCCTCAATATAGGTATCCAGGTATAGGTGCCCCCAGTATAGGTAGACAGGTATAGGTGCCCCCAGTAAAGGTAGGTATAGGTGTCCCCAGTATAGATAGCCAGGTATACGTGCCCCAAAATAGGTATCCAGGAATAGGTGTCCTCATTATAGGTTAGCCAGGTATAGGTGCCCCATATGTTAGCCAGCAAAAGGTGCCCCCCACCCCCTGAAGTGATCCCCGGCACTGTTACTGACTGTGCCTCTCTCCAGTGCTGATCGTAGCACCCCTGCCACTTATAGCTCCGGTCTTCTTTGTGAGGAGCATCAGGAGTTGGCATCAACAAGGTCATGGCACCATCAATGTCATGATGCCGAATCCCAATGCTACGTACAGAGAAGACCGGAGCTGTATGCCGTGGGGCTGCTGTGATCGACACTGGAGAGAGGCACGGTGAGTAAAAGCGTCAGGGATTGCTGCAGGGGGCGGAGGGCACCTAATGCTGGCTAATCTATACTAGACAATTGGGGCAGATTTATCAACACAAGTTTGTGCAAAATGGAGGGAAAACTATTGCAAAAGTGATGTGTCCAATTAACTTTAAATTCAGATCCTGAGTAGGAGTGCATATCTATTTGTTCTCCCTGCTTAAAAGCATTGTTATACTCTAAAGCCTGGTATACACTTTCAATTATGATTGTTGAATCACTGACCAATTTTGCCAAATTCACCAGAATGCGGGTAGCAGGTCAGGGTGCGGGTAGCAAGCTGTGCTTGCGGTTTGGGTCCGGGTCTGAAAAATTAGACCCGCACAGACCTCTAGAATGAGTCATAGTGGATCAAACATTTAAATAGTCTGTGTAACCACATGGGTTGAACAGAGAATATGATTTTACTGTAGACCTGTAATTTAATTGATTGATCATCGTTGTTATCATATTTTCATTAAAAAATATATATTTTAATCCTCAGGAGCTAGTCAGGTTCTGGGGGTGAATTGGGGAAATATTACCTAGTGCTAACTATTTTGTGTGATTTTGTCCAGAGACACCGGGTATGAAAGTGGTTAAGGTTTTGTATCTGGTTATTTGTTTATTTGCAAAGTGTCACTAGGTGACACTGTGTGGAATCTTGGGCCACATGAGATAAGATTGCTGGGTGACATGATTGAAGCCAAGTAGTAGAATATGCAGCCTTGGCTTGAAAATGTGGGTCCAGCCTTCCCAATGCATCATCTCAATACAAGGTTTTCTACTTTGATCATGTGCCAAAGGGTCTGTGATACTGATGGGATTTTATGATATGTGTGTATTTAAGACTTTTCAGATGTGAAATTTTGCATTTGAAAAAGTATCATAATAGGTGAAAAAGTAGACCATTATTGTAAAAGTATTTTGAGTACCGTAATTTTCAGACTATAAGACGCTCCTGACCATAAAATGCACCTGGTTTTAGGCTTCTTGCACACAGGGATGTTACAGGCGCACGTTAGTGCAGCCTGTAACGCTCCCTCAACGCACAGCAATGTAACACAAGTGGGCTGTTCACACTGCATGCTGTGCGTTCTAGGCGGCTAAGCCGCGTTAGACTGTTTGCACATGCTCAGTCATGTTGGGGAGGAGGGGAGAGCGACCGGTCACATGGCTAATTAATATTCACTGCACTCAGTGACGTGCAGTGTTTACTTTCTGGAACGGCCGCTCTGTGTGGCGATTGGCCGAGCGGGACCACGTGATGCTGCATGCGTCCAAGAGTACGCATCACGGACGCCAGAGTGAGCTGCACAACGCGGCTCACTCCGACGTCCACACCAGAGAGCACCAGGCGTTGCGTTAATGGCACGTTGTGTGCCCTATAACGTCCCCTAAACGCAACGTCCTGGTGTGTCACTAGCCTTAGAGAACAAAAATCAGGGGAAAATTATATATTAAACCTGGTGCATCCAATGTGCAGGGGCATCTTGTGGATGTTCTCGTCCAATTAATATGTACCCCTTGTACCTCTTTTGCCCCCCTTGTATTCTCCTCTGTCCACCTGGTGTCCTCCTCTGTCCCCCTAGGGTCCTCCTCTGTCCCCCTAGGGTCCTCCTCTGCCCCCCTGGTGTCCTCTTCTGCCCCCCTTAGTGTCTTCCTCTGTTCCCCTGGTGTCTTCCTCTGTCCCCCTTGGTGTCCTCTTCTGTCCCCCTTAGTGGCCTCCTCTGCCCCCCTTGGTGTTCTCCTCTGTTCCCCTTGGTGTCCTCATCTGCCCCCTTTCTTCCTCTCTGCCCCTTGGTGGCCTCCTCTGTCCCCCTTGGTGTCATTCTGTGTGCTCTTGTGTCTGTTGTGCCCGCCCATTTGTGTCCCCCTGTGTGCTTTGTTTGTGTCCCCCTCTGCACTCTGTTTGTGCCCCACTGTATGTTCTGTTTGTCACCCTTTGTACTCTGTTTGTGTCCCCATGTGTGTTCTGTCTGTGTCCCCCTGTGTGCTCGGTGCTCTCTGTTTCCGTCTGTGTGCTCCACTTGTGTCCCTGTGTGACTTGTGTCCCTCTGTTTGTGTACCCCCATCCTCCTCTGCTTCTCCCGTTCTCCTCTGCTTCCCCAGTGAACAGTAATTGGCATCGGCGTGTCTCTCACCTGATCCGAGGGAGCCCACGGTGATCAGCTGTTTCTCTTCTTCGCTCTTCCACTAGTGCCAGCTTCTGCTGATCGTGTCATTAAACAACCGGCACTTTGGGGAAAGTGAGGAAGATGAGAAGCAGCTGATCGCCATGGGCTCTCTTGGGTCAGAGAGATGTGCCAATTCCAATTACTGTTTACCACCGGGAAAGGAGGACAGTAGGAAGTTGAGGACAGGGGGACAATGCAGGGAGTCCTCGACATTACGACGGGTTGGCAATTCATATCAGCGGGCGTAAGTTGGGGAATCCCTGTATTTGGACTATAAGATGCAGGGACTTTTTCTCCCCACTTGTGGAGGAGAAAAAGTGTGTCTTATAGTCTGAAAAATATAATTTCTTGCTTGCTGGTAGTTCAAAAGGCATTTTATTGACAAGATGTGTCCAGCCACACATAACTATAAAATCTGTAGAAGATTAGACAAATCTCACTCATCCTCTCATCACCCACCACAGTATGCACTTTGTGATACAATGTCCTTTCACCATCAGGGGATGCCCTCCCCACAAGTACTTGACTCACTGGATATATACACCATTCTATTTGGCTCTCCTCCTGCCCCTCTGGCTCCTTCCAACACCGCGCTGCCACATAATAATTCCAAACTGACCTTAGTGCTTTGCAGAGGGGGACAAGTGACAATTGCAGAAATCGTGAAGTGCCCAAGTGACAAATGCAGTCATTGTGAAGCCCCCAAATGACAAATGCAGTTAACATGAGACACCCAAGTGACAAATGCAGCAACATTTAGGTCTCTATGCAGAAATCCCTAGGCCCCCCCAAGTGCAAAAGTTATTACATTCCAAATGACAAATGCATCAACATTTCAAAGCAGGGAAAAAGGGACACTAAGACACATTAGCTCCCACACTTCTAACTGTGCACCATGACCAAATGCAAAAAGGTGGGTGTAGTCATGAGACATTGTGGATGGAGCCAAATGTACATGACCCTACCAGCGGTGTGCCACCTCTATTTGAAGTAACAAGAGATCCCTAAATACTTAATAGACATATGAGATATAACATAGATATTTTCCATAGTAACCATTTCTTATATTTATGCAGAGATGTTCCCCCACAATGATTATGCAGCATGATCCACCCACCTCCCAAAAATACATACTATTCAGTGTGTGCACCAAGCAGCATAGTTAGCAGCAATTCCCACTAATAGAAACATACTTTAATTAGGCAACATGTTCCCTAAACATACTTAACCACTTAATGTAAACTGTATGCATTAACATGTCCTGTTTGACCCTCTTAACGGCAACAGGATGTTTTAATGTGTTGCTTGCTGCTGTTGCCACTGTACACCCATGCACACTCCCAGCCAGGGGCGTAACTAGACTTAGCAGGGCCCCTCTGAAAAAATGGTAGCATGGGGCCACTTTGGTCCCCAAACCCCATGCTGGGCACATGATGGGGAGCCGGGAGAGGCTCTCAAAGCCTCTGGGCCCCCGGCGATGGCAGAGGTTGCAGGGGCGATTGCTACGCCCATGCTCCCACTGCTCGCATCCACCGAGACTAACACATCTGTGATTGGTGAATGGGAACATGTGTTCCCTAGTTCTATCAAAGTGCCTGTAAGGGAAGGATCATGGCTTCAATGAGAAGCCAGTTATGATTCCTGTAACAAACACTGCCAGTGGACTCTGAACTCTGTTCAGGGAACTCAAAATAAAATGTTTGGGGACATCTAGTGGTAAGAAAACCCCCAAACGTTAAAGAACACATTTTACACTACATTTACACTACATAAATAAAATACAAATGAATTACCCCAACCACCCCTCCCCTGCCAACCATAGTTATCCTTAAAAAAACACATTAAAAAGTGACAGCATTAAAAAAAAACATAAATAGTTGCCTTATGGCTTTTGTACTATGTATGTCATGGGGGTATATTACTGATATTTTTGCAAAGAAGGGCTTGCAATTATTAATCGGGTACAAAAAACACAAAACAGAAAAAATACACCTTCATTTCCAAATAATATATAGTCAAAATATATTGTACTAGGGACATAGTTTAAATGTAATAATGACAAATGGGCAAATATTTGTTTATTTTAAAACTATACACACACAGCACTACAAGTCACCAGCTCCCCCACACAGACTGCACTACAAGTCACAGACCCTCCCACATAGACAGCACTACAAGCTACAGACTCTCCCAGAAACACAGCACAAGTCACCAGCTCCCCCCACACACACAGCACTACAAGTCACAGACTTCCCCACACAGGCACCACTACAATTCACAGACTTCCTCACACAGAAAGCACTACAAGTCACAGACTTCCTCACACAGAAAGCACTACAAGTCACAGACTTCCTCACACAGACTATACAACCAGTCACAGACTTCCTTACACAGATAGCACTACAAGTTCCAGACCTCCACACACAGACTGCAAAAGAAGTCACAGACTTACTCACACAGACAGCACAAGTCACAGACATCCACATACAGACAGCATATCTGCCTACTCTGTCTACTCACACAGAAAAGTCACAGTAGGCAAGCTTAGAGATGGTGGTTGCAGCTGGGGGCGGAGACGTGAGCTGTGCACAGTTCACACTAGTGTTGTCTGGATCATGAACGATTCGGATCTTTGATCCGGCTTTTTTTTTGTGAGTCGAATCATCCAGATCATCACAAGGAGTGATTTGGTTCGAAGTGAGGAACTGCAGCTTCTGCTGAGGGACTCAGGAGTGAGAGAAGCAACTCCTCCCAGCTCACTGAGGGTGAGGGATCAGGTTACAGTAGCATAAGCAGTAGAGGCAGCTCTTTGGTTACAAAGTTAATAACTCCTGG
The DNA here is from genome assembly GCF_040937935.1 of Hyperolius riggenbachi. Taxonomy (NCBI): domain Eukaryota; kingdom Metazoa; phylum Chordata; class Amphibia; order Anura; family Hyperoliidae; genus Hyperolius; species Hyperolius riggenbachi. Next base: position 116,623,097 of record NC_090656.1, on the reverse strand, counting down.
TCTCACACGCCCACTATCACTGCTGGCTAGGCCATGTGTCCTCACACAGCCACTATCATATACTGTGTGTATATATATATATATATATATATATATATATATGTATATATATATATATATATATATATATATATATATATATATATATATATATATATATATATATATATATATATATATATATATAGGGCACGCCCTGCCTCCCACGAGGGGATGAGGCCCCTTGCTTGCTAAACCTCTCTCTTTAGGTGGGGAAAGGTTATCTTATCATCCTGCAGGTGTCTACATATCATGTCTTAAAACAGAACTAAAAGTAAAATATATCACTGAAGTTAACACATAGCTTGCTGTACTAGCAGCCAGGCTTGAACGGAATGTACAGTGCAGGCAAAGTCCTGTCCTGCTAGTCATTTCACCCCCAGTCTGCTTCCCTTGTAAAATGATTCAAAGATTCAGATCTTTTCAATGATCCGATTCGAATGATCCGAATCCTTGAAAAGATCCGGACTTCCCATCTCTAGTTCATACAGCACACTGGAAAAGAGAAGAAGGCTTCTGGGTGAGGCTGCTGAACTCCTTTTTTGAGGAGAGACAAAAAGGATCAAAGAAATCCTTTTTTGAGTAAGTTGTGCTGTGATAAACTGGTGGTGCCACTGGGGAAAAGGGAGATACCCAGGGAAAGTGCTATGCGTGCATTCCCAGTAGATCTGACTCTGCCTGGAACATACTTCCTTTTTCTTGCCTTAAAGGGAACCTGAACTGAAAATAAAAAGTCAAAATAACCATGCACAGGTCATACTTACCTCCCATGTAGTCTACTACTCAATCTCTTTCTCCTCTCCTGCGTCCTGTTTGTCCACTGTGATCAATGGAATTCTCCGTCCTCCATTTTAAAAATGGCCATTACCCATAACAGCTTCCAGGTCAGCACACTGTTAAACTGTCATATCACCCACTTGACCCATAGGGAAACATGGACATTACCTTGTACATTCAGTTGTAACTGACCAGGGGCGTAACTAGACATCATTGGGCCCCCTGCGAAACTTTGGATGGGCCCCTCCCCCCCCCCCCCGCAAAACTTTGGATGGGGCCCCCCACCCCCCTTGCTTTCTGCACAGGAAAACTGAGGACCGATGTGTTTTCCCCATGCAGATAAAAACACTTAGACTTAAAGGAAACGTCAGGCAATCTATGCTACCCCTAGATCTACTTACCCGGGGCTTCCTCCAGCCCCTTACAGCCGACAAGTTCCTCGTTGCAGCTCTGCTCCCAGTACATACATACACACACAGCCGTATTATTTTACTACATCAGAGCACATGCTATATGGAGGAACAACAATGACATGCTGAACGTAAAGCCCCGTCTACACGGGGAGATGTTGGGGAGATGTTGTGGCAATCGGCGGCCTCTTGCGCGTCCCCGCTCGCCGTGCGTGCGCCACATTCGATTGCCCGCTCGTGCCCGCTCGTCCCCGCCGGCGCCGCTTATCTCCCGCACGATTCCCTGCCATTGTCCCCTCGCGGGGATCGAGCAGAGAATCGGCAGTGTGGAGATCCGTCCTGTCGGATCTTATCAATCAAGCCGCATCAGCGGCTCGATTGATAAGGAGCATCGCGGCCGCATCTACTTGTGTAGATGCGGCTTAAGATATAGTATTCAATGTAACTTTGGCAAGACATTCAGAATGTCACTGATTGATACTGTTATTAGGGGATCTCGGACTCCATGTGAGACAAAGCTCTCAATGAGGCAGTGACAGTCAGACATCAATCTTCATCCATTGTGTTGTAAAAGTATTCAGAGGCCATAAAGTCATTAGCCCCTGTGATAAGAATCTAGAAATCCTTTTGCTGAAAAGGGAAAGTGGTACAACCTTACAAACAATTATTATGGCTCTGTACATATTAACAAGCTGACACATCATTGCATTCCAGCGGTTCTGGAGGTGTGTTTAGCTTCTAAGGGTACAATGGTTAATTTGCATATATTCAGCAGTGGTGCCTGGGAGACATCTCGAGCTCACTCCAACCTGAATTATCGCAAATTCTTTCTGTTTTAGGAAAGCAAACTTTTGTTTTTCTTAACATCTTAGTAAGGGGGCTTTTAGGACCATTGTAGTCCCTTACACACCCCAATGAGTTCTGGGTCACCATGAGCTTGCTGGTTAGTCTGTGCCTTACAAACAAAGGAGTAACATTTTGAAAAAAAGTTGTAATCTAGTCATCAGAACTTTGCAGCAGTGAGAGACAGGTGTTTTTTACGAACCCTAGGGAGCAGGGACAGTGTACAAATTCCAAAGTGTGTATGAGTCCTTATCTGCGTGATGGACACATGCAGTCGATATAACAATGGTGTGAGAGCAGAATAATTTTTTTTCTTCATGCCCTTAGCTGTCAGTCTCTCAAACTTTTCCCCCTACGGGCCCCCTGTGGCTTCTGGGCCCCCCTGCGGAGGCATCCCTTGCAGGGTCTATTGTTACGCCCCTGTAACTGACAGCTGCTGGTATATAACTGACAGCAACTAGTATATTTCAGTTCTGACAAAATATTGTCAGAACTGGAAGGAATCGTTGCAAGAATAAAATGGTGAGCCTCTGAGAGGAACTGACGGTGTGGTTCGTATGTAATTTTAATTTGCAGCTATGTCATGTGTTTATTTTAAATAGTTTTCCTCGGTTCAGGTTCCCTTTAAGGCTCATACACACATCAGACCATAGTCTTTGGAAAATGAAAGATCACAGACCAATTTTACCCCCTTCCATGTAGTATGAGAGCCATACATACACAGTCTATTCTATGGAGCTGAACTCCCCATCAGACAGAAATCTTTGCAAGATGCTGCACACAAAGATGCTGTAGACATTCAAAAGATCAGTATCTGCAAAAGATCTGTTCCTGCAAAAGATCTGTTCCTGCAAAAGATCCGTTCCTGCAAAATGCATTCATAGTCTATGATATCTGCAGATCATCATACACACCTTGTTTAACAGACATTCATCTGCAGATCAGATCCACCAGGATGGATCTTCAGATCTGCAGATGATTGTCTGATCTGCAGATGAATGTCAGTTAAACAAGGTGTGCATGATGATCTGCAGATCTCAGACTATGAATGCAATTTGCAGAAACGGATCTTTGGCAGGAACAGATCTTTTGCAGATACTGATCTTTTGTGTCTGTACAGCATCTGTGTGTGCAGCATCTTGCAAAGATTTTTTTCTGATGGGGAGTTCAGCTCCATAGAAAAGACTGTGAAGGTATGGCTCTCATACTATATGAAGGGTGGTAAGATTGGTCTGTGATCTTTCATTTTCCAAAGACTATAGTCTGATGTGTGTATGAGCCTTTAGGGTGCATACACACATCAGACCATAGTCTTAGGAAAATGAAAGATCACAGACCAATTTTACCCCCTTCCATGTAGTATGAGAGCCATACCTTCACAGTCTATTCTATTCAGCTGATCTCCCCATCAGACAGAAATATTTGCAAGATGCTGCACACAAAGATGCTGTAGGCATTCAAAAGATCAGTATCTGCAAAAGATCTGTTCCTGCAAAATATCTGTTCTTCCAAAATGCATTCATAGTCTATGATATCTGCAGATCCTCATACACACCTTGTTTAACAGACATTCATCTGCAGAACAGATCCACCAGGATGGATCTTCAGATCTGCAGATGATTGTCTGATCTGCAGATGAATGTCTGTTAAACAAGATGTGTATGAGGATTTGCAGATATTATAGATTATGAATGCATTTTGCAGGAACAGATCTTTTGCACATACTGATCTTTTGAATGTGTGCAGCATCTTGCAAAGATTTCTATCTGATGGGGAGTTCAGCTCAATAGAATAGACGGTGTAGGTATGGCTCTCATACTACATGGAAGGGGGTAAAATTGGTCTGTGATCTTTCATTTTCCAAAGACTATGGTCTGATGTGTGTATGCACCCTAAGCTTACAACATCACTAACTTGACTGCTGTTTGTCAGACTCTCACTAAAGGTGGCCACACACCATACAATTTTTTAAATATCTGTACTATTTAAGAATTCCAATCAATTTTTCTGACTGATTGTAACATTTCAAAAACATGACCAATGTACCACACACATATGTTCAATTTTGTTCCAATTATGATAAAAAAAAAGTTTGGTAACCCTTAGAAAATTGCTAGGGTATATATATATATATTAACCTATGTATATATGTATATATATATATTAACCACTTGCCGACCGCCCCCAGCCGATGGGCGGCGGCAAAGACTGGGCCCAAACGACCGCAATACGCCCATCGGCGGGGGCGGCTGCGGGAGTGGCTATGCGGCGATCGCGTCATTCGTGTCGCGATCAGCCGCCGGGGACTGGCTCCGCCCACCGCTCGTAGTAGCCCGCCGGCCGTTCGGAAGCGCCGGCGGGTTACTAGCACTCGGATCGCCGCATTTACATTGTATAATAGGCTTTGTAATGTATACAAAGCCTATTATACTGGCTGCCTCCTGCCCTGGTGGTCCCAGTGTCCGAGGGACCACCAGGGCAGGCTGCAGCCACGCTAGTCTGCACCCAAGCACACTGATTTCCCCCCCCTGCCCCCTGATCGCCCACAGCACCCCTCAGACCCCCCCCCCTGCCCACCCCCCAGACCACTGTTTGCACCCAGTCACCCCCCTAATCACCCATCAATCACTCCCTGTCACTATTTGTCAACGCTATTTTTTTTTTATCCCCCCCCCCTGCCCACTGCCCCCTCCTGATCATCCCCCACCCCTCAGATTCTCCCCAGACCCCCCCCCCCCCCGTGTACTGTATGCATCTATCCCCCCTGATCACCTGTCAATCACCCGTCAATCACCCGTCAATCACCCGTCAATCACCAGTCAATCACCCCCTGTCACTGCTACCCATCAATCAGCCCCTAACCTGCCCCTTGCGGGCAATCTGATCACCCACCCACACCAATAGATCGCCCGCAGATCCGACATCAGATCACCTCCCAAATCCATTGTTTACATCTATTCTCTCCTCTAAACACCCACTAATTACCCATCAATCACCTATCAATCACCCCCTATCACCACCTGTCACTGTTACCCATCAGATTAGACCCTAATCTACCCCTTGCGGGCACCCAATCACCCGCCCACACGCTCAGATTGCCCTCAGACCCCCCTTTATCAATTCGCCAGTGCAATATTTACATCTGTTATTCCCTGTAATAACCCACTGATCACCTGTCAATCACCTATCAATCACCCCCTGTCACTGCCACCCATCAATCACCCCCTGTCACTGCCACCCATCAATCAGCCCCTAACCTGCCCCTTGCGGGCAATCTGATCACCCACCCACACCAATAGATCGCCCGCAGATCCGACATCAGATCACCTCCCAAGTGCAGTGTTTACATCTCTTCTCTCCTCTAAACACCCACTAATTACCCATCAATCACCCCCTATCACCACCTGTCACTGTTACCCATCAGATTAGACCCTAATCTGCCCCTTGCGGGCACCCAATCACCCGCCCACACCTCAGAACGTCCTCAGACCCCAGCCCTGATCACCTCGCTAGTGCATTGCTTGCATCTATTTCCCCCCTCTAATCACACCTTGAGACACCCATCAATCACCTCCTGTCACCCCCTAGCACACCTACCCATCAGATCAGGCCTAGTGTTGGGCGAACAGTGTTCGCCACTGTTCGGGTTCTGCAGAACATCATCCTGTTCGGGTGATGTTCGAGTTCGGCCGAACACCTGATGGTGTTCGGCCTTTTTAGTTCGGGTTCGCCCGAACTTTTCAATGCCCGCCGAACAGGGCCCCTGTTCGGCCGAACAGGGCCCTGTTCGCCCGAACATGCCGCAATACGGCCCCCCTATGGGGTCGCAGGCATAAGGGGGGAGCATGCCCCGATCGCGGGGGGGTCGGAAATTCCCCCCACCCCCTCCGCTAGCGCTCCCCCCTCTGCCCGCTTCCCCATAAAAAAAGTTTAAGGCAAGGTAAATAGTACCTGGTGGCTGGCACTGGCAGTGGAGTGAGGAGGAGGAGGAGTCCGAGTAGCAGAGTGACGCGTTTAGGCCGGGCAGCGGGCGGTTCAGCGGTAGTACCCTTGTGGTACTTCCGCCCTTTCTCTGACCTCACGTCCTCTGCATACAAGGGTACGCGTCACGCGTACCCTCGTATGCGTCATCACGTAGAGGACGTGAGGTCAGAGAAAGGGCGGAAGTACCACAAGGGTACTACCGCTGAACCGCCCGCTGCCCGGCCTCAACACGTCACTCTGCTACTCGGACTCCTCCTCCTCCTCACTCCACTGCCAGTGCCAGCCACGAGGTACTATTTACCTTGCCTTAAACTTTTTTTATGGGGAAGCGGGCAGAGGGGGGAGCGCTAGCGGAGGGGGTGGGGGGAATTTCCGACCCCCCCCGCGATCGGGGCATGCTCCCCCCTTATGCCTGCGACCCCAAAATGGGCATGTTCGGGGGTCCCATTGACTTCCACTGAGTTCGGCGTTCGGGCCGAACATGCCGAACATCTGGCCCATGTTCGGCCTGTTCGGCCCGAACCCGAACATCCAGGTGTTCGCCCAACACTAATCAGGCCCTAATTTGCCCCGTGTGGGCTCCTGATCACTCGGCCAAACCCTCAGGTCCCCCTCAGACCCCCTTCCGATCACCTCCCCAGTGCATTGATTGCATCTATTTTCCCCTCTAACCGCCCCCTGAGACACCCATCAATCACCTCCTGTCACCCCCCTAGCACTCCTATCCATCAGATCAGGCCCAAAACATCCTGTCATCTAAGAGGCCACCCTGCTTATGACCGGTTCCACAAAATTTGTCCCCTCATAGACCACCTGTCATCAAAATTTGCAGATGCTTATACCCCTGATCAGTCATTTTGAGAAATTTGGTTTCCAGACTACTCACAGTTTTGGGCCCGTAAAATGCCAGGGCAGTATAGGAACCCCACAAGTGACCCCATTTTAGAAAGAAGACACCCCAAGGTATTCTGTTAGGTGTATGATGAGTTCATAGAAGATTTTATTTTTTGTCAAAAGTTAGCGGAAATTAGATTTTTATTGTTTTTTTCACAAAGTGTCATTTTTCACTAACTTGTGACAAAAAATAAAATCTTCTAAGAACTCACCATACCCCTAACGGAATACCTTGGGGTGTCTTCTTTCTAAAATGGGGTCACTTGTGGGGTTCCTATACTGCCCTGGCATTTTAGGGGCCCTAAACCGTGAGGAGTAGTCTAGAAAACAAATGCCTCAAAATGACCTGTGAATAGGACGTTGGGCCCCTTAGCGCACCTAGGCTGCAAAAAAGTGTCACACATGTGGTATCGCCATACTCAGGAGAAGTAGTATAATGTGTTTTGTGGTGTATTTTTACACATACCCATGCTGGGTGGGAGAAATCTCTCTGTAAATGGACAATTGTGTGTAAAAAAAATCAAAAATGTGTCATTTACAGAGATATTTCTCCCACCCAGCATGGTTATATGTAAAAATACACCACAAAACACATTATACTACTTCTTCTGAGTACGGCGATACCACATGTGTGACACTTTTTTGCAGCCTAACTGTGCTAAGTGGCCCAAAGTCCAATGAGTACCTTTAGGATTTCACAGGTCATTTTGAGACATTTGGGTTCAAGACTACTCCTCACGGTTTAGGGCCCCTAAAATGCCAGGGCAGTATAGGAACCCCACAAGTGACCCCATTTTAGAAAGAAGACACCCCAAGGTATTCTGTTAGGTGTATGATGAGTTCATAGAAGATTTTATTTTTTGTCACAAGTTAGCGGAAATTGATATGTATTGTTTTTTTTTTCACAAAGTGTCATTTTCCGCTAACTTGTGACAAAAAAAAAATCTTCTATGAACTCACCATACTCCTAACAGAATACCTTGGGGTGTCTTCTTTCTAAAATGGGGTCACTTGTGGGGTTCCTATACTGCCCTGGCATTTTAGGGGCCCTAAACCGTGAGCAGTAGTCTAGAATCCAAATGCCTCAAAATGACCTGTGAATAGGACGTTAGGCCCCTTAGCGCACCTAGGTTGCAAAAAAGTGTCACACACGTACTCAGAAGAAGTAGTATATTGTGTTTTGGGGTGTATTTTTACACATACCCATGCAGGGTGGGAGAAATATCTCTGTAAAAGGACAATTGTGTGTAAAAAAAAATCAAACAATTGTCATTTACAGAGATATTTCTCCCACCCAGCATGGGTATGTGTAAAAATACACCCCAAAACACATTATACTACTTCTCCTGAGTACGGCAGTACCACATGTGTGGCACTTTTTTGCACCCTAAGTGCGCTAAGAGGCCCAAAGTCCAATGAGTACCTTTAGGATTTCACAGGTCATTTTGCGACATTTGGTTTCAAGACTACTCCTCACGGTTTAGGGCCCCTAAAATGCCAGGGCAGTATAGGAACCCCACAAATGACCCCATTTTAGAAAGAAGACACCCCAAGGTATTCCGTTAGGAGTATGGTGAGTTCATAGAAGATTTTATTTTTTGTCACAAGTTAGCGGAAAATGACACTTTGTGAAAAAAAACAATTAAAATCAATTTCCGCTAACTTGTGACAAAAAAAAATCTTCTATGAACTCACCATCCTCCTAACGGAATACCTTGGGGTGTCTTCTTTCTAAAATGGGGTAATTTGTGGGGTTCCTATACTGTCCTGGCATTTTAGGGGCCCTAAACCGTGAGGAGTAGTCTTGAAACCAAATGTCGCAAAATGACCTGTGAAATCCTAAAGGTACTCATTGAACTTTGGGCCCCTTAGCGCAGTTGGGGTGCAAAAAAGTGCCACACATGTGGTATCGCCGTACTCAGGAGAAGTAGTATAATGTGTTTTGGGGTGTATTTTTCCACATACCCATGCTGAGTGGGAGAAATATCTCTATAAATAGACAATTGTGTGTAAAAAAAATAAAACAATTGTCATTTACGGAGATATTTCTCCCACCCAGCATGGGTATGTGTAAAAATACACCCCAAAACACATTATACTACTTCTCCTGAGTACGGCAATACCACATGTGTGGCACTTTTTTGCAGCCTAACTGCGCTAAGGGGCCAAAAGTCCAATGAGCATCTTTAGGCTTTACAGGGGTGCTTACAATTAGGCACCCCCCAAAATGCCAGGACAGTGAACACACCCCACAAATGACCCCATTTTGGAAAGTAGACACTTCAAGGTATTCAGAGAGGAGCATAGTGAGTCCGTGGCAGATTTCATTTTTTTTTGTCGCAAGTTAGAAGAAATGGAAACTTTTTTTTTTCCTTTTTTTTGTCAGAAAGTGTCATTTTCCGCTAACTTGTGACAAAAAATAAAATCTTCTATGAACTCACCATGCCTCTCACTGAATACTTTGGGATGTCTTCTTTCCAAAATGGGGTCATTTGGGGGGTATTTGTACTATCCTGGAATTTTAGCCCCTCATGAAACCTGACAGGTGCGCAGAAAAGTCAGAGATGCTTGAAAATGGGAAAATTCACTTTTGGCACCATAGTTTGTAAACGCTATAACTTTTACCCAATCCAATAAATATACACTGAATGGTTTTTTTTTTTATCAAAGACATGTAGCAGAATAACTTTCGCGCTCAAATGTATAGGAAATTTTACTTTATTTGAAAAATGTCAGCACAGCAAGTTAAAAAAGTAATTTTTTTGCCAAAATTCATGTATTTTTTGATGAATATAATAAAAACTAAAACTCGCAGCAGCAATCAAATAGCAGCAAAAGAAAGCTGTATTAGTGACAAGAAAAGGAGGTAAAATTCCTTTAGGTGGTAGGTTGTATGACCGAGCAATAAACCGTGAAAGCTGCAGTGGTCTGAATGGAGAAAAAGGCTCTGGTCCTTAAGGGGCGAAAAGACTGTGGTCCTGAAGTGGTTAATAAATTGACAATCTAACACACACCATACAATCTTTAGAAAAATGTAAGAAAAATTTCTAGCATTTAAAATACGAAAAAACCGGGAAATCCGACCGGATCAGGCAGCAACACGACCTCGAACATCGTTCCGCTGAATTTCCGCTATAGCCTATGGCAATTCCATTCCGATGCGACGGAACGGAACCACTAAATTCTGGCCTGGAAACGTGGAAAAATTAATTCCGCGGAACGCGGTGAGCATCCTTACTTGCGTATCACAATTAAGCAATGACTGGCTATATGAGTGTGTTGGGGGGCACACCTGACCCAAGATAATAAGGTCGTTGCTTCATTGTGGACAGACCAAATTCGATCAGCTGGACAGTCACTGTTCTGTCATTGAGCTACCTCAGCCCGACCATATGGGCTTGAAAACCGCCATCACCTGGACTCTCGCCATGGTGCGCACCAGTCCGGCACGGCCGTCACTGCACAAACAGCTGTTTGCGGTGCGTTACACAGTGAGTTTGGTCTGTCAGTGTGAAGCAGTACACTTATTACACTACCTGTTTGATGTATACACACACACATTTTTCCCTGGGACTTTTGGCGTGTATCCCACTCTGCCATGGCCCCTCCAGGTGTTAGACCCCTTGAAACATCTTTTCCATCACTTTTGTGGCCAGAATTAGTGTTTGTAGTTTTGAAAGTTCGCCTGCCCATTGAAGCCTATTGCGGTTCGCATGGTTCGCGCGAACGCAAACTTTTGCGGAAGTTCGCGTTCAATGTGCTCGGACCTAAAATCGGAGGTCTGAGCCATCTCTAGTCCCAATAGCAAGGTTTCGGTTGCCCTCCCCCCCCCCACACACACACACAGAAAATGTATAAGGCCCCCCTGACATTAATTTTAGTTATCCAGCGCCCCCCCCCCCCCCCCATCTTCACCAGTATAGGTAGAAAGAAGTAGTGCTCTCTACCCAGTCAGTATAAATAGCCAGAGGTGACCCCCATATCCCCATATAGGCAGCCAGAGGTGGTCCCCTCAGTATAGTTAGCAAGAGGGCACAAAGTGTGGGCAGGCAGAGGCACCCTTGGAGCATATGTCAGCAAAAACTCGGTATACAGAGGCGCCAGAGTAGAGTAAAACGTTTTAAAAACCGCTTAAAAGGAGAGGGGGATGTTAAGGTGGACTCACCTCCCTCTTACAAAAAAAGAAAACTCACTTGAGTCTCAATAAAATAGAATTGTCAAGTAATTTATTCAACTCCACAAATGCAACGCGTTTCGCGGGCGTGACCCCGCTTCCTCAGGCAAAAATGGGAGCACAACTCAGTGGGTCAAGCAATAAGTTTGAGCGCCTCTGGAGCATATGTAGCCTCCTTAATATAGGTAGCCAGAGGGACCCCTGTATAGGTAGCTTCCTTAGTATATGTAGCCAGGGGCCCCTGATGTGGGTCCATCCGAAAATGGCGCAGGGAGAAAAATGGCGCACCGTTCTGCCGATAAATGTATCATAAAACGCTATTTACCGTTTTAATGTAAATACAATAAAACGGTAAATTTCGTTTTATGCTACATTGATTGCAGAGCGGTGCGCCATGATAAACATGCAGGGCTGGGGGAGAGAGGCAGCGGGAGACTAGAGGGCATAGGCAGCGGATGTATGCAGAAGCATACGTTACCTTATCCTGGGCCAGTGATCGCTCCTTCCCTCCGCTCCTTCCATTCGTTTGCTGTAGTCCCGCAGCCGGCCAATCAGCATGCGGAGACTGAAGCCACATGGTGATTGGCCGGCTGCAGGACTACAGTAAACGAATGGAAGAAGTGCAGGAGCGGAGGGAAGGAGCGATCGGCGGCCGGGACAAGGTAACGTATGCTTCTGCACACATCCTCCCCGCTGCCTATGCCCTCCAGTGTCCCGCTGACTCTCTCCTCCCCCGACCCCCGCTGCATTCTTGAACAATTATAACGCTATTTAGCGTTATAAGTGTAAGGCACACTGCCTGCGCCATTTTTTAACACTTATAACGCTAAATAGCGTTATATAATGTAAGTCTATGGGGCGCCCTTTGTATTCCCCTGGCGCTGTGCGCCATTATTAACGGTCACGCCTGATGTAGGTAGGCAGAGGGACCCTCATCTAGGTAGCCACTTAGAGGGCTGGTGCACACCAGAGCGGTTCTGGAGCGTTTTTTTAAAACGCTTGCAGGGGAAAACAGCTTGGCTAATGAAAGTGAATGGGCTGGTGCACACCAGAGCGGTTAATTTTTTCCACAAATGCAAACTTGGGGACTGCAGCGTTTTTTAGATTTCTGAGACGTTTCTGCCTCAATGTTAAAGTATAGGAAAGTGGAAAACTGCTCTAAAAATGCTAGATCAGAGCGGTT